>NC_079191.1:318244164-318560831 GCF_029499605.1 Hyla sarda | reverse complement strand
GGAGATCAAGAGTTGGGGGCCCTCTTGTTTCAAGGACTGCCTAAAACCGGTTCCCAGTACCCCTTGCCGTGACTCTGTGGTTCCCCCTGTAACCGGTCTCCCTAAGGCCTATATGGACTTTGCGGATGTTTTTTGCAAAAAACAAGCTGAGACTCTACCTCCTCACAGGCCTTATGATTGTCCTATTGACCTCCTCCCGAGCACTACTCCACCCCGGGGCAGAATCTATCCTCTGTCCGCCCCAGAGACTCTTGCTATGTCGGAGTACATCCAGGAAAATTTAAAAAAAGGCTTTATCCGTAAATCCTCCTCTCCTGCCGGAGCCGGATTTTTCTTTGTGTCCAAAAAAGATGGCTCTCTACGTCCTTGCATTGACTACCGCGGTCTTAATAAAATCACGATAAAGAACCGCTACCCCCTACCCCTCATCTCTGAACTCTTTGATCGCCTCCAAGGTGCCCACATCTTTACCAAACTGGACTTAAGAGGTGCTTATAATCTCATCCGCATCAGAGAAGGGGATGAATGGAAAACGGCATTTAACACTAGAGATGGACACTTTGAGTATCTGGTCATGCCCTTTGACCTGTGCAACGCCCCTGCCGTCTTCCAAGACTTTGTTAATGAAATTTTTCGTGATCTCTTATACTCCTGTGTTGTTGTATATCTGGACGATATCCTGATTTTTTCTGCCAATCTAGAAGAACACCGCCAGCATGTCCGTATGGTTCTTCAGAGACTTCGTGACAATCAACTTTATGCCAAGATAGAGAAATGTCTGTTTGAATGCCAATCTCTTCCTTTCCTAGGATACTTGGTCTCTGGCCAGGGACTACAAATGGATCCAGACAAACTCTCTGTCGTCTTAGATTGGCCACGCCCCTCCGGACTCCGTGCTATCCAACGTTTTTTGGGGTTCGCCAATTATTACAGGCAATTTATTCCACATTTTTCTACCGTTGTGGCCCCTATCGTGGCTTTAACCAAAAAAAATGCCAACCCCAAGTCTTGGCCTCCTCAAGCGGAAGACGCCTTTAAACGGCTCAAGTCTGCCTTTTCTTCGGCTCCCGTGCTCTCCAGACCTGACCCATCTAAACCCTTCCTATTGGAGGTTGATGCCTCCTCTGTAGGAGCTGGAGCGGTCCTTCTACAAAAAAATTCTTCCGGGCATGCTGTTACTTGTGGTTTTTTTTCTAGGACCTTCTCTCCGGCGGAGAGGAACTACTCCATCGGGGATCGAGAGCTTCTAGCCATTAAATTAGCACTTGAGGAATGGAGGCATCTGCTGGAGGGATCAAGATTTCCTGTTATTATTTACACCGATCACAAGAACCTCTCCTATCTCCAGTCTGCCCAACGGCTGAATCCTCGCCAGGCCAGGTGGTCTCTGTTCTTTGCCCGATTTAATTTTGAAATTCACTTTCGGCCTGCCGATAAGAACATTAGGGCCGATGCTCTCTCTCGTTCCTCGGATGCCTCGGAAGTTGAACTCTTTCCGCAACACATCATTCCTCCTGACTGCCTGATCTCCACTTCTCCAGCCTCCATCAGGCAAACTCCTCCAGGAAAGACCTTCGTCTCTCCACGCCAACGCCTCGGAATCCTCAAATGGGGTCACTCCTCCCATCTCGCAGGTCATACAGGCATCAAGAAATCTGTGCAACTCATCTCTCGCTTCTATTGGTGGCCGACTCTGGAGACGGATGTCGTGGACTTTGTGCGAGCCTGCACTGTCTGTGCTCGGGATAAGACTCCTCGCCAGAAGCCCGCTGGTTTTCTTCATCCTCTGCCTGTCCCCGAACAGCCTTGGTCTCTGATTGGTATGGATTTTATTACAGACCTACCCCCATCCCGTGGCAACACTGTTGTTTGGGTGGTCGTTGATCGATTCTCCAAGATGGCACATTTCATCCCTCTTCCTGGTCTTCCTTCAGCGCCTCAGTTGGCTAAACAATTTTTTGTACACATTTTTCGTCTTCACGGGTTGCCCACACAGATAGTCTCGGATAGAGGCGTCCAATTCGTGTCAAAATTCTGGAGGGCTCTCTGTAAACAACTCAAGATTAAATTAAACTTTTCTTCTGCATATCATCCTCAATCCAATGGACAAGTAGAAAGAATTAACCAGGTCTTGGGTGATTATTTACGACATTTTGTTTCCTCCCGCCAGGATGATTGGGCAGATCTTCTACCATGGGCCGAATTCTCGTATAACTTTAGAGTCTCTGAATCTTCCTCCAAATCCCCATTTTTCGTGGTGTACGGCCGTCACCCTCTTCCCCCCCTCCCTACTCCCTTGCCCTCTGGTTTGCCCGCTGTAGATGAAGTGACTCGTGATCTTTCCACCATATGGAAAGAGACCCAAGATTCTCTTTTACAGGCTTCATCTCGCATGAAAATGTTTGCCGATAAGAAAAGAAGAGCTCCCCCCATTTTTGCTCCCGGAGACAAGGTATGGCTCTCCGCTAAATATGTCCGCTTTCGTGTCCCCAGTTACAAACTGGGTCCACGCTATCTTGGTCCCTTCAAAGTCTTGTGCCAAATTAATCCTGTCTCTTACAAACTTCTTCTTCCTCCTTCTCTCCGTATTCCTAATGCCTTTCATGTCTCTCTTCTTAAACCACTCATCATCAACCGTTTCTCTCCCAAATTAGTTTCTCCCACTCCTGTCTCCGGTTCTTCTGACGTCTTCTCAGTGAAAGAGATACTGGCCTCCAAGACGGTCAGAGGAAAAAAGTTCTTTTTGGTGGATTGGGAGGGCTGTGGACCTGAAGAGAGATCCTGGGAACCTGAGGACAACATCCTAGACAAAAGTCTGCTCCTCAGGTTCTCAGGCTCTAAGAAGAGGGGGAGACCCAAGGGGGGGGGTACTGTTACGCCGAGCGCTCCGGGTCCCCGCTCCTCCCCGGAGCGCTCGCTTCTCTCTCGCTACCGCAGCGCTCCGGGCAGCTCCACTGACCCGGTGCGCTGCGATACCGTCTCCAGCCGGGATGCGATTCGCGATGCGGGTAGCGCCCGCTCGCGATGCGCATCCCGGCTCCCGTACCTGACTCGCTCTCCGTCTGTCCTGTCCCGGCGCGCGCGGCCCCGCTCCCTAGGGCGCGCGCGCGCCGGGTCTCTGCGATTTAAAGGGCCACTGCGCCGCTGATTGGCGCAGTGGTTCCAATTAGTGTGTTCACCTGTGCACTCCCTATTTATACCTCACTTCCCCTTCACTCCCTCGCCGGATCTTGTTGCCATTGTGCCAGTGAAAGCGTTTCCTTGTGTGTTCCTAGCCTGTGTTCCAGACCTCCTGCCGTTGCCCCCGACTACGATCCTTGCTGCCTGCCCCGACCTTCTGCTACGTCCGACCTTGCTTCTGTCTACTCCCTTGTACCGCGCCTATCTTCAGCAGTCAGAGAGGTTGAGCCGTTGCTAGTGGATACGACCTGGTCACTACCGCCGCAGCAAGACCATCCCGCTTTGCGGCGGGCTCTGGTGAAAACCAGTAGTGACTTAGAACCGATCCACTAGCACGGTCCACGCCAATCCCTCTCTGGCACAGAGGATCCACTACCTGCCAGCCGGCATCGTGACAACTATACAACAGTAAATCAGAAACATGAAAAAAAAAAAAAAAAACACAGAGGATGGCTTGCAAAAGCAATAGCCATCCGACAGCCAGTGGGGGGTTAGAGTCCACTCTGTAACCGAGCACCTTGGTCACAACACCGGAATCAGACAAACGCCACATATATACTCAGACATTGGACCGGTCTTTTACAACTGCGGGGGAACGGGAGGTCTTAGAGGGTCTAGAAGGATACACTGCTGCAATGTCCCAGGATTTCAATAGTTCTCTCCATCTGTAAGTTTGCGTACAATATGCAGAGAATTTTCATGTTGGATAAGCAAGCGAACAGGGAATCCCCAACGGTAAATCACTTTAGCCGAACGAAGAACCAAAATTACCGGGGGAAGGGCCCGGCGGCTTGTAGAGTGGCTGCAGACAAGTCAGCATATACTGTTATCCTATGATAGGGAGCAGGTAAGCCATTGTTGCGGCGTTCATATTCCATAAGCTTTTCTTTCACATGGAAAAAGTTCATGCGTGCGAGAACATCACGCGGGACAGAGTCCTCTAAGTGCTTGGGTCTAGGAACCCAGTGGGCCCTGTCAATAATGAGCTCTTGCGTTGGACAATCAGGTAGCATAGTTTGAATCAGCGAGTGGACAAAGTCCAGTATATCAGCAGGAGCCACATTCTCTGGAATTCCGCATAGTTTTATGTTATTGCGGTGGCTCCGATCTTCGAGGTCTGCGACCTTGAGTTTTAGAGCCCTGACTTCATCCTCTAGCTCATCCCTCAGATCAATAAGGGTATTAAGCGATGCAGTGAATTCACCGAACTTCTGCTTGATATGGTCAACTCTATCTCCAATAGCATGAACTGAGGATTGGATAGGGTTAACCAACTTATACATCTTCTGCAGGAATGTAGTATGCAGTAACAGCAGCATGTCGCTGAGAGCAGTGTCTGTGAGAGACTGGTTTGTGACCGGCATGGCCGCCAAAGGGTCATCAATAATAGTATCCCCTGAGAGGGGAGCGTCCCATAGTCCTACCTCTGTGCCTGTAGCTAGAGAAGCAAGCCGGGGGGCGCTGCTTTGTCGGGCTGTGTCTCTGTGAGTATGTCGTGGGCGAGGTCCTGGAGAGGCACACCAGCCTAGGTTTTCTGCTGCGTCACTGGAGCTGAGGTCGCACAGCAATGACGGTTCCTCCTCTGAGGATGCAGATACTGGAGATGTTGCGGAGGTATGCAGAGCCAGATCAGAGGTGGATCTGCGATTTAGCAGCGGGGACAGTGGACTGTCCCTGGTGTAGTGGCGACCGCGCTGCTTGTGAGGCATGGGAGCCATCGGTGCCATCTTGCCGAGAGGCCACTCGGGGCACCAAGTCAAACTTCGCCAAGGTACCGGCATTCATTTGTTTCCTCCGCTTCACAGGCATGTTGGGAGAGTCTTAGGAGACGGTAGGTGGGTGGTCAAAGTGGTGTTATGCGGTGAATTAGTTGCTTTAGCAGGCTGTGATACGGAGCTCACTTAGTATGCGACCATGCGCCTTGGCTGCCAGGCCACGCCCCTCTATTGGAATTTTAAAAGCCCCATATGGGTGTGGTCCATACAGACAGAGTGCTGTCTGGTATTGAGGAGGTTAGACCCTCCAGAACCACAGGGGAAATGTGCAATTACATGTTAGTACACATTTGCAATAATTGCAAGACAAATAAATCACTAGTGCTGTTTATCTATGCATAACACAATTTTGATACCACTTGAATTAATAATTTTTCCCAATAGTGTTTAATATAACCTAGATCAAATATAGGTTCCATTAAACTTAGGCGGTACAGAGTCCTGATTCTGGTCCCTAGTTTGACTAAGAATCTTCCTATTTATTCCTAGCCAGTCAGCTCCATAAGTGGAGAGAGTGCCCAAAAGTTACCCATATGTGTAATGGACTCAGATCACAATTAGTTGATTGTAATTCAAGTCCAAGGTTACAGGGAACAGGGTGTGACAGGACAAATAGAGGAACTTTATAAAGTCTGACCCATATCTTTGATAAAAAGAATCTACAGGCGAACAATAATTAAACAGGTTAGTGATGTTGTGGTAACATTGTTTCCTTTTCAGTGTTCCTGATCCTAAGTTGCATAAATGCAAAACAAATAAATAAATAGTTGTCCCAAAATGTTAAAAATAACATAGAGAACCAACACAGGTTTTACAAGCCTAGGTGATAAAGGGTCTATGGTTCTGGTCTATATGTTGACTATAATCCAAGCCCAATACCTCCTATATTTGGAGAAGATACTCATAAATGTAATGGGCTCATGTCACTAACTTGACTGAAAACGAAGTGCCAGATTACAGGGGAAAGTGAGTAGTATAACTCAGGGCATGGTAGGATAATTGAGAAACTGTATGATAAAGTTTGACCCGATCACCCGTAGAATCTGGGACAGCAAGTTAAACATGTCTATTAGTGATGTCGCGAACATAAAATTCGAACGTGAACCTCCGCAAATGTTCGCGAAACGGCGAACTGGGCGAACCGCCATTGACTTCAATAGGCAGGCAAATTTTAAAACCCACAGGGACTCTTTCTGGCCACAATAGTGATTTAAAAGTTGTTTCGAGGGAACTAACACCTGGACTGTGGCGTGCCGGAGGGGGATCCATGGCAAAACTCCCATGGAAAATTACATAGTTGATGCAGAGTCCGGTTTTAATCCATAAAGGGCATAAATCACCTATTATTCCTAAATTCTTTGGAATAACGTGCTTTAGCCCCCTTTAGGCAGCACATAGAGCCCCCTTTTAGGCATCACATAGTTAGATCCCCCCTTTAGGCAGCACATAGAGCCCCCTTTTAGGCATCACATAGTTAGATCCCCCCTTTAGGCAGCACATAGATTCCCTCATATTATGCAGCACATAGTTAGAGCCCCCCTTTAGGCAACACATAGGTAGAACCTCTCTTTAGGCAGCACATAGAGCCCCCTTTAGGCATCACATAGTTAGATCCCCCTTTAGGCAGCACATAGATTCCCCCATATTAGACAGCATATAGTTTGAGCCTCCCTTTAGGCAGCACATAGAGCCCCCTATAGGCAGCACATATTTTGATCCCCCCTTTAGACAGCACATAGATTCTCCCATATTAGGCAGCACATAGTTAGAGCCCTCCTTTAGGCAGCACTGGTTTTATTTCACAGCCAAAAAAGTTTTTTTTTATTTTTATTTGAACAACTGTCACACCAAATGTAATTTGCACTAGTGTGACAATGAGCAAAAAAGTTTGCCAGCGGAGTTCCCCTTTTAAGCAGAGGTCCCCAACCTGAGTGCCTCCAGCAGTTGCAAGACACACGGACTGAATTTATAGCCCTTTTAATACTGTAGTTAGGTACTTGAAGGAAATTAAGTTTTACATTGGAGTACCCCTTTTAACCAGCGGTTCCCTTCCAACCAGGGTGCCTCCAGCTGTTGCAAGACACACGGACTGAACTTATAGCCCTTTTAATACTGTAGTTAGTTGCTTGAAGGAAATTAAGTTTTACACTGGAGTACCCCTTTTAACCTGCGGTTCCCTCCCAATCAGGGTGCCTCCAGCTGTTGCAAGACACACGGACTGATATTTGAGCCCTAAAAAGGGCTTTTTTGGGTGCTGTCCTTAAAGCAGATGTTAGACTAGTCCTTTAGGAGTAAAGTGGACCCTGAATACACCACCTAGCAGCAACCTAGCTGTCGCTTTCCCTATTACAGCAGGAGCAGCTTCTCTGTCCCTCCACTTTCTGCAGCATGCCGAATGAAGGTAAAATGGCGTCCTTGCAGGAGGTAGGAGGGTCTGGAAGGGAGGGACTGCTGCTGATTGGCTGTAATGTGTCTGCTGACTCTGACTCACAGGGTCAAAGTTTACCGCAATGTTAAAGTATAGGGGGCGAATCGAACTTCACATATGTTCGCCCGGCGATGCAAACGCGAACATGCTAAGTTCGCCGGGAACTGTTTGCCGGCGAACAATTCGCGACATCTCTAATGTCTATTACTATGTATACAGTGTAACCATGTTTTCTTGTAGGATTTTAAATGTACAATCTTCATTTGTTGTAGATATGTTAATCCCCCAAGGAAGGGGGGTGGGGGGTAAGGTGTTTTTTTTATAACTGATTAATCTTTTCAGATTTCAAATGTCTATTCACTTGTTGTGAGTTTTTTTTCAAAGTGTACCTAGACTGAACCCAGTCTGGTTTGATCCCGGACAGCAGAATGCAGTTTATCCAAACATCTTTGCAAGCTAAGCCTGTTCTTTATAGTAAGTGGTAAAGTGATGCTTTTAACATTTACCAGCCCTCTATAATCTAGAGGGGCATAGACTAGAACAGGGGGAGAAAGCGCTATGTGTTAATTCCCTCTTGAAATTTGTGACGCTGTTTACCCCATGACGAATGCATACGTTCCTTCATCTAAGCAGAAAGATGGGGGCTCTCTTAAAAGAGAAACTGCTTTAAACAATTACATTTATTCTCTGCTGATATGTATTCCCCTTGGACATAGTTAAGTTCTTTTGTGGACCATAGTATACTTTGATAATGTGTAAGATTACTGATATTTCTTAATCCAATTGTTTGTAGGAATTATTTAGTGAAATACTGGCTTAGATTTCACTTAACTACCCGATTGGTTGGGGACGTCAATTATAGTTGTCATTTTTAAGTTTCTTAATAGATATTGCAGTTCTGTTAAAGGATTACAGGATGACACCTTCATAAGTGCTTATCTCATTTAGAGTGGACATACTATAGCCAATTTGAAAGTCTGGTAACTTGTTAAATAATTCTATATTAGGTTTATATTTCAAAGTATTGTTAGATTGGTCATGGTCTTCTCATTTAGGGCAAATCTAACTCTGATGCATATGGATTGATATATATGTGCTATCCTGTTCATATATATCTGTTAGCCAACTGGTACTGGTTTTCTATGTTACTCAGTTGCCATAGTGAGATTATAGTGCGTTAATGCTGTCATATTGGCCCTCATTTACTAAGAGTGGAGTGTAGGTTTCTTTGTGGGTTTTTATTCCCTACAATTTATTTTCCACCGTATTTACTAAGGTTTCCCTACATTTTCCACTTTCCCTACACTTTGCTTTTTTTGACACATGCTCTGATCTGTAGGGTTTTCCTCACCTCGAATCAACCACATTTTATGTGGAAACCTTAGTAAATATGTTGGGTTTTTGTGAAAATGTCGGGGAGACACCCCTTTTCCTGGTGGCCACGCCCCTTTTTCGGGTTTTCTTAGCAAAATGGAGAGTTAGTCTGGGTTTTTCAATTCTGGCGCAGAGAGAATTTCTGGCACAATACGACAGAATCTGGCGCAATGCGACAGAATCTGGCGCACAACCCGACGAAACATGTCGGGTTTGCAATAGTAAATAAGGGCCATTGTGTTCCATTTTGGTTACGGTTTGATCTTCATTGTTGTATATTTGCTTAGTTGTGCTGCTCTGTAGTTTATTACTTTATGATACACTTCGTCGTTTGGCATGAATTCCTGTTTTGTGGTTTACTCATTGCAACACCATAGATCTTTGTAAAAGGAATTTTTATGTCAGGCCCAAATCGTATGAATTGCATAGTTGTTTATATTTTCAGAAAGTCATAAAAGTCACACTTATTGATATTTTTCTTCTGATGTAATCCTGACAAATAGGTGTTAATTAAGTCTTACAAAGAGTAAAATGGTTAGCAACATTCTTGGTTATATGTTTTAAATGAATCTATGCGATTATTGTCAGCAATAAGATGTGTGCACTGTCTTCTGATTTAAACTCAGAGGATTCTGCCGTTGATGACTTCTCACAGAGAAAAATGCCCATATAGCAGAGTACCTGAAGTTTAACTTTTTTTGCTAGTTAAAAAATCGCATCACTGTAAATACTCATGTTAATTAAACCTTAAGTGCCATAAAAGTCTCCTAACATAGGGGAGTAACAGTAACAGCAAGCAGTTTTTTTTATTTTAAAGGCTGAAGGAGAACAATCCTAAGGCCAGTGTTTCCCAACGTTTTTCAGCAAGGGGCACCCCTCAGAATTTTTTTTTTGTGTGGCACC
This sequence comes from Hyla sarda, assembly GCF_029499605.1. Lineage (NCBI taxonomy): Eukaryota > Metazoa > Chordata > Amphibia > Anura > Hylidae > Hyla > Hyla sarda. Next base: position 318,551,171 of record NC_079191.1, on the reverse strand, counting down.
CCTACCAAAGTTGACAATAAAAAAAAAATTAATAAAAAAATGTAAAAAAGGAAAAATCCGCAATGCACACTATCTATTTATCTGTGGGTATGTAGATTACAGTGCTGCTTTATACAGCAACTCACAAATGGCATCTTCTCTAATCAGTGTCATTCCCTTTTCTTCTCCATCTGCTCCGGACCATCATGACTATTTCTTCCAACCACAATTCTTCACCGTTAAACCTGCAAAACAAGCCTATTAGGCTCTCCACTTCTCCAGCATCAGCCTCCAGATTCCCCTCCAGTGAAGAGGAATACAGGGGCATATAGGTGTAAAGGGGTAACAGAGAGATGTAGAAAGGTGTACATGGATGACAGGTGTGTAGAGAAGTGTAAATGGGTGACAGGAGTGTACATGGGTGACAGAGGGGTGTAGAGGAGTGTACATGGAAGGCAGAGGGGTGTAGAGGAGTGTACATGGGTGACAGGAGTGTAGAGGAGTGTACATGGGTAAGAGAGGGTTGTACATGGGTGACAGAGGAGTGTAGGTGAGTGTACTTGGGTGCCAGAGGGGTGTAGGGTGCGATAGAGAGGTGTACATGGGTGACAGAGGGGTGTAGAGGAGTGTACATGGGTGACAGGAGTGTACATGGGTGACAGAGGGGTGTAGAGGAGTGTACATGGATGGCAGAGGGGTGTAGAGGAGTGTACATGGGTGACAGGAGTGTAGAGGAGTGTACATGGGTAAGAGAGGGTTGTACATGGGTGACATAGGTGTGTAGGGGGTGATAGAGGAGTGTACATGGTGGACAGAGAGGTGTAGAGGAGTGACAGATAGGTGTAGAGGAGTGTACATGGGTGGCAGAGGGGTGTAGAGGAGTGTACATGGGTGGCAGAGGAGTGTACATGGGTAAGAGGAGGGTGAAAGGGGTGTAGAGGAGTGTAAATGGGTGACAGAGGGGTGTAGAGGAGTGTACATGGGTGACAAAGGGGTGTACATGGGTGACAGAGGGGTGTAGATGAGTGTAAATGGGTGACAGAGGGGTGTAGAGGAGTGTTGGGGGTTTAGAGGAGTGTACATGCGTGTTGAGTGTAGAGGAATGTACATGGGTGGCAGAGGGGTGTACATGGGTGGCAGAGGGGTGTAGAGGAGTGTACATGGGTGACACAGGGGTGTAGAGGAGTGTACATGGGTGATACAGCGGTGTAAAGGAGTGTACATGGGTGTACATGGGTGACACAGGGGTGTAGAGGAGTGTACATGGGTGACAGAGGGGTGTTGGGGGTTTAGAGGAGTGTATATGCGTGATGAGTGTAGAGGAATGTACATGGGTGGCAGAGGGGTGTACATGGGTGGCAGAGGGGTGTAGAAGAGTGTACATGGGTGGCAGAGGGGTGTAGAGGAGTGTACATGGGTGACACAGGGATGTAGAGGAGTGTACATGGGTGACACAGGGGTGTAGAGGAGTGTACATGGGTGATAGACGGGTGTACATGGGTGACACAGGGGTGTAGAGGAGTGTACATGGGTGACACGGGTGTAGAGGAGTGTGCATGGGTGATAGATGGGTGTACATGTTGACAGAGGGGCATAGGGGGTGACAGAGGGGTGTAGAAGAGTGTAAATGGGTGGCAGAGGGGTGTAGAGGAGTGTACATGGGTGGCAGAGGGGTATAGAGGAGTGCACATGGGTGATAGACGGCTGTACATGGGTGACAGAGGGGCATAGGGGGTGACGGGTGTAGAAGAGTGTACATGGGTGACAGAGGGGTGTAGAGGAGTGTACATGGATGAAAGAGGGGTGTAGAGGAGTGTACATGGGTGACAGAGGGGTGTAGAGGAGTGCACATGGGTGAAAGAGGGGTGAGAGGAGTGTACATGGGTGACAGAGGGGTGTAGAGGAGTGCACATGGGTGACAGAGGAGTGTACATGGGTGACAGGGGTTAGAGGGGTGTACATAGGTGACAGATAGGTGTAGAAGAGTGAACATGGGTGGTAGAGCAGTGTAGAGGAGTGTACATCAGTGGCAGAGGAGTGTAGAAGAGTGTACATGGGTGGCAGAGGGGTGTAAAGGAGTGTACATGAGTGGCAGAGGGGTGTAGAGGAGTGTACATGGGTGACAGAGGAGTGTAGAGAAGTGTACAACATGGGTGACGGGTGTACATGGGTACAGATGGGTGTAGAAGAATGTACAGGGGTGACAGAGGGGTGTAGAAGAGTGTGAATAGGTGACAGGGGCATAGGGGGTAATAGATGGGTGATAGAGGGGTGAAGAAGAGTGTACATGGGTGACAGAGGGGTGTAGAAGAGTGTACATGGGTGACAGAGGGGTGTAGAAGAGTGTATATGGGTGACAGATAGGTGTAGAAGAGTGTACATGGGTGGCAGAAGGGTGTAGAAGAGTGCACATGGGTGGCAGAGGGGTGAAGAAGAGTGTACATGGGGCACAGAGGGGTGTAGAAGAGTGTACATGGATGACGGGTGTAGAAGAGTGTACATGGGTGGCAGAGGGGTGAAGAAGAGTGTACATGGGGCACAGAGGGGTGTAGAAGAGTGTACATGGATGACGGGTGTAGAAGAGTGTACATGGGTGGCAGAGGGGTGTAGAAGAATGTACATGAGTGGCAGAGGGGTGTAGATGAGTGTACTTGGGTGAGGGGGTGTAGCGGGTGACAGAAGGGTGTACATGGGTGAAAGAGGGGTGTTGGGGAGTGTAGAGGAGTGTACATGGGTGACGAGTGTAGAGGAGTGTACATGGGTAACAGAGAGGTGTAGATGGGTGACAGAGGGGTTAGAGGAGTGTACATGGGTGACAGATAGGTGTAAAAGAGTGTACATGGGTGGCAGAGGGGTGTAGAAGAGTGTACATGGGTGGCAAAGGGGTGTAGAGGAATGTACATGGGTGGCAGAGGAGTGTATAGGAGTGTATATGGGTGATAGATGGGTGTACATGGGTGACAGAGGGTTGTAGAAGAGTGTACATGGGTGACGGGGGCATAGGGAGTGACAGAGGGGTTTGCATTGGTGACAGAGGGGTTAGAGGGGTGTAGAACAGTGTACATGGGTGACGGGGGCATAGGGGGTGACAGAGGTGTGTACATGGGTGGGAGAGGGGTGTAGAGGAGTGCACATGGGTGGCAGAGGGGTGTAGAAGAGAGTACATGGGTGGCAGAGGAGTGTAGAAGAGTGTACATGAGTGACAGAGGGGTGTAGAAGAGTGTACATGGGTGACAGATAGGTGTACATGGGTGGCCGAGGGATGTAGAAGAGTGTACATGGGTGACAGATGGGTGTAGAAGAATGTATATGGGTGACAGAGTGGTGTAGAAGAGTGTACATGGGTGACGGGGCATAGGGGGTGACAGAGGGGTGATAGAGGGGTGTTCATGGGTGACAGAGGGCTGTACATGGGTGACGAGTGTAGTGGAGTGTACATGGGTAACAGAGGGGTGTACATGGGTGACAGAGGGGTTAGAGGGGTGTACATGGGTGGCAGAGGGGTGTAGAAGAATGTACATGAGTGGCAGAGGGGTGTAGATGAGTGTACATGGGTGAGGGGGTGTAGCGGGTGACAGAAGGGTGTACATGGGTGAAAGAGGGGTGTTGGGGAGTGTAGAGGAGTGTACATGGGTGACGAGTGTAGAGGAGTGTACATGGGTAACAGAGAGGTGTAGATGGGTGACAGAGGGGTTAGAGGAGTGTACATGGGTGACAGATAGGTGTAAAAGAGTGTACATGGGTGGCAGAGGGGTGTAGAAGAGTGTACATGGGTGGCAAAGGGGTGTAGAGGAATGTACATGGGTGGCAGAGGAGTGTATAGGAGTGTATATGGGTGATAGATGGGTGTACATGGGTGACAGAGGGTTGTAGAAGAGTGTACATGGGTGACGGGGGCATAGGGAGTGACAGAGGGGTTTGCATTGGTGACAGAGGGGTTAGAGGGGTGTAGAACAGTGTACATTGGTGACGGGGGCATAGGGGGTGACAGAGGTGTGTACATGGGTGGGAGAGGGGTGTAGAGGAGTGCACATGAGTGGCAGAGGGGTGTAGAAGAGAGTACATGGGTGGCAGAGGAGTGTAGAAGAGTGTACATGAGTGACAGAGGGGTGTAGAAGAGTGTACATGGGTGACAGATAGGTGTACATGGGTGGCCGAGGGATGTAGAAGAGTGTACATGGGTGACAGATGGGTGTAGAAGAATGTATATGGGTGACAGAGTGGTGTAGAAGAGTGTACATGGGTGACGGGGCATAGGGGGTGACAGAGGGGTGATAGAGGGGTGTTCATGGGTGACAGAGGGCTGTACATGGGTGACAAGTGTAGTGGAGTGTACATGGGTAACAGAGGGGTGTACATGGGTGACAGAGGGGTTAGAGGGGTGTACATGGGTGACAGATAGGTGTAGAAGAGTGTACATGGGTGGCAGAGGGGTATGGAGGAGTGTATATGGGTGGCAGAGGGGTGAAGAAGAGTGTACATGGGTGGCAGAGGGGTGTAGAGGAGTGTATATGGGTGGCAAAGGGGTGTAGAGGAATGTACATGGGTGGCAGAGGAGTGTAAATGTGTGGCAGAGGGGTGTAGAGGAGTGTACATGGGTGATAGACGGGTGTGCATGGGTGACAGAGGGGTGTAGAAGAGTGTACATGGATGGCAGAGGGGTGTTAAGGAGTGTACATGGGTGACAGAGGGGTGTAGAAGTGTACATGGGTGACAGGGGGGGGGAATAGAGGAGTGTACATGGGTGACAGAGGAGTGTAGAGAAGTATACATGGGTAACAGATGGGTTTACATGGGTGAAAGGGGTGTACATGGGTGACAGATGGGTGTAGAATAATGTACATGGGTGACAGAAGGGTATAGAACAGTGTACATGGGTGCCAGGGGATGTAGGGGGGGGGGGGGGGGTAACAGAGGGGTGATAGAGGGGTGTACATGGGTGACAGAGAGGTGTTGGAGGTGTAGAGGCATGTACATGGGTGACGAGTGTAGAAGAGTGCACATGGGTAACAGAGGGGTGTTCATGGGTGACAGAGGGGTTAGAGGGGTGTACCTGGGTGACAGATAGGTGTAGAAGAGTGTAAATGTGTGGCAGAGGGATGTAGAGGAGTGTACATGGATGATAGATGGGTGTACATGGATGACAGGGGTGTAGAAGGGTGTACATGGGTTACAGGGGTGTAGAAGAGTGTACATGGGTGACAGGGGGGCATAGGGGTGACAGAGGAGTGTACATGGGTGACAGGGGTTAGAGGGGTGTACATGGGTGACAGATAGGTGTAGAAGAGTGTACGTGGGTGGCAGAGGGGTGTCGAGGAGTGTACATGGATGGCAGAGTGGTGTACATGGGTGGCAGAGGGGTGTAGAGGAGTGTACATGGGTGACAGAGGGGTGTAGAGGGGTGTACATGGGTGGCAGAGGGGTGTAGAGGGGTGTACATGGGTGGCAGAGGGGTGTATAGGAGTGTACATGGTTGGCAGAGGGGTGTAGAGGAGTGTACATGGGTGGAAGAGGGGTGTAAAGGGGTGTACATGGGTGACAGGGGGTGGACGGGGGGAGATGAACATGGGTTACAGGGATGGACAGGAGGTGGACATGGATGAAAGGAGGGTGGAAATGGGTGACAGGGGGGGTGGACAGGGGTTGAGAAGGGTTAACACAGGAGTGCAAAGGGTACAGTACCTTAAACAAGCCATTTTTCTTCCCTACACCGGCAAGGGAATCCGGCGCAGCTTCCATGTTCTTCTCCTCTCCGACAGGGCACTGACTCAGGGATTCGGCAGGACACCGACAGGGCACTCATTCACTGCGCCGCGAGGAGGGAGATGCTGGGAGACACTGTGTTTACGCGCACAGCAAAGTGCACAAAGGCTTCCCTTCCCCCCTGTGGCGCCGTGAGTCACAGACGTGCAGGCGGGGGCAGGAAATAAAAAAGTTGATGGCAAAATCCAGCGGCACCCCAGGCAGTGCCTTAGGCCATAGTTTGCTCCCCAGAAAAGGACACATAGCTAGGTCAAGTTTGCAATCAGTTTTTGTCTTGCAAAGGCTGGAGTTTGCACAAATGCCCACCTTGGAAAGAGATGGGAGGGGGAAATGAGTACGTTCCCCAGTCCTATGTCAGGAAGGTCAGAGATCTCGACACTGTAAATTATCGGTGTCAGTTAGGTATGGGAGGGGGAGATTCTCTCCACTCCATTGAATGGAAATTCTTTAATTTATGAATTACGTGAAAAGAAAAAGTTTGTTAATACTTAGCTGAGACCAGGAGTGTCAAGTAAACAAATTGTTCAATTTAATTGATAATTATAGCAAGTCAAATAATGCTAATAATGAGTTTCTTGATGACTAATCACATTTTTTCACAGGATCATTAATTTGATGTTTGTGTAGAGTTTTGATTAATTTAGGCCTTAAGACAGCAAAGCACATGGATCTGAACAGCCCAGACAACAGAGCACCTAGATTGTGTCACCAAGTGGATCTATAACACGCCAATCAAAACATCCAACATTTGAAGATGGAGACACATCATAAATATGATTAGTGGTGGTATCAAATAACTGGAAAAACTGAACAGTCGTACTAATCTATATTGTCTGTTGTCTCTCATTTATGACTAACTTGTTGTCACTATGTTCCATTGAACATAATATTACTCTGTTCAGAGGTCGTCTCAAATTTTGATTGGATTATTATCCTAAATAGACTTAAAACCTAGGGCAGTATCAGTCTAGCCGAGAGAGGATAGTTAGACTTATTCAGGACAACTCTGTAGTTTGTTTTTCTTTGGTAAAAACATATGGTATTCTCTACCTCATTGCTTGCTAGTACAGTGACCCCCCGACCTCCTGACATACGATAATTTCAACATGCGATGGCCTCTCAGAGACCATCGCATGTTAAAGGCAGCATCAACATGCAATGCTTTTGTATGTTGGGGCCATCGCATAAACGGCTATCTGGCAGCGCAGACTGCTTCAGCTGCCACCGTATAGCCGTTTACGGTGCCCTGTGTGGTCCGCTGACGGTCACTTACCTGTCCTCGGGGCTCCGGCGCGTCCTCTTCGGGATCCCCTGCATCGTCGGCGTTCTCCATCTTCGTCATCACGTTGCTACACACGCCGTCCCGTCATCCAATAGGAGTGGCGTGTGTAGCGACGTGATGGCGGCGACGGAGAGCGAGGATGCCGGCGAAGCAGAGGCCTTGCCGGAGCGCCGGGGACACCCCAGAGACGCGGCGACAGCGATGGAAGGCAACATCCAGGGCAGCGGTGACGGTCCGGAACGGCGGGGACACGTGAGTATAACCTCCAATACCAGTGGTCTTCAACCTGCGGACCTCCAGGTGTTGCAAAACTACAACTCCCAGCATGCCCGGACAGCCAACGATGGTCCATTTGGAACGGATTACCATCGTATGTTGAGGGACCACTGTATATGGCATATATCATAAGTCACAGGCCTAAAGTAGGCAGGTACATGTGTGCACAGGGGCGTAGCTTGAAACCACAGGGCCCTTGTGCAAAAACATTTCTTGGGCCCCACCCCCTGACGACCCCCATCCTCGAACAACCGCCTTCCCCAACCACACAAAGATATTAGTGACTACAGCACTGATCGGACACAGGCAGAAGAATATAGAATGATATAAGTGATTCACAGACAGGGCCGGACTGGGACCAATTCAAGCAGACCATTTTTTTGGTGGGGTCCTACTGCTGGGACCCCCAGTTCAAGTGGCTCCCCAGCTGTTGGAAAGCTACAACTCCCATAATGTCTGGAGAGCTTCAGGCATTATGGGAGTTGTAGTTTTGTAACAGCTGTAGAGCCTCAGATTGGTGTAAAGTTTCACCCATCATCCCTGCAGAACAGGGACGTGCACAGACATTTTAGAGGGCAGGGGCTCAAGTAAAAAAAGAGGGCACTTCTCATCATTTAAAAAAAACATCTGCCAGACTTAATGGGCTGCGGCCCAGGTACACAGTGGACATCCGGCCAGGCCCCCTTGACATTCCCATAAAAGTTGGTGCTTTTGTAAAATAAAGTCAAGAACAGTTTCTCTGAGGTCTGCCATGTGTATATACACTTTAGCTGTGCTGTCAGTCTTATTTACAGAAAACATGTGACAGCTGTACTAAATTATACTGTATTATAGAGGAGATTTATCAAAACCTGTGCAGAGAAAGAGCGGTGCAGTCGCCCATAGCAACCAATCAGATCGCTGCTTTCATTTTGCAGAAGGCTTTTCCTCTGCAAAGGTTGTAATAAATCTCCCCCTATATGCCCCCACCTGAGCTCTATATGACAGAACATGCACTGTATCTGGCCTCACCCAGCACCCATCCCCAATCACCCAGCACCCATCCCCAATCACCCAGCACCCATCCCCAATCACCCAGCACCAATCACCAATCACACAGCACCCATCCCCAATCACCCATCACCCATCCCCAATCACCCAGCACCAATCAACCACCACCCATCACCCAGCACCCACCTTATGCAGGAATCTCCACACAGCTCTGGTTCTTACACTGAAGAGATGGACACCACACTAATATATGCTTACATGCTGCAATATATGAGAGCTGGCAAAAAAAAGAATTATAAATATACAAAGACGGCCAGGCATAGCACAGTATACAGGATGGAGGCAGGGAAGCTCCGCCTCCATTGCGCACAAGACTGACTTCGCATACTAGCAATGTGGGGCAATACCTAGAAAACGGCTGGTCCACATTTAGTAAGTATAACATTATCTTTCTCCTGTTCTCCTCCACTGTAACCTAGGGTATTGGGTTTAGTGCGAGTAAACAGCCTGTCAGTTTCCCTTTAATTATATACCTTACCCCCCTTAATGATCTATATACTGTGCCACCATTCATCTATTAATTCCCTATATACTGTGCCACCATTAATGAACTATATACTGTGCCACTATTATTTAACTATACTGTGCCACCATTAACCCTTTAACCCCTTAAGGACTCAGGGTTTTTCCGTTTTTGCACTTTCGTTTTTTCCTCCTTACCTTTTAAAAATCATAACCCTTTCAATTTTCCACCTAAAAATCCATATTATGGCTTATTTTTTGCGTCGCCAATTCTATTTTGCAGTGACATTAGTCATTTTACCCAAAAATGCACAGCTAAACGGAAAAAAAAATCATTGTGCGACAAAATCGAAGAAAAAACGCAATTTTGTAACTTTTGGGGGCTTCCGTTTCTACGCAGTGCATATTTCGGTAAAAATGATGCCTTATCATTATTCTGTAGGTCCATACGGTTAAAATGATACCCTACTTATATAGGTTTGATTTTGTCCCACTTCTGGAAAAAATCATAACTACATGCAGGAAAATGTATACGTTTAAAAATGTCATCTTCTGACCCCTATAACATTTTTATTTTTCCACGTACAGGGCGGTATGAGGACTCATTTTTTGCGCCGTGATCTGATGTTTTTATCGGTATGATATTTGTTTTGACCGGACTTTTTGATCACTTTTTATTCATTTTTTAATGGTATAAAAAGTGACCAAAATACGCTTTTTTGGACTTTTGAATTTTTTTGCGCGCACGCCATTGACCGTGCGGTTTAATTAATGATATATTTTTATAGTTCGGACATTTACGCACGCGGCGATACCACATATGTTTATTTTTATTTTTTTTTACACTGTTTTATTTTTTTTATGGGAAAAGGGGGGTGATTCAAACTTTTATTAGGGAAGGGGTTAAATGACCTTTATTAACACTTTTTTTTACATTTTTTTTGCAGTGTTATAGGTCCCATATCGTGGGAGCCGGCGCAGGACGTAAATATACGTCTTGCGTCGTTAAGGGGTTAAGGACCCGGGCTATTTCCGTTTTTTCATTTTCTATTTTTCCTCCTTAACTTTAAAAAATCATAACTCTTTAAAATTTTCACCTAAAATTCTATATGATGGCTTATTTTTAGCGTCACTAATTCTAATTTGTAATGACATTAGTCATTTTACCCAAAAATCTACGGTGAAATGGGAAAAAAAAAACTATGTGCGACAAAGTTGATGAAAAAACACTATTTTAAGTTTTGGGGGCTTCTGTTTTTACACAGTACATTTTTCGGCAAAAATTACACCTTATCTTTATTCTGTAGGTCCATACGGTTAAAACGATACCCTACTTGTATAGGTTTGATTTTGTATCACTTCAGAAAAAAATCATGAATACATGCAGGAAAATGTATACGTTTAAAATTGTCATCTTCTGACCCCTATTTATTTTTCTGTGTTCAGGGCGCTATGAGGGCTAATTTTTTGCGCTGTGATCTAAAGTTTTTAGCGGTACCATTTTTGTTCTGATCAGACTTTTTGATCACTTTTTATTCACTTTTTTGTGGTATAAAAAGTGATCAAAAATGCGCTATTTTGGACTTTTGAATTTTTCTGCGCGTACGCCATTTAATGTGCGGTTTAAAAAGCGGTATATTTTTATAATTCGGACATTTCCGCACGCGGCAATACCACATATGTTTATTTTTATTTACACTGTGTTTTTTTAATTCTTTGAAATGCCAGGTGATTCAAACTTTTATTAGGGGAAGGGATAATTGAAAGGGTTAATGATTTTTTTACACTTTTCTTATGAATATTATAGCTCCTATAGGGGGCTATAACATTGCATTAACTGTTCTTTTACACTGATTGATCCATCTCCATAGGAATGGATCAATCAGTGTTTTCGGCGATTGAATGCCCAAGCCTGGATCTCACACATTCAATCGGCGATCGGACTGCAGGAAGGAAGGTAAGAGACTTCCTCCTGTGCTACAGCTGTTCGGGATGTCGCGGCGATCCCGAACAGCTCCCTGAGCTTGCCGGGCACTTTTTCTTTCGTTTTTAGCCGCGCGGCTCAGCTTTGACCACGCGGCTAAAGGGTTAATAGCGCACAGCACCGCGATCAGTGCTATTAGCGGCGGGTCCCGGCTTCACTATGACGCCGGGCCCGTCGCGATATGATGCGGGGTCACCGTGTGACCCCGCGTTATATCGCAGGACCGGAACTCAGGGCGTAAGTTTACGCCCTGGGTCCTTAACAGGTTAAGGATCTATACACAGTGCCAGAATACATAAAAATATAATGTTCCAATATAAATAAAATATATTCTGTGCTTTCATAAATTCCCTATATACTGTGCTTACATTCCTCTATTAATTCCCTAATAATGTGCTTCATACAATACATAAAAGCACATAACATAAAGACACATACAGTACATAGGTAATATACACACATACATAGAGACACTTTGACACATACATATAACATGGAATATATACTAAAAGATATAGCCAACAGGCACATCATACATACAGGTACTCACATACAATCACTCACAGATATATACATACATTCACTTGCTCACATTATATATATATATATATATATATATATATATATATGTGTGTGTGTGTGTGAGCAAGTGAATCTATGTGTGTGTGTATGTCAGTGTGTCTGTATGATATGTGTATGTATATATATATATATATATATATATATATATATACACACACACATCATACAGACACACTGACATACAATCACTCATATATACACACTCACTTACACTAAGGCCCCAGCCATCCCTCTCTGCACAGGCACATACATAAAGATATACATACACACACACACACATACAATCACTCACTTATATTTTCAGTTACTTACAGTAAGTAAGGGCTCCATCCCCCTCTGCACAGGCTGTAGTTTGTGGCCGGGCAGACAGTGGGCGGGGCTTCTCTCTGCCTCCGTTGCTCCTGTCTCCTCTGTGTGGAGAGAAGCAGAGAAATGGCAGATAATGACAGGGTAAGTGGCGCCCCCTTGCTGCAGGGAGGGCACAGCACCCTCCATTAAACCACATACAAATCTCCCCAGCAATGGATCCTTTTTACTGCACCTATCACCCTGAGTCTGCAGCTCCTTTTGTGAGGGCACTAGAGGGGCAGGTGAGGAAAAGGGCAAGGGGTCCAGCCCCCTTTTATCCCTATGTGTGCACGTCCCTGCTGCAGAACATACAAGCGACTTCAGCAGCAATGGGACAGTCAGGAGAATACACAATGATATCCGTGACCTGAGTGCGGTCTTTGCTGTTGTCTTTCCCATTCTTCTTCATCTGGTCCAGACACCAGGACTACTTCTGCTACATTTTCTTGCACCAGGACATCATTGGTTCCCCACTTTGTCAGCAGATCCTCATCCTCTATATGAAGACAATAATTATTACAACCTTGCCACACACTGCATCCTCTGAATATAATACTGCCACAGACTATACCTTCTGAATATAATACTACCACACACTATACCCTCTGAATATAATACTACCACACACTATACCTTCTGAATATAATACTACCACAGACTATACCTTCTGAATATAATACTACCACATACTACACCCTCTGAATATACTACAACACACTCTATCCTCTGAAAATAATGCTACCTCACACTGTGCCCTCTGAATATAATACTGTCACACACTGTTTCTTCTCAGTTCAGCTGAATCCCACCCCTGCATTGTCCTCCACAAGGGTCCTCTGTCTCCCCAGATCCCTAAGTCTTCCTCTCGGCTCCTCTGTTCCACACCCCACCCACAAACCACCCCCAAGACCTCTAAATCCTCCTCCATGCTCCTCTGCCCCCTCCGTGGACCACTAAGTCCTCCTCCATGCTCCTCTGCCCCCCTACCCAGACCCTAAGTCCTGCTCCAGAAAGCTGTCAGAAAATGGTAGGAGTTGTAGTTGTCCAACAGCTGAAGAGCAACAGATTGGATAACACCAATCTAAAGCGAAATTCCCCAACCCATCAGTGGTGTATTGTAGTTTTGTTCTGCTCTAGGTCACCTGGATGAAGTGTCGGCAGTATAGGACAGGTGGGCAGCTGCAATGCACTGAACACCACATTAAAGAAGAAGGGCAGAGCTTCCTGGACGGGACTTGTTCATGCCCCGCCCCTCCTCCTCCTCCTCTCCACTCACAAAGCGGCAAGGGTGGGACAGTCGGGGCCAGGGCATGATGATGCCTCGGCACTGTCCGCGCCCATCCCGGGATATGTTCGGAGCTCGGGGCCCGGGCCCTTATCTGGACTCCACTGCTGCAGTACGGGAACATGTGGCAGCAGCGGCCGCGCTTGGACTTGAAGACTGTCCCACTAGGACAATAAAATAAGTACTGATGGCGGCGGGCGGCCATCAGGTAAATGTGGAAAGGGGCCCGGTCGCCATGGCGACCGTTGCGACCTCTATAGCTACACCACTGTGTGTGCTATAGTCTATGTTGCGTTGTTACTCATACTGTCTGTTGTTTTCTTAAGCCTAGGTGATTGCCCAAGATGGGATCATGTGTTGATGGTAGGACAGAAATATTTTGACCAGAGATGTGTTTCTTCAAATTAATTACTGAAACGATTAATCTCCACAGTGGTTGTCTAAGTGTTGTTATGATTAAAAGTGATCAGTCGTGCAGCTATAGAGGTTGAAGGGTTGCCATGGCGACCGGGCCCATTGCCAGTGCCACTGAACTATTTGCTGGATCTTTTGGTCACACAGACCCATCGATGCAGCCATGGGCGAAGGAATCGGGGGGAGGGGACACACACACACACACATCCTCCAGTTGTGTCTGCATCTGCAACTTCCCGCTACCACTTTGAACTGCATGCACATATACAGTCAAAGGAAGAGTGGTCCAACATTCCGGCTGAGAGGTGTAAGAAGCTTATTGATGGTTAGGAAGTGAATGATTTCAGTTATTTTTTCCAAAGGGTGTGCAACCAAATATTAAATTAGGGGTGCCAATAATTTTGTCCAGCCCATTTTCTTGAAAAATTTCAGGGGGGCCAACTTTTACGGCCATGACTGTACAGTTCAAAGCAGGCTGTGACTTCTGCCCCAACGCAGGTGCCAAGGCTGTAACTAATCGGTGCCTGCACAGTGAAGACGTCAGGATGCGGCCCTGCTGATGAAGATCGCTCCCTAGCTATCTACCTACCGTATATACTCGAGTATAAGTCGACCCGAGTATAAGCCGAGACCCCTAATTTCAACCCAAAATCCCAGGAAAAGTTATTTACTCGAGTATAAGCCTAGGGTGGGAAATACATCATCCCCCCCTGTCATCATCCAGACCCCTGTCATCATCCAGACCCGTCATTAACATCCTCATCATCATCACCGCCTGTCATCATCCAGACCCTCATCATCATCACCTGTCATCATCCCCTTGTCATCATCCCACACATCCCCCCTTCATCATCCCCTTGTCATCATCCCACACATCCCCCTTCATCATCCCCTTGTCATCATCCCAACCCCCCTTCATCATCCCCTTGTTATCATCCCACACACCCCCCTTCATCATCCCACCCCCCCTTCATCATCCCCTTGTCATCATCCCCACCCCCCTTCATCATCCCACACCCCCCCTTCATCATCCTCTTGTCATCATCCCACACCCCCCCTTCATCATCCTCTTCTCTTCATCCGCCCTCAGTGGTCTTCAACCTACGGACCTCAAGAGGTTTCAAAACTACAACTCCCAGCAAGCCCGGGCAGCCATCGGCTGTCCGGGCTTGCTGGGAGTTGTAGTTTTGAAACCTCCGGAGGTCCGCAGGTTGAAGACCACTGCGGCCTTCGACATCATCCAGCCCCCTCTCACCCCCTTTAGTTCTGTACAGTACTCACCTCCGCTCGGCGCTGGTCCGGTCCTGCAGGGCTGTCCGGAGAGGAGGTGGTCCGGTGGGATAGTGGTTCCGGGCTGCTTCACCGGGGGCGCCTCTTCTCCGCGCTTCCGGCCCGGAATAGAGGCGTTGCCTTGACAATGACGCAGAAGTACGTTGGCAATGAATGCACCTCTGCGTCGTTGTCAAGGCAACGTGACTATTCTGAGGCCGGGCCCGAAGCGCTTAGAAGAGGCCTCCCCGGTGAAGATAGCAGCCCGGAACCACTATCCCACCGGACCACCTCCTCTCCGGACAGCCCTGCAGGACCGGACCAGCGCCGAGCGGAGGTGAGTACTGTACAGAACTAAAGGGGGGTGAGAGGGGGCTGGATGATATCGAAGGCCGCAGTGGTCTTCAACCTGCGGACCTCCGGAGGTTTCAAAACTACAACTCCCAGCAAGCCCGGACAGCCGATGGCGGTCCGCAGGTTGAAGACCACTGTGGGTGGAGAGTTCACTCGAGTATAAGCCGATGGGGGTGTTTTCAGCACGAAAAATCGTGCTGAAAAACTCGGCTTATACTCGAGTATATACGGTAAATGTCTTCATGCCTACCTATCTAGCTGCATACCTGGCTATCTATCTACCAAAGTACCTGGCAACCTAACTACCTGCCTACCTATCTATCTACCTACCTGACCACCTACCTACCTGGCTAGCTGTCCACCAAGCTACCTGGCAAGCAATCTACCTAGCTACTTAACTACCTGGCTACCAGCCTAGCTACCTACCTACCTGTAGCAAAGAGGTGTTGAGGCAGCACAGTCAAAGTAAAGTGCAATTAGAGGGTGCAGGCTGGTTGAAACAGTCCCAGTCACAGACTGTATGAGGATATCCAACACAAGCAGTCAGTATCACACTGACTTTCCAAAGTCCAAAATAGCGATCAATAAGTTCGATCAATACAAAAATGGTACCACTAAAAACTTCAGATAACGGCGCAAAAAATGAGCCCTAATACTGCCCCATATGCAGAAAAATAAAAAAGTTATAGGAGTCAGAAGATGACAATTTTAAACATATACATTTTCCTGCATGTAGTTATGATTTTTTTAAGAAGTATGACAAAATCAAACCTATAAAAGTAGGGTATCATTTTAATTGTATGGACCTATAGAATAAAGATAAGGTGTAATTTTTACCGAAAAATGTACGGCGTAAAAACAGAAGCCCCCAAAACTTACAAAATGGCGGTTTTTTTTCCAACTTTGTCTCACAATAATTTTTTTTTCCGTTTCATCGTAGATCTTTGGGTAACATGACTGATGTCATTACAAAGTAGAATTGGTGACACAAAAAAAAGCCATAATATGGATTTTTAGGTGCTAAATTGAAAGAGTTATGATTTTTTAATGGTAAGGAGGAAAAAATGAAAGTGCAAAAACGGAAAAACCCCTGTCCTTAAAGGGTTAAGATTAACACCTATATTCTGCAATCCATAATGATTTGGAGTAATAAGCCCTCTCTTTGCATTTCAACATAATCATCTTCTTACCTTAATTGATTAATTGAAAGGGGGAGGAGGTAGATTTGTCATGCTATTTATTTGAACTGATCAAATCAGAGTTATGATATGAGAGTTACAATATGGTATAAAGGTTTCATCTTTAATCAGAATGATTCAGCTTAATTTCACCAGATCATAAAAACTGTCAAAACATGGCCATAAAGTGTGGCATGTTTGAGATAAACAGAAAGTGGATTAGACAGGACACACATAAGCAATAGGTCTCAGGTATGTAAGTGAATAGGTGTGAGAGTAAAACTCATTGTTATCATTATATGACTCCAATGGGGGGGGGGGGGGGTCTGCTTCGTGCCCAGGGAATGGTGATGCCACCTGCCATGGCCCCTCCATTCATGTCTATGGGATAAGGCATGATGGCTATGTACTAGCCTTATGCCCCCTCCTATAGACATGAATGGAGGGGGCGTGGCGGGACATCAGGAACACGGAAGCCTGCCACCGCTGCGGGGGTCCCCATCGGCGGGAACCCCGCGAACTAACATCTTATCCCCTATCTTTTGGATAGAGGGCAAAATGTTTTCAGCAGCGTACCCCTTTATGTCATCTATTTGAGATGGCTGAGAAGGTAATCCATAATTATTATACTGGATTTAAAGACAAAGACATTTAATGATTGAACAGGTATTATAGTGGCATGACATTTATATCAATATAGCTATTATAGTGAAGTAATGTTTAGCTGTCATGTCATGTGACTAGACCCGAATCTCCATACTCACACCCACTCAGTCATCATTGGATGACATCTATGTTTTGGTGGATGCTTAAGATAAGGAACTGGTTAAAAGCATGTGTAAGGGAGACACAAGGAAGCATCACAGAGATCCCATCACAGAAACGTCACAGAAGTTTCTAGAAGCTACCTGAAGGGGGCAGAGCCATGAATAGTCAGGGGGAAAATATTTTCCCATAGTCCTCTCTTCTCTGATGACCGGTTATGACTATAGGTGTTTCCATAGACCGGAATTTTTCCGGCCCTTAGCCTGGCTTTGGGCAAGCAGGGCCGGATCTGACAAGCTCCCGACTTGTGCCCGCTCCATACTCTGCAGCCCCCCAGCTGATTTCAGTTGCCTGGGGCTGCTGCTAATAGCCAGCATGCAGCGTTCGCCGCGTCTGGCTATTAACCCTTTAGATCGCCGCTGTCAAAGCTGACAGCAGCTTCTAAAGGGACATGTGAATGCTCCCTGGTGGATCGCTCCTCCTGCAGCGCGATCGCGAGGGGATGATCCTGCTGTCCCGTGGCTCTGTCATTGATAGAGCCTGGCTGGACTAGGCTCTATCAATGGATCGCAGAGCACACAGATCAAAGGAGTTCAATAGAACTCTATTGGTCTGTATGAGGAATCTAATGATTCCTCCTAAAAGTGTAAAAATAAAAATATAATTTTTTTTAATAAAAGTTTAAATGTTATTGAAAAATTAAAAAGTATCATTATAGTAGGTGGTTATGGCTATTATAGGCAGGGCCGGACTGGCTTGACGGGATACCTGGAAAATTTGTGGTGGGCCGCTCACCCTGGGGCCGGCAATACATAAAAACGGGTCAGTCTGATGGTGCCTGAGCAATTCAGGCACCATCAGACTGACCCGTTTTTATATATTTAGTGCGGCTGCGGCGCAGTGCGGTCGGGCCGCGGTGGCCGCCCATGCACACTACACTACACTAGCATACTAGTATCAGGCCCTTGTATGCAGAGCAGCAGTGGCCTGCATAGAGAAGGAGCTATAAGCTCCGGCTAGCATGGTGGAGCGGGAGCTGTCAGCTGTCCCACTCCGTCACCTTTCTCACATGCTGCGGGCTGCAGCTGCTCCGTTCTTGAAGTGTCAGTGACAGCCGCAGTGATGCCATCCACGGCAGGCATCACACCATCGCGCCGGCGCCCATAAATCACATCTTCGCGGCTGTTACTGACACTTCAAGAACGGAGCAGCCGCAGCCCGCAGCATGTGAGGAAGGTGACGGGTGTGAAAAGGGGGGAAGCAAATGATAAGTGAGGGGCACATGTCAGGGGGGGCATTATATATGAGGGGCACATGGCAGAGGGGCATTATATGTGGGGGCAAATGAGAAGACCCCCCCCTGTCATGTGCCCATATAATGCCCCCATCATGTGCCCCTTATATCTATTGCCCTCTATCCTGTGCCCCTCAGATATAATGCCCCATGTCCTGTGCCCCTCGCATATAATGCACCCTGAGGGCGCATGATAGGGGGGCATTATATGTGAGGGGCACATGTCAGGGGGCATTATATGTGGGGGCACATGACAGGGGGCATTATAAGTGAGAGGCACATGTCAGGGGGCATTGCATTGTGAGGGGCACAGGACATGGGGTATTATATATAAGGGGCACATGTCAGGGGGGCATTATATATGAGGGGCACATGGCAGGGTGGCATTATATGTGGGGGCAAATGACAGGACCACCCCCTGTCATGTGCCCATATAATACCCCCCTGTCATGTGCCCCTTATATATAATGCCCCCCTGTCATGTGCCCCTCAGGGTGCATTATATGCGAGGGGCACAGGACATGGGGCATTATATGTGAGGAGCACAGGACAGGGTGCATTATATGTGAGGGGCACAGAGTGTTTTGCATTTCAGAGGTATAGGCCGGCATTTATCATTGTAGGTGTAAGTGAAGTATTTTCTGTGTAGCAGCACCAAATTTATTAAAAGTTAGCAGACCATTTGATAAATTTTGTGCAGGTCACATTTTCTGAAATTTCTCTCTTCACATACACCAAAAAGCTAAGTCTGGGCTGGTGTAGTTTTAGAGACTTTTCAGTGGCTTTGCGCCTTTTTTTGCGCCTTTTCACAAAAAGGCGCAGTTCATCAAACCAGTCCATATCACGTGTATTGCCAAAATGAGTGGATTGCAACTGAAGCGGAAAAAAGGCGCAAATAAACCCTGCTTGCGCCTTTTTGCACCATTTTTAGACACAAAAAAACAGTCTAAAGACAATTATACATGTCGGCTATAGTGTATATTATAAGGAATTTTTGGGGTGGTATGGTTTTTATGGGCCACAATAAATTACGGTATTGTATTCAGAGGGTGCATGGCAAGGTTATATTCAGAGAGCACAGTATGTGGTAGTATTATATTCGGAGGGTTCAGTGTGTTGTAGCAATATATTCAGAGATTACGGTGTGTGGTGGTTTTATATACAGAGGGTACGGTGTGTGGCGGTTTTATATACAGAGGGTACGGTGTGTGGCGGTTTTATATACAGAGGGTACGGTGTGTGGCGGTTTTATATACAGAGGGTACGGTGTGTGGCGGTTTTATATACAGAGGGTACGGTGTGTGGCAGTTTTTAGAGATGAGCGAACTTACAGTAAATTTGATTCGTCACGAACTTCTCGGCTCGGCAGTTGATAACTTTTCCTGCATAAATTAGTTCAGCTTTCAGGTGCCTCGGTGGGCTAGAAAAGGTGGATACAGTCCTAGGAGACTCTTTCCTAGGAATGTATCCGCCTTTTCCAGCCCACCGGAGCACCTAAGAACTGAAATAATTTACGCAGGATAAGTCATCAACTGCCGAGCCGAGAAGTGACAAATCGAATTTACTGTAAGTTCGCTCACCTCTAGCGGATTATATACAGAGGGTACGGTGTGTGGCGGTTTTATATACAGAGGGTACGGTGTGTGGCGGTATTATATTCAGAGGGTACAGTGTGTAGTAGTATCATATTCAGAGGGTACGGTGTGTGCCAGTATTATATTCAAAGGATAGTGTTTGGCAGTATTATAATGATTATTGTTTTCACATAGAGGATGAGAATCCGCTGACATAGTGAGGAGCCATCTGGGCGTCAAGTTCTGCTGAGTGAACATTTAGCTGGAACAAGTCCTGGCGTTATGTACCATCTGAATTAAATAAGGAAAGACTATAGAGAAGACGTCACCTATAGTTACTGATATTCTTGTGTATTCTCCTCACTATAGAGAAGACGTCACCTATAGTCACTGATATTCTTGTGTATTCTCCTCACTATGTCCTATCAGAGCTGTAGTCACTTGTAAGTTCTACAGTTATGATGAGTGAAACTACAACTCCCAGCATAGTACTAAGAGGGGTACTCTTTTGGAAAAAAAAATATTTAACTGGTGCCAGAAAGTTTAACAGATTTGTAAATTACTTCTATTTGAAAATCCTTTCAGTACTTATAAGCTGCTGTATGCTCCACAGGAAGTTCTTTTCTTTTTGAATTTCCTTTCTGTCTGACCCCAGTTCTCTCTGCTGACACCTCTGTCCATTTTAGGAACTGTCCAGAGTAGGAGCCAATCCCCATAGCAAACCTCTCCTGCTCTGGACAGTTCCTGACATGGACAGAGGTGTCAGCAGAGAGCACTGTGGTCAGACAGAAGGGAAATTCAAAAAGAAAAGAACTTCCTGAGGAGCATATAGCAGCTGATAAGTACTGGAAGGATTAAGATTTTTAAATAGAAGTAATTTACAAATCTGTTTAACTTTCTGGTACCAGTTTATTTGAAAGAAAATTTTTTCCACCGGAGTACCCCTTTAAGTCATTTTGGGAGCTGTAGTTTTAAATGGTGAAGACTTCTTTAGCGCTTTCCCATTCTATGGCAATTGGTATATTTGATTATTATACTGGATTTTTTCACAATGCGCTACACCAGTGGCGTCTGTCACAACTGGCCAAAAAATTACTTTGGGAGGGGGGGGGGGGGGGAGTTCGTGTAGGTATGTGGTGACACTATTTTCTACCGCACCGGGTGACACCAACCCTAGCAATACCACTGGCTGTATTCTATGGGTGACATTATATTTATATATTGTGGCAGTGTGGCAAGGAAAGGGTGTATTTCCCTTGCTATCTCTGCAGAATGCTCCACCTGTGGCCTGATTAATGAGGTATCAGGAAGGGAAAGTGTGTGTTTTAAAAGGAAAAGAGACAGAATAGTTGGGGCTCTTCCTAGGAGACAGCATGTGGGCTGTAGGGAAGAGACAGAGGCTGCTGAGGAGTACACAGCCCGAGCTGAGTGGCTCAAAGAGAGTGACATTGTGAGTAGAAGGTTGCAGGGGACATATGTTTAACCGGCTGAGGGAAGCTCAGCGGTTGTTAGTCAGGACAAGCTGATCTGTTTAGTCAGTGACCAGACGGTCTAGGATTTTGTTTGTTCCTGCTTTTTTGTTTATTTCTTTCCCTGCAACCTGTCTAATAAAACTGGCAAGGTGCCAGATTTGCATTATAAGCATTTGTTTGCTGGTTTTTTGAGAAGAAACGCATCCTGTGGCGTGGTCCAGGACGATCCCAGAGCTAATCCCCAAGACGGATCGTCACATTTTGGTGGAGGATGCGGGCATACACGTTGCTAGGAGCAACCAGTGGTCGAGTTGCAGTGAAGTTGTTGCCAAGAGAAAACTACCGTGCATGGTGCAAGGGTGTACTCTTTCTCAGAGAGGAGACAGTGGGACGAGCCCAGCTGTGGAGTACAAGAGCAGGACTGCGCCTGTGGTGAAGTTGTTGCTAGGGGCAACAGATCGCATCAAGCGAGTGGGCACTCTTTCTCAAGTAAGGAGACAGGTGGACGGGCCACCTGCAGAGTGCAGATTACGTTTTGAGACTGTGTGTAAAGGCTAACATTTCGGCAGAGGACTGTACTGTGTTTGCAAGGTTTGAAGTGTTGCAAGATGGATGTCCTGATAAGTGCTTTATTGCAGATGGCTGCAGCGCAAGAGGAAGCAAGCTTTGCAGAGTTTGAAAGGATTGCTACACATGAGGCATGGCCCAAGACACACTGGGGAAACTTGGTGTTTGGATTCATTGGAGGAGATGCCCAAAAAGTTCATTGTGAACTGGATCCAAAGATATTACTGGACTATGAGAAAGTCAAGACAGAGATCCTGACTCAAGTGGGAGTAAGCCAAGCTGCAAGACTACAGTGTGCACTTCAGCCTAACAGTGATGCTGGGTTTAAGGTTGCAGAGCTACTTAAAGAGCAAGTGGAGCGATGTTCTGCAGCAGAGAAGCTGGTGAGAGGTGTCCAGCACCAGCCCTTAACTGACTGGACGGCAAGAGATTCTGGTAAGACTGTTCCAGGGGTTATGGGGGCCATGTTTAGTGACTATGAGACTGTGCATAAAAATGATGGGACTGTGCATAAGAATGATGGGACTGTATATAAAAATGCTGAGGCGGAGGGTGGTGTTTCCCTAGTTGACTGTGTGAACAGTGTTCAAGGTGGTACCAACCTATGTCCAGTTGCAAAATCATGTGAGGGTGGAGAACCCCTCATGAAGACTGATGGGACTGTTCACACTGTGCAGATCGGATTGAAAAAATCTGGTGAACAGAAAATGTTAAATGCAGGACTGGGAGAAAATGTAACAAAACACACTTTGCCTGAGTTAGGTCCTAGTGCTATGAACTGTCCTGTAAATTTTGAACATGTGCAATCTGATAATGTTTTTGTTGAAAAACTTATGTTGATGTGTTCAGATGTAAAGAGAACTGCTGCCACCTCTGACAGGACAAAAGAAAACCTTTGTGAGCTGGAAATAGAAGGTAAAAAGATGACGCTTTTGTTAGACCCTAGATGTGTAATAAGTCTGGTAAAGTCCAGCAGGAGAAAGCCAGACCCCGCTATAGTGTCTATGCAGGCTGGTATTTGGGGTTATAAAATGGTTAACGTCTGTATTTCTACTCCCTATGGTACTATAGGTCACAAGGTTTCAATAGAGCCCTTGTCACGATGCCGGCTGGCAGGAGGTGGATCCTCTGTGCCAGAGAGGGATTGGCGTGGACCGTGCTAGTGGACCGGTTCTAAGTCACTACTGGTTTTCACCAGAGCCCGCCGCAAAGCGGGATGGACTTGCTGCGGCGGTAGTGACCAGGTCGTATCCACTAGCAACGGCTCAACCTCTCTGGCTGCTGAAGATAGGCGCGGTACAAGGGAGTAGACAGAAGCAAGGTCAGACGTAGCAGAAGGTCGGGGGCAGGCGGCAAGGTTCGTAGTCAGGGTGGATAGCAGTAGTACTGGTACACAGGCTTAGGACACACAAAACGCTTTCACTGGCACAAGGCAACAAGATCCGGCAAGGAAGTGCATGGGAGGAGGTCAGATAAAGGCAGGGAGCAGATGGAAGCCAATCAAGCTAATTGGGCCAGGCACCAATCATTGGTGCACTGGCCCTTTAAGTCTCAGGGAGCTGGCGCGCGCGCGCCCTAGAGAGCGGAGCCGCGCGCGCCAGCACATGACAGCAGGGGACGGGAACGGGTAAGTGACCTGGGATGCGACTCGCGAGCGGGCGCGTCCCGCTGTGCGAATCGCATCCCCAACGGCCATGACAGTGCAGCGCTCCCGGTCAGCGGGACTGACCGGGGAGCTGCAGGGAGAAAGACGCCGTGAGCGCTCCGGGGAGGAGCGGGGACCCGGAGCGCTAGGCGTAACAGTACCCCCCCCCTTAGGTCTCCCCTTTTTTTTTGTCCGGTGACTGCCTCCCCTGGGATGAGGACACCGGGAAGGAATGGATGGTTTCCTCAATGGCAGGCAGTACAGCAGGAGTGGGAATGGGGAGGGAGGGCAGAGGGTGAGGCCTGGCACGGGGCAGTGTGACACCAGGACGAGGGCCATGAGGAGGCACCGAGGCTTGCCTGAGTGGACTGGGAGGGGGGGGGGGAGAGGCATATTCTGTGGCAGGCAGAGTCCCTAACGACCTTAGGGAGACCGGATACAGGAGGAACCACAGGGTCACGGCAGGGAGTACTGGGAACCGGTTTAAGGCAGTCTTTGGAACAAGAGGGACCCCAACTCTTGATCTCCCCAGTGGACCAGTCCAGGGTTGGGGAATGGTGTAAAAGCCAGGGTAGTCCAAGGAGAACTTCAGAAGTGCAATTGGGGAGGACCAAAAACTCAATTTTCTCATGATGAGGTCCGATGCACATTAGGAGGGGCTCCGTGCGGAAACGCACGGTGCAATCCAACCTGGCTCCGTTGACCGCGGAAATGTGGAGTGGCTTGACAAGACGGGTCACCGGGATGCGGAATTTATTCGCCAAGGACTCCCGAATAAAATTCCCAGAGGCACCAGAGTCCAGGCAGGCCACGGCTGAAAGGGAAGAGCTGGCTGAAGAAGAAATCCGTACAGGCACCGTGAGACGTGGAGAAGCAGACTTAGAGCCAAGAGACGCCACACCCACGTGAGCTGGGTGCGTGCGTACGTTTCCCAGGCGTGGAGGACGGATAGGGCAATCCACCAAGAAATGCTCGGTACTGGCACAGTACAGACAAAGATTCTCTTCCTTACGGCGATTCCTCTCTTCCAGGGTCAGGCGAGACCGATCCACTTGCATGGCCTCCTCGGCGGGAGGCCTAGGCGCAGATTGCAATGGAGACTGTGGGAGAGGTGTCCAGAGATCTAAGTCTTTTTCCTGGCGGAGCTCTTGATGCCTCTCAGAAAAACGCATGTCAATGCGAGTGGCTAGATGAATGAGTTCATGCAGGTTGGTAGGAGTATCTCGTGCGGCCAGAACATCTTTAATGTTGCTGGATAGGCCTTTTTTAAAGGTCGCGCAGAGGGCCTCATTATTCCAGGAAAGTTCAGAAGCAAGAGTACGGAATTGTATGGCGTACTCGCCAACGGAAGAATTACCCTGGACCAGGTTCAACAGGGCAGTCTCAGCAGAAGAGGCTCGGGCAGGTTCCTCAAAGACACTTCGAATTTCCGAGAAGAAGGAGTGTACAGAGGCAGTGACGGGGTCATTGCGGTCCCAGAGCGGTGTGGCCCATGACAGAGCTTTTCCAGACAGAAGGCTGACTACGAAAGCCACCTTAGACCTTTCAGTAGAAAACTGATCCGACATCATCTCCAAATGCAGGGAACATTGCGAAAGAAAGCCACGGCAAAACTTAGAGTCCCCATTAAATTTGTCCGGCAAGGACAGGCGGAGGCTAGGAGTGGCCACTCGCTGCGGAAGAGGTGCAGGAGCTGGCGGAGGAGATGGTTGCTGCTGCTGTAGCTGAGACTGAATCTGCTGTAGCTGCGACTGGAGTTGCTGAGTCATGGTGGTCAAGTACGACAGCTGGTGATCTTGTTGGGCAATCTGTCGGGCTTGCTGGGCGACCAGTGTGGGGAGGTCGGCGACAACAGGCAGAGGAACTTCAGCGGGATCCATGGCCGGATCTACTGTCACGATGCCGGCTGGCAGGAGGTGGATCCTCTGTGCCAGAGAGGGATTGGCGTGGACCGTGCTAGTGGACCGGTTCTAAGTCACTACTGGTTTTCACCAGAGCCCGCCGCAAAGCGGGATGGACTTGCTGCGGCGGTAGTGACCAGGTCGTATCCACTAGCAACGGCTCAACCTCTCTGGCTGCTGAAGATAGGCGCGGTACAAGGGAGTAGACAGAAGCAAGGTCAGACGTAGCAGAAGGTCGGGGGCAGGCGGCAAGGTTCGTAGTCAGGGTGGATAGCAGTAGTACTGGTACACAGGCTTAGGACACACAAAACGCTTTCACTGGCACAAGGCAACAAGATCCGGCAAGGAAGTGCATGGGAGGAGGTCAGATAAAGGCAGGGAGCAGATGGAAGCCAATCAAGCTAATTGGGCCAGGCACCAATCATTGGTGCACTGGCCCTTTAAGTCTCAGGGAGCTGGCGCGCGCGCGCCCTAGAGAGCGGAGCCGCGCGCGCCAGCACATGACAGCAGGGGACGGGAACGGGTAAGTGACCTGGGATGCGACTCGCGAGCGGGCGCGTCCCGCTGTGCGAATCGCATCCCCAACGGCCATGACAGTGCAGCGCTCCCGGTCAGCGGGACTGACCGGGGAGCTGCAGGGAGAAAGACGCCGTGAGCGCTCCGGGGAGGAGCGGGGACCCGGAGCGCTAGGCGTAACAGCCCTCCTTGGAGTATGATGTAGTACTGGGGACGGATTTTCAATTTTTTCAGCAATTATGGGAAGACTGTCAGGTGATTAGAGCAGGTACATCTGATAGGCCCACAACACTTGACTTGCACCACACACTAGTGGAGAGTTACTCAGCAGAGGCTGAGGACGGGGAGTGTCAGCAGTCACTAGATGTAGGTCAGATAGGGGTCTGCCAGACTGCTGGGGGAGCTGAAGACCAGACCATGAGTCAAGTCCAAGAGGATCCAGTGACTCAAGTGACAAGTGTGCCTCTGACTGAAACAAAATCTTCAGTGAAACCAGAAACGGATCAGGTACAGGAACATGGGTTCCATCTGCCATCTGAAGATGAGCCCAAGTTGGAGCTAGAGTTGCGCGGTCATCTGGAAGAGGTGACTGGAAAAGAAGCTACAGAGATGTCTGTGGATAATGCAGAAGTACTGAAGAGAGTAAATGTAGAGCTGGGTGCTGCGCTTACTGTCACAGACAGAGTCCTGAGTGAAGGAGATGTCACGTCTGGACCAGAGATGGATCGTGACCAGGAAGGTCGAACCACTGGACCAGATGTTGTTGCAGACCCAGGAGCCCTAGACCTTTCTGCTGGGCAGCAGAGAGACAGTGTTTAAGTGAAAGAGAAGTCTGCCAGTGAGCAGAGAGACAGTCCAGAGAGACTGTCCAGGAACTACCCTGAAGCCCAAGTGGCCAAGACCCTTGAAAAGGGGGAGACTACTCCTAAAGGTGGAAAAGAGTCTGAACGAGTTGGCTTGAAGGAAGAGACAGGCCAAGCACAGGTGACTGTCAGAGGACAAGAGAATGTCACAAGGTCCAGCAGCGAGAGTAAGGAGACCGCTGTAAGTAAGAGATCTCGGAAAAAACGCGCTGGTCTTGATAAAAAAGGGAGCAGATCCAGAACCTTGAAGAAACCTTACCGATGGTTTCTGCTAAATTGTCTCAAAAGGAAGAAGTAGTTCATCACCTGACAGAGGAGAAAGAAAAAACGCTTGCAGACTTGAATAAAGAGCAGGAAGCGACGCTTCAGCTGCAGAAAGATATGGAGCTTCACAAAAGTGAGTTTGCGGCTCTGCAGGAGGAACTGTCCCACTCCCAGGGTCTTATGACCAGCAAGGAGAGAGAATTGGAGATTCTGGCCAAGCAGATCTCATTCAAGGATGAAGAAGTGAATGTCCTGTGTGGGGCATATCTGGCTCTACAAAGTGATCACAAGGCTAGGTTGGTAGCCATGGAAGAGCTGGAGAAGGAGAAAGAGGTAATGGCTCATAAGGTGCAGAGCCTGGAGGCGCAGAACGAAACGCATATTAAGTCTCGCGCAGCTGCCTTGGATTCACTGGGTACTCAGCTCTCTGAACAAGAGGCTCAGCTAAAAGTCTATGAGCAAAAAGTGTCTCAGATGGAAACTGAGGCCAAAGCCACAGCCGTCCGTGTAAAAGAAGAAAAACTGCTTGTGGGGCAAAAGCTACTGGAGACAGGGATGCTTTCTCTAAAAAAGGCGGAGTCTGAACAATGGACGCAAGAAACAGTAGAGTCTGAAGACCATGAGAAGAAGCCATATGAAAGGTCCTCTGAAGCTGAGACTGAGGTGAAACCATATGGGAAGTCCTCTGAAGCTGCAGAGCTATTGACATTGCATGGTGAAAATTGTGAGGCAGAGAAGTTCTCTGAGGTAGAAGTTAAACCAGAGATAACTGCAGAAGCTGCAAGTAAAGTCAGTGACACATCTGAAGGTGCAGGTGAAAAACTGGCTAAAGGAGCCAAGAGTTCTCAGCCTAAAAATGAGCCTGTGAAAGTCGGTGTCCCTAAAGAAAGGGCTAATAAGAAAGCAGAGTCCTTAAAAAGAGGTCACTGTGATAGAAGACTGGGTCGTGGTGGAAACCCTGAGAGGCACTGGATTAGAAAACACTGGAAGAAAGTCCGCAGAAGTAGAATTTGGAGAAGAGTCCGTCTCAAGGAGAAGATGGACAGGTGCATTAAAGGGAAGCCTCCTGAAATTGTGGAGGATGACTTAGAAGACCTGCAAATGGGTGATACAGGCTCCGTTGGCCACCAGCAAAGTTCGTGCAATGGTCATACCTGTGCCAGAAGAAGACAAAGGCCTGGAGCATCTGCCTTGTCCGCACCTAGTGTCCAGAGCACTGCACAGACCAAGATGAAGAACCTGGTGTTGGAAAGGTGTGACATGAATGGAGCTTTTTACAAGGAATTTGTCAAAGGTGACCAAAAGTCTTGTGCTCGGTGGCTGATGAAAGTGCGAATGAAAGAAGGGTGCACCATTGAAGTGGTGCAGATAAAATCTACTGATGAAGGAAGCCAATTGCCTCAAAATCTGTTGGACGTAGCTGTTCAAGGAAAAGGAAAGGCAGTTGGACTCTGCCTTTTGAATACAAGTGCTCCTTCCCGCTGGTCTGAGCAGAGGGGGGGGGGGGGGGATATGTGGCAGTGTGGCAAGGAAAGGGTGTATTTCCCTTGCTATCTCTGCAGAATGCTCCACCTGTGACCTGATTAATGAGGTATCAGGAAGGGAAAGTGTGTGTTTTAAAAGGAAAAGAGACAGAATAGTTGGGGCTCTTCCTAGGAGACAGCATGTGGGCTGTAGGGAAGAGACAGAGGCTGCTGAGGAGTACACAGCCCGAGCTGAGTGGCTCAAAGAGAGTGACATTGTGAGTAGAAGGTTGCAGGGGACATATGTTTAACCGGCTGAGGGAAGCTCAGCGGTTGTTAGTCAGGACAAGCTGATCTGTTTAGTCAGTGACCAGACGGTCTAGGATTTTGTTTGTTCCTGCTCTTTTGTTTATTTCTTTCCCTGCAACCTGTCTAATAAAACTGGCAAGGTGCCAGATTTGCATTATAAGCATTTATTTGCTGGTTTTTTGAGAAGAAACGCATCCTGTGGCGTGGTCCAAGACGATCCCAGAGCTAATCCCCAAGACGGATCGTCATAAAATATATATATATATATATATATATATATATATATATATATATATATATATTAATAAACAAATTAATATAGATGTGTGTGTGTCATAAAGCTGGTCCATTACATTTGTACAACCTCTGCGGATGCGCCGGTTTTCTTTTTTTTTTTTTTTTTTTTTTTACTAACACCATTTCCTATAGAGCATTAATAATTTTTAAAGTAGCCTAAATTAAACCAGCTATACATCAATCACTGTCAACACATACTGCTCACAGACTCACAGAAAGGTTGGGACATTCATTCATATTTATATTCATATAATCCATACACAAAAACTGACACATTATATATAGATTGTAATTAATATTGATAATGAGTAATACACAAAACACATCAGCCCTCATGTGTTTCCAAATGGTTTGGTTTGGGTTGGGTTGTGTGCCAAAAATTCTGGTGCAAGCTGTCTGCACCAAATTTTGTACCAAAAAAAGTACAATCTGACTTCAACACCACAATCTCTGAAAATCCCCAAAATGGGTGTGGCTAAAAAAAAATGGTCTTGCATTTTTAATGAAATAATGAACGCGAAACAAATAGGAAATAACCTTATTTTCAAATTGAATGAATTTTTTTTATGTGAAAATAATCTCTGCTCTTTATTATTATTATGATTATTATATTTCTCATTCAAAAATTTGTTGTTGTAATTTTATTGTACAATTTTCAAAGTGAAATTCTGAAATAGCATTGTTACACTTAGTTTTTTTGTTCAAAATAATAAATATTTTGGAGACCTAATGGACGGGGGAAAAAAAATACTATGATGGTGTAATTGGTGAAAACCTTTTCTGATGTAAAATTTTTTTTAGGAACTCTGTTTATGTCATAATGTACCAGTTCTTCACATTGACAAGTCACAGGAAATGTGCTCAGTCGCTTTTGCACAATTAACCAAAATAAAAAACTGTTTGCCCCAAACATTCACACTTTTCTCATATGCCAAAATAATAAATACCAACAATTATAACAGCCAATTTTTAGGATATCACCTACAGCTTTTGTAAAGATATGTGTCACTTTTTGTATACCACAAAACTGGTTTTAAGAAGGTGATAAATTTCTCCCTAGAAAATTCATTTTTCTACGATATATTCATACATAAAATATTTCCTGCAGAGATTTCGGACTATTCCATACAGCTGAATGAAGTTCATGGAAATTTTTGTATATGCTGCAGATACAGATGAAGTTTGAAAGTCTCCAGATATTTTATACCTGCTTAAAATGAATTGTGATCACCATATGGTAATGACAGCTGCTCAAATTTATGCTTGTTCTTAATTTTTACCTTGTTCCATCAGCTTTTCAATTTGTGCATAGCTTTCACAGGGCACATGTTTCAGACCATCAACATAAAATCCTTGATGCTGGTCTTCCTGCACCTTCAGACCCCCCCCCCCCCCAGGTGAAACCCCCTGATGAAACTGCGGTGTCCCTATCAACTGAGAGGACAGCAGGAGGGCCCAGCCATGGCAGGCTGGAGCAGCAGAGCACCGATAACACTAATCAATGCTGTGCTATGGCAAAGTATTGAGCAGTGTATGCAATCTGAAGTTTGCATGTAATAGTCCCCTATGGGGACTATCAATTTGTGTAAAAAAAAAGTAAAAAAAAAAATTAATAAAAGTGATTTAACCTGTTCCCTAATAAAAGTTAGCATCACCCCCCTTTTCCCATAAAATAAAAAATACAGAATTGCGTATATTTGGTCACTTTATATACTCTGAAAACTCTATAAAAAGAGATCAAAAAGTCTCATCAAAACAATAATGCAACTGCAGATCACAGGGCAAAAAATGAGCCCTCACACATCCCCGTTTATGAAAAAATAAGAAAGTTATAGGGGTTGGAAGAGGTCACTTTCAAACATGCTAATTTTTGTACAGAAAGTAAAAAAATTTTTAAAAGAATAAAAAAATCAAACCTATATAATTTGGGTATCATTTTAATTTAATGGACATTCAGAATAAATATAAGGTGTCACTTTTACCGACAAGGGCACTGCGTGAAATTGAAAGCCCCCAAAAGTAAAAAAATTGTGTTTGTTTTTTAATTTTGCCCCACGAATAATATTTTTTTTTGGTTTCACCATAGATTTTGTGGTGAAATTATTGATGTCAGTACAAAGTAAAATTAGTGGCACAACAAACAAGCCCTCATATGGGTCTGTAGGTGGAAAACTGAAAGCGTTTAGATTTTTACAGGGGAGAAGAAAAAAATGAGGCCCGGTCCTCGAGGGGTTGGGGATTTTACATATTATAGTAACACTTTAAGAAGTGTAAAAATAAAAAAGAAAGCATACTCACCTACCCTGATCCCTGTCAATGATACAATGACCCTGCAGAAAATATGTGTTAAGTCAATCACTGGCCACAGAAATGATCCTGTCTTGACAGCCATTGATTGGCTGAGCGAGAAGTTCCTTTGGGGTTGATGCATTCCAGGGGTTGATGGGGATCAGAATGGCAACTGCAGAAAATGGGGCAGGAGAGTCTGCCTTATTTTTTTTTTCTATAAAACCACCTGATTCTTGTATATAGCCGACATGCAGTGATTGCCACGGCCGGCTATTAACCCTTTAGATCGCTGCAGCAGCGTCTAAAGGAAGCTGTGAACACTCCCTAGTGGTCCATTGGGGTGGATTGCCCCCCAGCAGCATGATTTCAGGGGGGGGGGATACACTGTGTAGGTCGCCGGAGGGCTTACCTTTGCTGCTGCGGCTGTCCTGGCTCTCCCTTTGATAAAGCATGACAGGACCAGGCTTTATCAATGGAGCACAGATCACACAGATCAATGTGGTTCTATGAACCACATTGATCTGTATGAGGAATCTAATGATTCCTCCTAAAAGTCCCCTAAGGGGACTAATAAAGTGTAAAAAAAATAAAAATAAAAATAATGAGTTTAATAAAAGTAAAAAAAAAACACAATTTTCCCAAATTCCATATAAATTATATATTGATTCACATATACAATATGTCTACTTTATATTTTCATCATAAAGTTGACATGTTTTTACTTTTGGAAGACATCAGAGGGCTTCAAAGTATAGCAGCAATTTTCCAATTTTTCACAACATTTTCAAAAGCGGAATTTTTCAGGGACCAGTTCAGTTTTGAAGCGGATTTGAAGGGCCTTCTTATTAGAAATACCCCACAAATGACCCCATTATAAAAACTGCACCCCTCAAAGTATTCAAAATGACATTCAGTAAGTGTGTTAACCCTTTAGGTGTTTCACAGGAATAGCAGCAAAGTGAAGGAGAAAACTCAAAATCTAAAATTTTTACACTCGCATGTTCTTGTAAACTCAGTTTTTGAATTTTTACAAGGGGTAAAAAGAGAGAAATCTTCCTAAAATTTGTAACCCAATTTCTCTCGAGTAAGGAAATACCTCATATGTGTATGTCAAGTGTTCGGCGGGCGCAGTAGAGGGCTCAGAAGGGAAGGAGCGACAGTGGGATTTTGGAGAGTGAGTTTTTCTGAAATGGTTTTTGGGGGGCATGTCCCATTTAGGAAGCCCCTATGGTGCCAGAACATGTTGTTTCTCAGGTCTCTTTATTAGCAATAAACTCCTATATCTGTAGGACTGTCATTACTCGGAGTCATCACTGATCTCCAAAGTGGTGACTGTCAACGGGGGGCAGTGACATTGGTATTGTAGGGTCCCTACATGTCTCTGTCTACCCGCCTACATACAACGTGGAGTGCACCTTCTATTGCAGCAGCATCAGCCATAGCAAACCTGAGTTGCCCGTTGTACATATATTTCATAATAAAAAAAAAGAATATAATAAAAAAGAAAAATTTTTAAGAAAATAATAAACAAATTAAAATATAAAATAAAAAATAAACAAATATAGTCTAATTAGCTGAGTAAAACTGACGTACATGCATAACAAAATAAAATATTTTACATCTACTATATCAAGTACATTCAAGTGAGGCACACAGTCTATGTATTTGTTGTAATATTTATTTATCCATATAGATACGCAATACAATTAATATAAGCAGAGCAGGTAATGTCTTCTCCTTGGCATCTCCTCCTGACGTGGATCTATAATGGCAAACAGAAAAAAAATATAAATTAATAATTAATATCAATATTATATTCAGTAAAATTATTAAATACTGTGTGTAACAGCTTTGGGTTCAGATACAAAATTATGGTCCCCCTTGGTTTCTGCACTCCATGTCACACCTTAAACAATGTTAAAGTCTACGTTCAGACCTTTTGATTTGAGTGAATCCAACTGGTGGATCCACCACATCTCCCTTTTTTTTTTTTAAATGGGCAGCCTATCTCCCCCTCTCACCGGTGCTGGCACAAAGTCGATCGCCATGAATTTTAAATCTCTCTGGATGTTTATGTTCAAGAAAATTTTTGAAACTGGCAAGTTGGTTTTACCTTTCCTTATGCTATATCTGTGATTATTTATTCTGGTTTTTAGACTTCATGTAGTCTGCCCCACGTATAACTCTTTACATGGTCACATGAGTATATATATGACCCATGTGGAGTCACACGTGAGGAAGTATTTTCATGAGTATTTACGTTGGGTAACTGGGTGCACAAAAAGGTCCCTTCATCATTAGATTACAGTTTATACAGGACAAGCAAGGATAAGATCCCATTTTTTTTGTCAGCTACAACTTCTGTTTTTACTACTTTGTCTTTAATATTCTGTCCTTTCCTATATGACATGAGTGGACCCACTGCAAACTCCTCAATCTCATTAAAGTTATTTTTCAATATATACCAATTTTTGTTTAATATTTTCGCAAATTCGCAATTTGTACACTCATGTCATGGTAGGTAGAGGTAAAAGGAATACGTTTGTTGTTAGTCTGTGGTTTTTTTTAAAATGTGGATTCTCTATCTAGAGTCTCCACCATCCTCCTATGTTGGTCCACTACTTTCTTAGGGTAGACTCTTTCCCAAAAAAATTTGACATAATATCTAGTGACTTTTTGAAAGCCACTTCGTTGTCCACCACCCTTCTCGCCCTCAGCATTTGGCTGTAGGGCAGAGATTTTATCATGCTTCTAGGGTGGTGGCTGTCGAAGTGTAAAAGTGTGTTTTTATCCGTAGGTTTTGTGTATTATTGTGTTTGTAATTTTCCACCCACTTTCATCACCAGCACACCAAGGAAACTAACCTCACAAGTAGAATATGTAATTGTAAAATTAATACTTGGGTCCATATTATTGAGGAATTCGTGGAATGGCTGTAATTCCTCCACTGACCCTTCCCATAGGAGGAAGATGTCATAAATAAATCGCCACCATCACAGACATTGTCTAAAATGCTGGGATTGATAGATGACATCTTCCTCCAGGGTCGCCACGAATAGATTTGCATACATTGGTGCCACATTCATCCCCATGGCGGTTCCGGTTAACTGTAAATAATATTTGTTATCAAAAACTAAATAATTGTTATTCAAAATAAGAGCTAACAATTGAAGAAAAAAATCCTGAACCGCCATATTGAGCACATGGGTATTTAAACCCCATTACTGGTGTGTAACACTAAGCTTGAAAATGGCTCCATAGGAGAAGAAACATTGCTTGTATTGATCCACAATTTTTTCACTATTCTTTTTGGAGTGCTGCGTTATTGCTGGAAATTATGTATATATATATATATATATATATATATATATATATATATATATAATATATATATATATATATATATATATATATACACACACACACACCGTATATACTCGAGTATAAGCCGACCCGAGTATAAGCCGAGACCCCTAATTTCAACCCAAAATCCCAGGAAAAGTTATTGACTCGAGTAAAAGCCTAGGGTGGGAAATACATCATCCCCCCTGTCATCATCCAGACCCGTCATTAACATCCTCATCATCATCACCGCCTGTCATCATCCAGACCCTCATCATCATCACCTGTCATCATCCCCTTGTCATCATCCCACACATCCCCCCTTCATCATCCCCTTGTCATCATCCCACACATCCCCCCTTCATCATCCCCTTGTCATCATCCCACACATCCCCTTGTCATCATCCCCACCCCCCTTCATCATCCCCTTGTAATCATCCCACACACCCCCCTTCATCATCCCACACACCCCCCTTCATCATCCTCTTGTCATCATCCCACCCCCCCCCCTTCATCATCCTCTTCTCATCATCCGCCCTCAGTGGTCTTCAACCTGCGGGCCTCCAGAGGTTTCAAAACTACAACTCCCAGCAAGCCCGGGCAGCCATCGGCTGTCCGGGCTTGCTGGGAGTTGTAGTTTTGAAACCTCCGGAGGTCCGCAGGTTGAAGACCACTGCGGCCTTCAACATCATCCAGCCCCCTCTCACCCCCTTTAGTTCTGAGTACTCACCTCCGCTCGGCGCTGGTCCGGTCCTGCAGGGCTGTCCGGAGAGGAGGTGGTCCGGTGGGATAGTGGTTCCGGGCTGCTATCTTCACCGGGGGCGCCTCTTCTCCGCGCTTCCGGCCCGGAATAGAGGCGTTGCCTTGACAATGACGCAGAAGTACGTTGGCAATGAACGCACCTCTGCGTCGTTGTCAAGGCAACTTGACTATTCTGAGGCCGGGCCCGAAGCGCTTAGAAGAGGCCTCCCTGGTGAAGATAGCAGCCCGGAACCACTATCCCACCGGACGACCTCCTCACCGGACAGCCCTGCAGCACCGGACCAGCGCCGAGCGGAGGTGAGTACTGTACAGAACTAAAGGGGGGTGAGAGGGGGCTGGATGTACTCTCCACCCGCAGTGGTCTTCAACCTGCGGACCTCCGGAGGTTTCAAAACTACAACTCCCAGCAAGCCCGGACAGCCGATGGCTGCCCGGGCTTGCTGGGAGTTGTAGTTTTGAAACCTCTGGAGGTCCGCAGCTTGAAGACCACTGCGGGTGGAGTGTTCACTCGAGTATAAGCCGAGGGGGGTGTTTTCAGCACGAAAAATCGTGCTGAAAAACTCGGCTTATACTCGAGTATATACGGTATATCAAATTTGAGTAGCCGTATTAGTCCAGTGATGCAGATACAAAATCAAAAAATGCATCTCTCTCTCTATCTATCTCTAGATATGTACACTACACTCACCTGGAAGTTTTTTGCAATCATCTTTTTTTGTTTTCAACAACTTTGAACAGCTTTTCGCAGACCACTGGAATTATGCCACGATTAGCTCCATATCCAATCATAGAATAAATCTTTCCTGACCCTGTATGGCCATAAGCAAGTAAGGCCATACATTGTAGCCTTGCCAAGCATTATCCAACACCCCCTGGCCAAGATCAAATAATACAGTGTTCTAAAGAATCATAAAAATAACAATAAGGTAAAAAAAACTTCAAAACTGAAATATCAATCTTACATGTACAGAAAATATGCCATAAGCATAACTTCACACTCCTGTACCTAAAAGCAAAATATACACTGCTCAAAAAAATAAAGCGAACACTAAGATAACACATCCTAGATCTGAATGAATGAACTAATCCATGGATGTGGAAATCCTATCGCCCAACGCCTGGGACATGTAGTTCCGTGCGCCAGGCAGGTGAATTTTGCGGGTGTGAGGTGCAGGAGCAGATGCAGACTTGCATGGGACGCAAGTCTGCATCTCACACTGGCGCTCAGGGTGTATGGAGTGGGCTCCTGACTCGAGCACGCTCCATACTCGGCGGCCCCGGGTTGATTTCAGTAGCCAGGGGCTGCCACTAATAGCCCGGCATGAGGCAATCGCCGTGGATGGCTATTAACCCTTTAGATCACCTCTGTCAAAGTTGACAGTGGTGTCTGAAGGGATCTTTTAACCATCCCTGGTGGTCTAGTGAGGTGGATCACCCCCCCCCCCCCCCCCGCAGCGCGATCATGGGGGCGATCCCCTGTGGAGGTAGCCGGAGGGCTTACCTCTGCATTCATGGCATGGCTGCCCCCATAGATCTTGTCACGTACCGGCAGGACTGGTAGTGGATCCTCTAGACCAGAGAGGCGATGGCGCGGGTTGTACTGGAGGACCGGTTCTAAGTAGTAGCCCGCCGCAAAGCGGGATGGATTTGCTGCGGTGGTAACTACCTGGTCGTATCCCCCAGTAACAACTCAACCTCTCTGGCAGCTGATATGGCGTGGCACACAGGGAGTAGTCAGGAGCGTAGTCGGATGTAGCAGAGGTTAGGGCAGGCGGCAAAGGTTCGAGGGCAAGTAGTAGGTAGCAACGGGTTCGGCAACAGGCAAGGCAATGTAACACAGTAGGGAACGCTTTCTCAAAGGCACAAGGGCACAAAGATTCGGCAAGGACAGGAAGGGGCCAGAGGTCAGGGACCAGCGCACCAATCAAAGGTGCGCTGGCCCTTTAAATTTAGAGAAGGCGGCGCACGCGCCCTAGAGTGCGGGGCCGCGTGCGCCGGGAGGCAGAGACTGACGGCGCAGGGAGCGGGGAGCCGGGTAAGACAGACAGGGACGCAGCGCGTGAGCGGGGACCAGCCATCACGGCAGCCGCGTCCCCGACACAAGGGAACCCGTGCTCCCGTTCAGCGCGTCTGACTGGGAGGCGCCGGGATCCCGAGCAGGGAGGCCGAGGGAGCGGGCGCTCCGGTCCGGTGGAGGGGACCAGAGTGCACGCTCTGACAGGCTGTGACGGGCGCTCCGGTCCGGGGGAGGGGACTGGAGACCCCCCTTAGGTTTCCCCCTCTACTTGGTGCCCAGAAAACTGAGGATGAGACTGCGGTCCAAGATGTTCTCCTCAGGCTCCCAAGACCTCTCCTCAGGACCGCAGCCTTCCCAATCAACCAGAAAAAATCTTCTCCCCCGAGAGATCCTGGTCGCAAAGATCTCCTACCGGCAACAGGGGTGGGAGAAAAAAGCTTGGGAGAGAAACGGTTAAAGACAGCAGGTTTAAGAAGGGAAACATGGAAAGAGTTATGGATTCAGAGGGAGGGAGGAAGATAAACCTGGTAAGAGACCTGATTGATCCGACTCTTGATTTTATAGGGTCTCAAGTAACGAGGGCCCAACTTGTAACTTGGGACCCTAAATCGGATGTATTTAGAGGAGAGCCAAACCTTGTCACCTTGGCAAAATTCCGGAGGAGCTCTGCGTCTCTTGTTGGCTTGGACCGTCATACGAGCGGAAGCCTTGAGGAGAGCAGCGTGAGTTTCACGCCAGACGGTGGAAAAGTCCAGTACAAGACTGACAACAGCAGGTACAGAAGAAGGAGTGGGATACTTCGGCAGAGGTGGAAGAGGATGACGGCCAAAAACTACAAAGAAAGGGGACTTGTTAGAAGCTGAGGATTGTTTGTAGTTGTAGGAGAACTCTGCCCATGGAAATAGATTCACCCAATTGTCATGGCGAGATGATACAAAGTGGTGCAGATAGTCGCCCAAAATTTGGTTCACCCGTTCTACCTGCCCGTTGGACTGAGGGTGGTACGAAGAAGAAAAATCCAATTTGATCCCGAGCTGACCACAAAGAGCCCTCCAGAATTTGGAGACAAATTGTACCCCACGATCCGAAACAATATGTTTGGGTAGGCCATGGAGATGGAGATGTGTTGGAAGAATTGTTTGGCTAACATGGGTGCTGAGGGTAGGCAGGGGTACAAAGTGAGCCATTTTGCAAAAGCGATCTACCACGACCCAAATAACGGACATGCCATGGGAGGAGGGAAGATCTGTAACAAAGTTCATAGCGATGTGAGACCAGGGAACTTCAGGAACAGGTAGAGGCAAGAGGAGACCCGCTGGTTTCTGATGAGGCGATTTATCCCGGGCGCAAATCATACAGACCTGGACGAAGTCCAAGACATCTTTCTCCAGAGAAGGCCACCAGTACCTTTGGGAGATTAGTTGGAGAGATTTTTGTACCCCGGGATGACCGGCAAAAAGGGAAGCGTGGCCCCACTTGAGAATTTGCTGCCGCTGACGTGGAGGTACGTAGGATTTGCCCGGAGGCAGAAGGCGCAGGTCCACGGGAGCGACGGCAATAAGGCGTTCTGGTGGGATGATATATTGGGGTGTTAACTCGTCGCCCACCACATCAGAAGAGCGAGACAGAGCATCTGCCCTAATGTTCTTACAAGCAGGGCGGAAATGAATTTCAAAATGAAAACGGGTGAAGAACAAAGACCAACGAGCCTGACGGGGATTTAGTCTCTGGGCAGACTGGAGATAAGCCAGGTTCTTGTGGTCCGTGAAGATGTTCACAGGATGTGTGGCACCCTCGAGTAAATGTCTCCATTCCTCCAGTGCCAACTTAATGGCCAGCAGTTCTCTATCTCCAATGGAGTAATTTCTCTCCGTGGGAGAGAATGTTTTAGAAAAGAAGCCACAAGTTACTGTCTTGCCCCCAGAAGACTTTTGGGTGAGGACAGCTCCGGCTCCCGCCGAGGAGGCATCCACTTTGAGAGAGAAGGACTTGGTGGAATCTGGCCTAGAGAGAACGGGTGCTGTGGCAAAGGCGGTTTTAAGTGACTGGAAGGCTTCTTCAGCTTGGGAAGGCCAAGATTTGGGGTTAGCTCCTTTTCTTGTTAGAGCCACGATAGGAGCCACCAGAGTGGAATAATGAGGGATAAATTGCCTGTAGTAATTAGCAAAGCCCAGGAATCTTTGTATGGCTCGGAGACCAGAGGGGCGTGGCTGGATCCATTTGAAGTCCTTGGGCTGAGATAATGTATCCCAGGAAAGGCAGGGAGGACCGTTCAAAAAGACATTTTTCAAGTTTGGCGTATAAGCGATTTCTCCTAAGACAAGTGAGAACTTGTCGCACATGGACCCGATGTTGGTCCAAGTTGGAGGATAAGATGAGGATGTCATCCAAGTATACGACCACGCAGGTATAAAGTAGGTCCCTGAAGATGTTGTTGACAAATTCCTAGAAGACGGCAGGCACATTACAAAGGCCGAAGGGCATCACCAGATACTCAAAGTGCCTTGTTGCAAAGGCGTTCTTCCACTCATCTCCCTCACGGATGCGGATCAAATTATAGGCCCCTCGAAGGTCCAATTTGGTGAAGATCTTTGCCCCTCGGAGTCGATCAAATAGCTCAGAGATTAGGGGCAGAGGGTAGCGGTTCTTGATGGTAATTTTATTAAGTCCTCTGTAGTCAATGCAGGGACGGAGAGAACCGTGCTTCTTGGTCACGAAGAAGAAACCGGCTCCAGCAGGGGAAGAAGACTTTCTTATGAATCCTCTCTGCAGGTTCTCACGTATAAAGTCGGACATGGCAAGATTCTCAGGAGGTGAGAGAGGATAAATTCTGCCCCGAGGTGGAGTCGAACCGGGCATCAGGTCGATCGGACAGTCATAGGGTCTGTGAGGAGGAAGGACCTCAGCTTGTTTTTTTGCAAAAGACATCCGCAAAAGAATGGTATGGCTTGGGCAGACTAGGAGGCGGAGAAACTTGCGGGACCTGTTTGACAGGACCAGGCTTGAGACAATGGTCAAAACAGGAGGGACCCCAACGCAGGATCTCACTGGTGGTCCAATTCAAGACAGGACAATGACGTTGAAGCCATGGCAGACCCAGGAGGAGTTCAGAGGAGCAGAAAGGAAGGACAAAGAACTGTAAAGTCTCTGTATAAAAAATTCCAACGTCCATCTGCAGAGACTGGGTACGGAACTGCACAGTGGCAGAGAGCCTCTCATCGTTAAATGTAGAGATGAGGAATGGCTTGGGTAGACGGATTAATGGAATACGGTACTTGTCAACCAAGGAGGCGTGAATGAAGTTGCCAGCTAAACCGGAATCCAAGAAGGCGGTAGCGGAGAAAGAGGACTTGGAAGAGATGTACAACTGCACAGGTATGGTGAGACGTGGAGAGGATGAATCCACACCTAGCAACGCCTCTCCCACTTTTACTAGGTGCGAGCGTTTCCCGAACGCGGTGGACGGAGAGGACAATCTTTAAGGAGGTGCTCGGTACCGGCACAGTACAGACACAGGTTCTCGTCTCTGCGGCGGCTTCGTTCTTGCGGAGTCAGGCGTGACCGATCCAACTGCATGGCTTCCACGGCGGGAGGCCCGGTAGCGGGTTGAAGTGGACGCAGAAAAACAGGAGCCAGACGAGGGTAGCGTCTAGGACGAGCCTTTTCCTTTTCAAGGAGAAGTTCCTCTTGTCTCTCAGCGAAAGATTTATGAATCCTAGTGGCCAGCAAAATGAGGTCACTAAGGGTGGAAGGTAGCTCACGTGCAGCCAGAACGTCCTTTATCTCACTGTTGAGGCCCTTCTTGAAGGTGGCACAAAGGGCTTCATTGTTCCAGTTCAGTTCAGAGGCCAGGGTGCGGAACTGAATAGCATAGTCCCCCACGGAAGAACCTCCTTGGGTCAAGTTAAGTAAGGCAGTCTCTGCGGAGGTAACCCGGGCAAGCTCCTCAAAAACATTCCGGAACTCTTGGCAGAAGTTCTGGATGGAAGAGGTGGCTGGATCTGCGCGGTCCCATAGTGGAGTAGCCCAGGCCAGGGCCTTCCCGGACAATAAACTGAGAATAAAGGCTACCTTGGCTTGCTCAGAAGGAAACTGGTTGGACAGCAGCTCGAGGTGGAGAGAGCACTGCGACAGGAACCTACGGCACTGCTTCGGATCTCCGTCATATTTATCAGGCAGGGACAAACGGATCCTGGAACCGGTGGCAACTGCAGGCAGAGGTGTAGCGGCAGGTGCAGACGGAGGAGCTGGCTGTTGCTGAGAAGGCAGGAGCTGCTGCATCATAGCAGTCAACTGGGCCAGCTGTTGACCCTGCTGGGCCACAATGGTGGTGAGGTCCGCTAGACTTGGCAGGGGAACATCAGCGGGATCCATGGCCAGATCTTACTGTCATGTACCGGCAGGACTGGTAGTGGATCCTCTAGACCAGAGAGGCGATGGTGTGGGTTGTACTGGAGGACCGGTTCTAAGTAGTTACTGGTCTTCACCAGAGCCCGCTGCAAAGCGGGATGAATTTGCTGCGGTGGTAACTACCAGGTCGTATCCCCCAGTAACAACTCGACCTCTCTGGCAGCTGATATGGCGTGGCACACAGGGAGTAGGCAGGAGCATAGTCGGACGTAGCAGAGGTCAGGGCAGGCGGCAAATGTTCGAGGGCGAGTAGTAGGTAGCAACGGGTTCGGCAACAGGCAAGGCAATGTAACACAGCAGGGAACGCTTTCTCAAAGGCACAAAGATCCGGCAAGGGCAGGAAGGGGCAGGTAACATTTATTGGGAAGTGGCCAGAGGTCAGGGACCAGCGCACCAATCAAAGGTGCGCTGGCCCTTTAAATTTACAGAAGGTGGTGCGCGCACGCCCTCGAGAGTGGGGCCGCGCGTGCCGGGAGCGGGGAGCCAGGTAAGACAGGCAGGGACGCGGTGCGTGAGCGGGGACCAGCCGCCACGGCAGCCGCGTCCCCGACACAAGGGAACCCGTGCTCCTTGTCAGCGCATCTGACCGGGGGG
This sequence comes from Hyla sarda, assembly GCF_029499605.1. NCBI lineage: Eukaryota > Metazoa > Chordata > Amphibia > Anura > Hylidae > Hyla > Hyla sarda. The sequence continues at coordinate 318,508,601 of NC_079191.1, read as the reverse complement.
GGGGGGGGCCGGGATCCCGAGCAGGGAGGCCGAGGGAGCGGGCGCTCTGGTCCGGGGGAGGGGACCGGAGCGCACGCTGTGACAGATCTGCATTTGATTGAGCCTGCCTTGAGCAGGCTCAACCAAATGAACACAGATCAATAGAGTTCAATACAACTGCATTTATCTGTATGAGGAATCTAAATGATTCCTCCTAAAAAAGTGTATAAAAAAAAACACCCATTAACCCCTTCTATATTAGAGGTACGTTCACACGGGCGGATTTATTTGCAGGTCTCCCGCTGCATATTTGAAAGGGGGCGGTCTCTTCTCGGCTGTTCACAGCAGATTTTCCGCTGCGGAAAATCCGCTGCAGACCCTTCTGACTTCAATGGGGCTTGCGGCTGATTTTCTGCAGCGTAAATTCCGCCTCGGAAAATCTGCTGCGGACAGCTGAGAAGAGCCTGCCCCCTTTCAAATACGCAGCGGGAAATCCGCAATTAAATCCGCCCATGTGAACGTACCCTAAAATTTCATATCAATCCCCTTTTCCATATAAAATTATGTCAACATAATAAAAATAAACATATTTGGTATTTGGGCATGCATAATTGACTGAACAAAAAATGGCATAAATTAAAAAATAACAATTAATATCCCGTACGGTAAATGGCGTTAATATAAAAAAAAAAAAAAAATCACATATTTGCTTTTTTTATGTTTATAACATCATATCCCAGAAAAAATGAAGTAAAAAAGTGTTCAAAAATTCTGATCAATTCCAAAATGGTACCGATACAAACAGCATATTATGGCCCAAAAAAATTAGCCCTCATACAGCCCAGTATACGGAAAAATAAAAATATTATAGGGGTCAGGGATTTTCTTTTTTAAATTAAAAAGTAAAAAAATATATATATTAAAACGTGACGGAAACAAAAATTTGGTATTGATGTAATCAGGCCGACGTAAAGTATCAAAATAATATGTAAGTTTGATCACAAGGTGAATGGCGAAAAAAAGGAAAACCTAAAAACTAGCATTTTTTTCAATTTCACCTCACAAATAATTTTTTTTTGTTTCAGAGCATAAGTTATGGAAAAATGAAAGGTGTCATTACAAAGTATACTTCCCCGCAAAAAACAAGCCTCATATGGGTCTGTAGATGAAAAAATAAGTGTTATGGCTATTATAGGGCGAGGAGAAAAAAATTTAAGTGCAGAAACTAATAAAGACCCTATTTTCGTACTATTTTGGTTGAAATTATTTTATCAATCAGGAAAAGTGGATTTTCTTGAGGGACAAGTAGATCGTGTCCCGCTTTAGTCCCTTGGACAAGTAGTTTTTTTTATTTTTTATTTCCCTGTAATCGTATGAAATACTTTCGTTTTTACATAGTTAAATGTGCTGACAACAAAATCACAAATGGAAATCAAATTTATCAACCCATGGAGGTCTGGATATGGAGTCACACTCAAAATCAAAGTGGAAAACCACACTACAGGCTGATCCAACTTTAATGTAATATCCTTAAAACAAGTCAAAATGATGCTCAGTAGTGTGTGTGGCCTCCACGTGCCCGTATGAGCTCCCTACAATGCCTGGGCATGCTCCTGATGAGGTAGTGGATGGTCTCCTGACGGATGTCCTCCAGACCTGGACTATAGCATCTGACAACTCCTGGACAGTCTGTGGTGCAACATGGCGTTGGTGGATGGAGCGAGACATGATGTCCCAAATGTGCTCAATCGGGTTCAGGTCTGGGGGACGGGGGAGGGCCAGTCCATAGCATCAACGCCTTCCTCTTGCAGGAACTGCTGACACACTCTAGCCACATGAGGTCTAGCATTGTCTTCCATTAGGAGGAACCCAGGGCCAACCGCACCAGCATATGGTCTCACAAGCGGTCTGAGGATCTCGGTACCTAATGGCAGTCAGGCTACCTCTGGCAAACACATGGAGGGCTGTGCTGCCCCAAAAGAAATGCCACCCAACACCATTACTGACCCACCGCCAAAATGGTCATGCTGGAGGATGTTGCAGGCCACAGAACGTTCTCCCCAGCGTCTCCAGACCCTGTCACATGTGCTCAGTGTGAACCTATTTTCATCTGTGAAGAGTACAGGGCGCCAGGGGCGAATTTGCCAATCTTGGTGTCCTCTGGCAAATGCTAAATGTCCTGCATGGTGTTGGGCTGTAAGCACAACCCCCACCTGTGGACATCGTGCCCTCATATTACCCTCATGGAGTCTGTTACTGACCGTTTGAGTGGACAAATGCACATTTGTGGCCTGCTGAAGGTCATTTTGCAGGGCTCTGGCAGTGTTCCTCCTTGCACAAAGGTGGAGGTAGCGGTCCTGCTGCTGGGTTGTTGCCCTCCTACGGCCTCCTCTATGTCTCCTGATGTACTGGCCTGTCTCCTGGTAGTGCCTCCATGCTCTGGATACTACGCTGAGAGGCATAGCAAACCTTCATGCCACAGCTTGCATTGATGTGCCATCCTGGATGAGTTGCACTACCTGAGCCACTTGTGTGGTTTGTAGACTCCATCTCATGCTACCACTAGAGTGAAAGCACCGGCAGCATTCAAAAGTGACCAAAACATCAGCCAGGAAGCATAGGAACTGAGAAGTGGTCTGTGGTCACCACCTGCAGAACCGCTCCTTTTTTGGGGATGTCTTGCTAATTGCCTATAATTTCCACCTGTTGTCTGTTCCATGTGAAATTGATTGTCAATCAGTGTTACTTCCTGAGTGGACAGTGTGATTTCAAAGAAGTGTGATTGACTTGGAGTTACATTGTGTTGTTTAAGTGTTCCCTTTATCTTTTGAGCAGTGTATAACAAGACCCAACCTACTATGTGCCATGTGTACAGGTTGCCTACTTGGCACAAAAGATGTCTGTGGTGTAGCACACAAAGTGAAATTGTTACCAATTTAGGTTAATGCACTATAGATGTTTTTGTCTTGTGAATCTACAAGTCCAGTGATATTAGCAAAAATAAGTGTATGTTAGTAATTGTTGTTTTACCTATCATCACAAAAGACCTTATAAGTCAACACAGCACTGAGTCATTGACTGTGTCAGGCACAATACACAATGACATGGGAGGGTGCAGCTGTGCTCAGGGAGAAGATGGCCAGAAGGGTGGAGAAGTGTTTAACCCCTTAAGGACCCAGCCCATTTTCACCTTAAGGACCCATTTTTTGCACATCTGACCACTGTCAATTTAAGCATTAATAACTCTGGGATGCTTTTACCTTTCATTCTGATTCTGAGAGAGTTTTTCGTGACATATTCTACTTTATGCCAGTGGTAAAATTTCGTCGATACTTACATAATTTGTTGGTGAAAAATTCAAAAATTTTATGAAAAATTTAAAAATTTAGCATTTTTTGACATCCCAAATAAATTATATATTGCTTCACATATACAATATGTCTACTTTATGTTTGCATCATAAAGTTGACATGTTTTTATTTTTGGAAGACATCAGAGGGTTTCAAAGTTCAACAGCAATTTTCCAATTTTTCACAAAATTTTCAAAATCAGAATTTTTCAGGGACCAGTTCTGTTTTAAAGTGGATTTGAGGGGCCTTCTTTTTAGAAATACCCCATAAATGACCCCATTATAAAAACTGCACCCCTCAAAGTATTCAAAATGACATTCAGAAACTTTAAGTGTTTCACAGGAATAGCAGCAAAGTGAAGGAGAAAATTTTACACTCACATGTTCTTGTAGACCCAGTTTAACATTTTTTTAAAGGGGTAAAAGGAGAGAAATCACCCTAAAATTTGTAACTCAATTTGAGTAAGGAAATATCTCATATGTGTATGTCAAGTGCTCTGTGGGTGCACCAGAGGGCTCAGAAGGGAAGGAGCAACAAAGGGATTTTGAAGAGTGAGTTTTTCTGAAATGGTTTTTAAGGGGCAGGTCACATTTAGGAAGCCCCTATGGTGCCAGAAAAAAAAAACACATGGCATACTATTTTGGAAACTACACCCCTCAGGGAACGTAACAAGGGGTCCAGTGAGCCTTAACACCCCACAGGTGTTTGACACCTTTTAGTTAAATTTGGATGTTAAAATAAAAAAAACATTTTCACTAAAATGCAGTTTTTTTCCCCAAATTTAACATTTTTACAAGGGGTAATAGGAGAAAATGTCCCCCAAAATTTGTAACCCCATCTCTTCTGAGTATGGATATACCCCATGTGTGGACGTCAAGTGCGCTACGGGCCTATTCCAATGCTCAGAAGAGAAGGAGTCACATTTGGCTTTTGAAAAGCAAATTTTGCTGAAATGGTTTTTGGGGGGTATGTCGCATTTAGGAAGCCCCTATGGTGCCAGAACAGCAAAAAAAACAAAAAAAAAACAAAAAAAAAAAAACACATGGCATACTTTTTGGGAAACGACACCCCTCAAGGAACGTAACAAGGGGTACAGTGAGCCTTAACACCCCACAGGTGTTTGACGACTTTTCGTAAAAGTTGGATGTGTAAATGAAAAAAAATTTACACCCCACTGGCGTTTGACAGGTCTTTGGAACAGTGAGCTGACCAAATGAAAAATAAAATTTTTCATTTTCACAGACCACTGTTCCAAAAATCTGTGGGGCGTAAATGCTCACTGTACCCCTTATAACATTCAGTGAGGGGTGTAGTTTCCAAAATGGGGTCACATGTGGGGGGTCCATTGTTCTGGCACTATGGGGGCTTTGTTAACACACTTGGCCTTTAATTCCGGACAAATTTTCTCGCCAAAAGCCCAATGGCGCTCCTTCTCTTCTGAGCATTGTAGTTCACCCGCAGAGCACTTTACATCCTCATATAGGGTATGTTCTTACTCAGAAGAAATGGGATAAAAGATTTTGGGGGGCTTTTTTTCCCCTATTTTCCCTTGTAAAAATAAAAAATTTAGGGTAACGCCAGAATATTATAAAAAAAAATTTTTTTCGCTTTCCCATCCAAATTTTACGAAAATTCATCAAACACCTGTGGGGTGTTAAGGCTCACTATACCCCTTGTCACTTTCCATGAGGGGTGTAGTTTCCAAAATGGGGTCACATGTGGGTATTTATTTTTTTGCGTTTATGTCAGAACCGCTGTAAAATCAGCCACCCCGTACTCAGGAGAAATTGCGTTACAATTTTTTTTTCCTTTTACCTCATGTAAAAATAAAAAGTATGGGGCAACACCAGCATGTTAGTGTAATTTTTTTTAATTAGACCCCAACTTTTCCTTTTCAAACGGTAGAAAAAGCCCCCCAATATTTGTAACCCAATTTCTTCCGAGCACGGAAATACCCCATATGTGGCCCTAAACTGTTTCTTTGAAATACGACAGGGCTCCAAAGTGAGAGAGCACCATGCGCATTTGACCACTAAATAAAGGATTGCATAGGGGTGGACATAGGGGTATTCTATGCCAGTGATTCCCAAACAGGGTGCCTCCAGCTGTTGCTAAACTCCCAGCATGCCTGGACAGTCAGTGGCTGCTCGGAAATGCTGAGAGTTGTCATTTTGCAACGGCTGGGGGCTCCGTTTTGGAAACACTGCCGTATAATAAGTTTTCATTTTTATTGGGGGGGGGGGGGGGGGGGGGGTGCAGTGTAAGGGGGTGTATATGTAGTGTTTTACCCTTTATTATGTGTTAGTGTAGTGTAGTGTAGTGTTTTTAGAGGCCATTCACACGGGGGGTCTGCGCTGAGTTTCCCGCTAGGAGTTTGCGCTGCGGAGGAAAATTAGCCGCAGCTCAAACTTGAAGCAGGAAACTAACTGTAAACCCACCCGTGTGAATGTACCCTGTACATTCACATGGGGGGCAAACCTCCATCTGTTGCAAAACTACAACTCCCAACATGCACTGACAGACCGTGCATGCTGGGAGTTGTACTTTTGCAACAGCTGGAGGCACACTGGTTGGAAAACCTTCAGTTAGGTTCTGTTATCTAACTCAGTATTTTCCAACCAGTGTGCCTCCAGCTGTTGCAAAATTCCAACTCCCAGAATGTACTGATCGCCGGACATCAAAGGGCATGCTGCGAGAATGAGTTATGCAACAGCTGGAGGTACGGACTACAACTCCCAGCCGTTTGCTATTCGTGCATGCTGGGAGTTGTAGTTTTGCAAGATTTAGAGGACCACGGTTTAGAAACCACCGCACAGTGATCTCCAAACTGTGGCCTACCAGATGTTGCAAAACTACAAACACCAGCATGCCCAGACAGCAAACTGCTGTGTGGGCATGCTAGGAGTTGTAGTTTTGCAAGATCTAGAGGGCCACAGTATAGAGATCACTGCACAGTGATCTCCAAACTGTAGCCCTCCAGCTGTTGCAAAACTACAAATTCCAGCATCCCCAAACAGAAAACAGCTGTCTGGGCATGCTGAGAGTTGTAGAGTTGTAGTTTTGCAACATCTGGAGGGTTACAGTTTAGAGACCACTGTATAGCAACTCACCGGCTTTCGTAGTCAGTAGCACGCTGCACCAGGGAGCCATCCGCACGTCATCGCGCCCGCAGATCACTGCCACCGATCGTCTCCTCTGCCGCCGCCGGTAAGTGGACCTTCGGCGCCGTTCACCGTCGGTTCCCCCGCTCTGTCCGGACTACCGTGGGTGGGCAGAATGGGGGAACCGAACGTTAACCCCCCCGCCTCCGATCTGCTATTGGTCGTCGCTTCTGAACGACCAATAGCAGGGATCACCTCACTCCTATCCCTTCAAGGGGATCATGGGTGTCTTGGACAACCCTGATCCCCCTTATTTTCCGGGTCACTGGAGACCCCTATGACCCGGAATCGCCCAAAATTGCCGGTGTCAATTCACTGGCGATTTGCGGTGATCGCCGACATGGGGGGGGGGGTTATGGCTTGGGACCCCCCTGGGCATTTGCACTGGATACCTGATGATAGATATCAGCAGTCATCCTGGTCCGGTTCCCGCCCAGACAGGTATGCCCTGGGTCCTTAAGTACCAGGGAGTGAAGGCGTACCTGGGTCCCTAAGGTGTTAAACTTGGCAATGGGGGGGGGAGGAAATCTACAACATAGCGGGGGAAGACAGTGTATATAGAGAGCTGGGTATAGGTCATAAAACTTGGGTTGGAGCAGAAAATAGAAAAGAAAACTTAAAGTGAATGTATACTAATGCCAGAAGCCTCAATAATAAGATGGAGGAACTGGAACTATTAATGTTGGAGGAAGACTATAATGTAGTGGGGATAAGTGAGACATGGCTGGATGTGGGCTATAACTGGGCAGTTAAAGGGTTACTCCGGCGATAAACATCTTATCCCCTATCCAAAGGATAGGGGATTAGATGTCTGATCGTGGGGGTCCCGCCGCCGGGGACCCCCGTGATCTCCGGGCCAGCAGCAGCGTTGTGTCCGGAACATGGAAGCTTGGAGCTTTGTTGTTTGTGACGTCACGCCATGCCCCCTCCATTCATGTTTATGGGAGGGGGCATGATGGCTAGTATGTAGCCATTACGCCTCCTCCCATAGACATGAATGGAGGGGGCGTGTAGTGTAGCTGTAGTTGCCAGTCATCCAGCATGGAGTTCGCTCCGTGCACGGATGACCGGGGTGCCGCACCGGAGATCGCGGGGGTCCTTCGGATAGGGGATAAGATGTTTATTGCTAGAGTACCCCTTAAGGATTCAGCCCATTTGGGTCTTAAGGACTCAGTCAATTTTATTTTTACGTTTTTGTTTTTTCCTCCTCGCCTAAAAATCATAACTCTTTTATATTTTCATCCACAGACTAGTACAGTCATGGCCGTAAATGTTGGCACCCCTGAAATTTTTCAAGAAAATGAAGTAATTCTCACAGAAAAGGATTGCAGTAACATGTTTTGCTATACACATGTTTATTCTCTTTGTGTGTATTGGAACAAAACCAAAAAAGGGAGGAAAAAAAGCAAATTGGACATAATGTCACACCAAATTTCAAAAATGGGCCGGACAAAATTATTGGCACCCATAACTCAATATTTGGTTGCACACCCTTTGGAAAAAATAACTGAAATCAGTTGCTTTCTTTAACCATCAATAAGCTTCTTACACCTCTCAGCCCATGCATTGAACCACTCTTCCTTTGCAAACTGCTACAGGTCTCTGTTATTTGAAGTGCGCCTTTTCCCCACAGCAATTTTAAGATCTCTCCACAGGTGTTCAATGGGATTTAGATCTGGACTCATTGCTGGCCACTTCAGAACTCTCCAGCGCTTTGTTGCCATCCATTTCTGGGTACTTTTTGACAAATATTTTAGACCCAAGATCTCTGACCCAAACCCCTCGGAGAATCATACTGCGCTCAGCCAATCACCAGCCGCAGCGAAGTCTGACTCGGACGGCGATTGGCTGAGCGGCAGTGTGAGAACGCTTCAGGATACAAAATTCTTCACTACACCTACACCTGCTGCTGGGGCCGAAAACTTCACCTATCGCCGACCGAGTCGGGACTTCACTGAGGCTGGTGATTGGCTTAGCGCAGTATGATTCTCCGACCACCGGCAACCAGGAAGAGGATCGCGGCGGATGCTGGAGCCGGTTACCGAAGGCCCCGGGGGAGCGGAGGAAGGTATGTTCATCTTAATTTTTTTACTGCCAGCAGTATGGGGGACAGTTTTTATATTCTGGAGTTCTCCTTTAAGGACCCGAGCATTTTTTGCACATCTGACCACATTCACTTTAAGCATTAATAACTCTGGGATGCTTTTACTTTTAATTCTGATTCCGAGGTTGTTTTTTCTTGACATATTCCTAAATTTTTGTGTGATATTTGCATCATTTCTTGGTGAAAAATTCCCAAATTTGATGAAAAACTTTGAAACTCTTTGCTTGTAAGGAAAATGGACATCCTAAATAAATTATTTATTGATTCACATATACAATATGTCTACTTAATATTTTCATCATAAAGTTGACATATTTTTACTTTTAGAAGACATCAGAGGGCTTCAAAGTTCAGCAGCAATTTTCCAATTTTTCACAAAATTTTCAAAATAGGAATTTTTCAGTGACCAGTTCAGTTTGGAAGGGATTTGAAGGGCCTTCATATTAGAAATACCCCATAAATTACCCCATTATAAAAACTGTACCCCTCAAAGTATTCAAAATGACATTCAGTAAGTGTGTTAACCCTTTAGGTGTTTCATAGGAATAGCAGCAAAGTGAAGGAGAAAATTCAAAATCCGAATTTTTTACACTCGCATGTTCTTGTAGACCCAGTTTTTGAATTTTTACAAGGGGTAAAAGGAGAGAAATCTCCCTAAAATTTCTAAGCCAATGTCTCTTAAGTAAGGAAATACCTCATATGTGAACGTAAAGTGCTCTGTGGGTGAACTAGAAGCCTCAGAAGGGAAGGAGCGACAATGGGATTTTGGAGAGTGAGTTTTTCTGAAATGGATTTTGGGGGGCATGTCACATTTAGGAAGCCCTATGGTGCCAGAACAACAACAAAAATGTTGGATGTGTAAATGAATTTTTTTGGCCACTAAAATGCAGTTTTTTCCACAAATTTTTAATTATTACAAGGGAAAATAGGAGAAAAAAGCAAATTTCCAGCTTCCATGAAAAAGAATAAATTTTATTTAAATCCTTTAAAAAAGCATGCAAAAAATATAAAGGTGACCCCATAAAATCCAAGGGAAACTCAGACACGTTTTGGTTTATTAATAAACCTTGGTCATAGCGATATCACTACTACTGGAAGGGTGAGCTGACTCCATTTCTCTTTATTCATATTCAATAAGAGAAAATGCCCCCAAAAAGTGCAACCCCATCTCTTCTGAGTATGGAAATACTCCATGTGTGGTCGTCAAGTGCACTGCGGGCGAGCTACAATTCTCAGAAGAGGAATCACATTTGGCTTTTGGAAAGTAAATTTTGCTGAAATAGTTTTTGAGGGGCATGTCTCATTTAGGAAGCCCCTATGGTGACAGAACAGCAAAAAAGAAAAAACAAACAAACACATTGCATACTATTTTGAAAACTACACCCCTCAAGGAACATAACAAGGGGTACAGTGAGCCTTTACACCCCACAGGTGTTTGACGACTTTTCATTAAAGTCGGATGTGTAAATGAATTATTTTTTTTTCCACTAAAGTGCAGTTTTTTCCCCAAATTTACCATTTTTACAAAGGGTAATGGGAGAAAATGCCCGCTAAAATTTGTAACCCCATCTCTTCTGAGTATGGAAATACCCCATGTGTGGATGTCAAGTGCACTGCGGACAAACTACAATGCTCAGAAGAGAAGGAGTCACATTTGGCTTTTGGAAAGCAAATTTTGTTGAAATGGTTTTTGGGGGGCATTTAGGAAGCCCCTATGGTGGCTTGCTAAAGCCCCTTATTAAATTCTGTGAGGGGTGTAGTTTGCAAAATGGGGTCAAATGTGAGTGTGTGTGTGTGTGTGTGGGGGGGGGGGTCTACTGTTCTGGCACCATGGGGGCTTTGTAAACACACATGGCCTTCAATTTCGGACACATTCTCTCTCCAAAAGCCCAATGGAGCTCCTTCTCTTCTGAGCATTGTAGTTCGCCCTCAAAGCACTTTACATCCCCATTTGGGTTATTTCCATACTCAGAAGAAATGTGGCTACAAATTTTTGGGGTCTTTTTTTCCTATTTTCCTATTTTTTCATTTTCACATCCAACTTTAACGAAAATTTGTCAAACACCTGTGGGGTGTTAAGGCTCACTATACCCCTTGTTACGTTCCGTGAGGAGTTTTGTTTCCAAAATGGGGTCACACATGGGTATTTATTGTTTTGCGTTTATGTCAGAACCGCTATAAAATCAGCCACCCCTGTGCAAATCACCAATTTTATACCTTAAATGTTCATGGTGCGCTCTCACTCCAGTGTTTCCCAAACAGTGTGTCTCCAGCTGTTGCAAAACTCCCAGCATGTCTTGACTTGTCAGTGGCTGTCCGGCAATACTAGAAGTTGTTGATTTTCAACAGCTGGAGGTTTCGTTTTGGAAACAGTGCCGTACGAGACTTTTTTTTTTAATTGGGGGAGGGGGGGGGGGGGTAACTGTGTAGGGGTATGTGTATATGTTTTACTTTTTATTTTGAGTACGTGTAGTGTAGTGTAAAGTAGTGTTTTTATAGTACATTCACACGGGCGGGGGTTTACAGCGAGTTTCCCGCTGGGAGTTTGAGCTGTGGCGGAAAATTTGCCACAGCTCAATCTTGCAGTGGGAAACTCACTGGTACAGGTATGCCCTGGGTCCTTAAAGAGGTACTCCGGACCCTAAGACCAAAGGATAGGGGATGAGATGTCTGATCAGGGGGGTCCCGCCACTGGGGACCACCGCAATCTAGCATACAGCACCCACCTGTGAGCACTGCAGGAAGCGCTGGAGGCTCCAAGTCTTATGCCTTCAGACCACGGGGACGTGCTCACAGGTAGGTACTGCATGCTAGGTTGCAGGGGTCCCCAGCGGCGGGGACCTCCACGATCAGACGTCTTATCCCCTATCCTTTGGATAGGGGATAAGATGTCCTAGGGCTGGAGTACCCCTTTAAGTGTCAGACCTGTACACCCTGGGTCGTTAAGTGGGTAAACTTTTTTTTTTAACATGCGGGCTCCTACATTGCACTATAACGCAGCAATGTTAATATCCGATACCTGGTTTCCTGTCTTTTTTTTTTTTTTGGGGGGGGGGGGTTAAAGAACGCTAAAGTAGGCCACTTTGTGGGGGGGGGGGGCATTTATCAGTTAGTATAGGTGCACTTTTGTGATCCACAGGTTTTGATGTTGTAGTTGAAGTGTACATGCGCCAAATTTATGAAATTGTGCAAGGCATGCGCTAAATATGGGGCTAGTACACATTTTTGAGAAATTTCACTTTGGATCATCACTTTGTATGATTACTTCTCTGCGACTGCTGTAAGCCAGGTCTGGGCTGGTGTAGGTTTGTCGTCTTATCAGGGCCGTCTTTAAAGCGGGGCAAAAGGAACAGCTTCCCTGGGCCCTGTCATTCCTGGGGGCCCAAAGCAGTTAGCCCTTTAGCCCTACGCTAAAGTGGCTAGCCACCGTTCCAGACAGGGCCGGCCCTGCCGCTGCACTGCAGCTCACTTTTATAAAGCGGCGCCATGGCCTTTAACTCCTTAAGGACCAAGCCCATTTTGGCCTTAAAGGGTAGCTCCCACCATCACTTTTTTTTTTCTGTCCCTGCCTATTGCCCATCTATCCCTAACCCCCTCCCTGCCTTTAATTATTTTGTTTACATATTAAAAATGCTTTTTTGTCTGCCTGGTAGTGTGCTCACTACCAGGCAGACTTCCCCAGCAGGCACCACGTCACTGATGCCTGCTGGGGCCGGCACTTCCGCCCATAGTTCACCTATACAGGGTGCCTCCAGCTGTTTCCCCACTGCAACTCCCAGCTTGCCCTGACATCTATTGGGGAAACAACTGGAGGCACCCTGTATAGGTGAACACCGGAGCACATACCGCTCTCCGCTGTGCAGCCCGCAACCCCCCCGCCCTGTCGCTCAACTCACTCCCCCTTTCCCTTGGTTCACCCAGAGTACCCCCTCCCCGACGTGCAGCCCGCAACCCCCCCCCCCCCGGCCCCGGCGCTCAACCCACTCCCCCTCAGTTCACCTATTCAGTGTCCCTCCAGGCTTCCCCACTACAACTCCCAGGTCATGCTGGGAGTTGTAGTGGGGAAACTGGAGGCATACTGTATAGGTGAACAGTATACATAATACTTGAACATATACATAATACATGTATACACCGTACGTGATCAATAACATTATATTTTGACAGTTCAGACATTTTCGCATGCGGCGATACCAAATATGTTTATAATTTATTTTAATTTTTTTACACTTTCTGGGGGTAAAACGGGAAAAAGGGACAATTTATATTTTTATTGGGGAAGGGGATTTTTCAAATTTTTTTTTAAACTTTTGTTTTTAAATTTTGTAACTTTTCTTTTTTTTTTACACTTTAATAGTCCCCATAGGGGACTATTTATAGCAATCACTTGATTGCTAATACTGATGAGTGCTATGCATAGGGCATAGTACTGATCAGTATTATTGGCTATCTTCTTCTCTGGTTTGCTCAATCTCAGACCAGAGCAGAAGACCCAAGGAAACCGTCGGAGGCAGGTGACGGTACCTCCGGCCGCTGTTCTGGATGGTCGGATCCCGGCGATCCGATCATCCAATGTAAGTGCCGCACTGCTGCAGATGCCGTGATCTGTATTGATCATGGCATCTGCGGGGTTAATGGCACACATCAGCGTGATCGCTGATATGTGCCAATACCAGCGAGTCCCTGGCTGCTGATAGCAGCCGGGACCTGCCCGTGATGTAAATGTATGTCATGGTGCAGGAAGTCCCACCGCATCATGATGTACATTTACATCAACTGTCATTAAGGGGTTAAAACAGTGAGCCTGCGGCCGGGACTGACAGGGGATGTTGCATAAGTGAAGTTCCTCCACAGACCCACGCGGGAGGACATCAGCGACATCATATGTCAGTCCCTGCTGCTGCAGGAAAGAAGAAACCATGGACGGCCAGGTGAGTGTTTCTGTAAGTGTATGTGTAGTGTGTGTCATTAAAGGGGTACTCCGGGTATTGTATCCAAAGGATAGGGGATAAGATGCCTGATCGCGGGGGACCCCCGTGATCTTGCACGCAGCACCCCAGTTAAAATCAGTCCCCGGAGCATGTTCGCTCCGGGTCTGATTACCGGCAACCACAGGGCCGGCGGCGTGTGATGTCACGCCTCCACCCCCATGTGACGTCATGCTCCGCCCCTCAATGCAAGCCTATGGGAGGGGGCAAAATTATAAACGGGGATTGTGGGGTCCCTAGTGGTGGGACCCTTGAGATCAGACCTCTTATCCCCTATCCTTTGGATAGGGGATAAGATGTTTTTCGCCTGAGTACCCCTTTAATGGAAATAACAAAGCACCAACGGGTTTGGTCCTGTCAGACTATCTGCTCAGCTTCTATGAGTAGGTCAGTTATAGAATGGATTGAGGTGAAGCTGTGGATGTTGTATAACTGGACTTTTCTAAGGCATTTGATACTTTGCCACACATAAGGTTTGTACATAAAATGAGGATGCTGGACTAGGGGAGAATATATGTAAATGCAATAAAGAAGAAATTATAAACGGGGATCAGAAAAAAGCAAATATATTCAACAAATTCTTCTCCACTGTATTCACTGAGGAAAATGAAATGCCAGGTGAAATACAGCGAGATAAGGTAAACTCCCCAGTACAGGTCACCTGTCTAACCCAGGAAGAAGTACAGTGCCGCCTACAAAAAATCAAAATAGGCAAATCACCAGGTCCAGATGGCATTCACCACCTGTTCTAAAGGAATTAAGGAACGTACTAGACAGACCCCTATTTTAACTTTTTTTTTTATTAAATAATTTTTCTGGATACAAATCCAATTAACCATAAAGGAGAAATACAGATAGCATCTTGAAGGGCTGAAACCCAGCAATAATGAATAGGTTAGAGATAAGCAAAGGCAAACAATGAGTGAGCTATAGTAAGCCAAAATAAACATACAAACCCAAGCAGATGCCCCCAATACTGGGGTGTTAACACAAAAAACAAACCATAATGTTAACCATGTGAGTGCTGAAAAAAGCATACATCTGTATACCAACAAACAGAAACAGTGAAGCCCAAAGGGCTACAAGCACAGGGAGAGAAGTGGGGGGAGGGAAGAAAGGAACAAAAAGGGGGCCACAAAGACGAATACATAACAAACCACAGATCTTATAGGGAAGAGAAAGGGATAAGAGAGGAGAAAGGAAAAAGGAAAGGAGGTGAAGCTAGAGCAGGACAGAGGCCTATTTTTAATATTTAGGGACTCTATAGTAATAGGGACTATTCCCCAGGACTGGTGCATGGCAAATGTGGTGCCAATATTTAAAGAGGGGTCAAAAGGTGACCCGGGATTTATAGACCTGTTAGTTTAACCTTCTTTGTAAATCAGGATGGATTTATGAGGGATTGATCCTATCACACTAACCTGATCAGCTTTTATGAGAAGGTGAGCTCCAGACTGGACCAGGGGCAATTGCTGGATGTCGTATATCTGGATTTTTCCAAAGCATTTGATACGGTGCCACATAAAAGGTCGGTGCATGAAATGAGAGGGATTGGACTGGGGGACGACCAGGGCTCAAGTCCTGCAGGAACGCTTGGGAACGGAGTTCCTGCACTTTTTCCACAGCAGGAACACTGTTTCCATTAACAGGAGTCCTGCAGGACCAGCCCTTGAGCGGTAATCTTGGGTGAGTTCCCACACTCTTTTTTCCCAGGACTTGACCCCTGGGGACGACTGACATGGAAACGACTTGGGAGTCTTAGTTAATAGTAAATTTAGCTGTAGTGACCAGTGCAGGGGGGGGGGGGGGATTTAATAAAAAAAAACTACTTGTCCACGGTACTAAAACGGATCAAAATATCCACTTGTCCGGGACAATTTTTGCTTTTACACAATCGTTTTTCCCTCCTCGCCCTATAATAGCCATAACTACCTACTATAATGATACCTTTTGATTTTCAATAACATATTCTCCGAACCAAAAAAATATATATATAATTGGTGAAGTGAAATTGAAATTTGAATTGCCATTTTTTTTTACCCCTGTAGCTTTTTTTCTTAAATTTCGCATACCAGGCTGTATGAGGGCTAATTTTTTGCGCCATAATCAGTTTTTTTGTATCGGTACCATTTTGGTATTGATCTGACTTTTTAATTGCTTTTTAACAAAATATTTTTGGGATATTATAAAAATTGCAATTCTGTGGTTTGGTATTTTTTTTACATTCACGTTATTTACCGTAAGGGATACATAATGTTATATTTTAATAGTTCGTACAATTACGCACACAGCGATACTAAATATGTTTATTTTTATTATGTTTACATGTTTTTATATAGGAAAAGGGGATGATTTGAACTTTTAACATGGAAGGGGTTAATGTGTGCCTTTTAAACTTTAATTAAAACTTTTTTTTTCACTTTATTAGGAGTAGGAGAAATCACTAGATTTTTTTGGAGAAATCACTAGATTCCTCATACAGATCCATAGAGTTCTATTGAACTCCATTGATCTGTGTGCTCTTGCGGAAGCAGAGGTAAGCCCTCCGGCTACCTCTATAGTGGATGCCCCCCCGGCGATCTAAAGGGTTAATAGCCAGCCGCAGCGATCGCTGCATGCTGGCTATTAGCGGCGGCCCCCAGCTACTGAAAACAGCCAGGGGCTGCAGAGTATGGAGAGGGCACGAGTCGGGAGCCCACTCCATATAGACTGCTGAGCGCCTCCACACCTGTCAGGTCCGGCCCTGCTTGAACGAAGCAGGGCTGAGGGCCGGAAAAATTCACTTGCCCGGCGCCAGGAACTGCATGTCCCGGGCGTCGGCGATAGGAATTCCACATCCCTGCCAGTGTGGGGCAGCTGCTGCCAAGGCAAATAAAATCATGGGGTGCATCAATAGAGGCATAGATGCCCACGACAAGGAAATAATTCTACCGCTGTACAAATCACTAGTCAGACCACACACAGAATACTGTGCACAGTACTGGGCACCAGTGTACAAGAAAGATATAGAGGAGCTGGAGAGGGTTCAAAGATGGGCAACCAGAGTAATACGAGGAATGGGAGGACTACAGTACCCAGAAAGATTATCAGAATTAGGGTTATTTAGTTTAGAAAAAAGAAGGCTTAGGGGCGACCTAATAAAAAACAAAAAACAAAAAAAAAAAGGAATCTGGAAAAAAAGAATTTAACCCCTTAAGGACCAGGCCATTTTACACCTTAGGACCGGAGCGTTTTTTGAACATCTGACCACTGTCACTTTAAACATTAATAACTCTGGAATGCTTTTACCTATCATTCTGATTCCGAGATAGTTTTTTCGTGACATATTCTACTTTATGTTATTGGTAAAATTTTGTCGATACTTGCATAGTTTCTTAGTGAAAAATTCCAAAATTTGCTGAAAAAATTTAACATTTAGCATTTTTCTAACTTTGAAGCTCTCTGCTTGTAAGGAAAATGGATATTCCAAATAAAAAAAAATTTATTCACAAATACAATATGTCTACTTTATGTTTGCATCATAAAATTGACGTGTTTTTACTTTTGAAAGACATCAGAGGGTTTCAAAATTCAGCAGCAATTTTCCAATTTTTCACAAAATTTTCAAACTCACTATTTTTCAGGGACCAGTTCAGGTTTGAAGAGGATTTGAAGGGTCTTCATATTAGAAATACCCCACAAATGACCCCATTATAAAAACTGCACCCCCCAGAGTATTCAAAATGACATTCAGTAAGCGTTTTAACCCTTTAGGGGTTTCACAGGAATAGCAGCAAAGTGAAGGAGAGAATTCACCATCTTCATTTTTTACACTCGCGTGTTCTTGTAGACCCAATTTTTTAATTTTTACAAGGGGTAAAAGGAGAAAATTTATACTTATATTTGTAGCCCAATTTCTCTCGAGTAAGGACATACCTCATATGTCCATGAAAAGTGTTCGGCGGGCGCAGTAGAAGGCTCAGAAGCAAAGGAGCGACAAGGGGATTTTGGAGAGTACGTTTTTCTGAAATGGTTTTTGGGGGGGCATGTTGCATTTATGAAGTCCCTATGGTACCAGAACAGCAAAAAATCCCCACATGGCATACCATTTAGGAAACTAGACCCCTTGGGGAATGTAACAAGGGGTAAAGTGAACCTTAATACCCCACAGGTGTTTCACGACTTTTCTCAGAAGAGAAGGAGTCATATTTTGGCTTTTGGAGAGCAAATTTTGGTCGGGGGGGCATGTCGCATTTAGGAAGCCCCTATGGTGCCACAACAGCAAAAAACCCTCACATGGCATACCATTTTGGAAACTAGAACCCTTGAGGAACGTAACAAGGAATAAAGTGAGCCTTAATACCCCACAGGGGTCTCACGACTTTTGCATATGTAAAAAAAAATATATATTTTTTCACTAAAATGTGTGTTTCCCCCCAAATTTCACATTTTTGCAAGGGTTATTAGCAGAAAATACCCCCAAAATTTGTAACCCCATCTCTTCTGAGTATGAAGGTATGCCATAAGTGGACCTGAAGTGCACTACGGGCGAACTACAATGCTCAGAAGAGAAGGAGTCATATTTGGCTTTTGGAGAGCAAATTTTGCTCGGGGGGCATGTTGCATTTAGGAAGCCCCTATGGTGCCAGGACAGCAAAATAACCCCAACATGGCATTGGGGTTATTTTGGAGACCATTTTGGAAACTAGACCCCTTGAGGAACGTAACAAGGAGTACAGTGAGCATTTACCCCCCACTGGTGTCTGTCAGAACTTTGGAACAGTGGGCTGTACAAAATTTTTAATTTGCACAGCCCACTGTTCCAAAGATCTGTCAGACACCAGTGGGGTGTAAATTCTCACTGCACCCCTCATTACATTCCATGAGGGGTGTAGTTTCCGAAATGGGGTCACATGTGTTTTTTTTTTTTTTGCGTTTGTCAAAACCGCTGTAACAATCAGCCACCCCTGTGCAAATCACCTCAAGTGTACATGGTTCACTCTCCTATCTGGGCCTTGTTGTGCGCCCCCAGAGCACTTTGCGCCCACTTATGGGGTATCTCCGTAGTCGGGAGAAATTGCATTACAAATTTTGGGGGGCGTTTTCCCCTTTTACCTCTTGTCAAAATGAACAGTAGAGGGCAACACCAGCGTGTTAGTGTAAAAAATTTATTTTTTTACACTAACATGCTGTTGTAGACCCCAACTTCACCTTTTCATAAGGGGTTAAAGGAGAAAAAGCCCCCCAAAATTTGTAACATAATTTCTCCCGAGTACGGCGATACCCCATATGTGACCCTAAACTGTTGCCTTGAAATATGACAGGGCTCCAAAGTGAGAGAGCGCCATGCGCATTTGAGGCCTGAATTAGGGATTTGCATAGGGGTGGACATAGGGGTATTCTACGCCAGTGATTCCCAAACAGGGTGCCTCCAGCTGTTGCAAAACTCCCAGCATGCTTGGACAGTCAACGGCTGTCCGGCAATACTGGGAGTTGTTGTTTTGCAACAGCTGGAGGCTCCATTTTGGAAACAGTGGCGTATCGGACGTTTTTCATTTTTATTGGGAGGGGAGGGGGGCTATATGTGTATATGTAGTGTTTTTTACTTTTTATTTTATTTTGTGTTAGTGTAGTGTAGTGTTTTTAGGGTACAGTCACACGGGCGAGGGATTACAGCGAGTTTCCCGCTGCGAGTTTGAGCTGCCGCGCAAAATTTGCTGCATCGCAAACTTGCAGCCCTGTACATTCACAGGGGGGGGGGGGACCTCTAGCTGTTACAAAACTACAACTCCCAGCATGCACAGTTTATCAGTGCATGCTGGTAGTTATAGTTTTGCAACAGCTGGAGGCACACGGTTGGGAAACACTGAGTTAGGAAACAGACAAAGTTTCCCAACCAGTGTGCCTCCAGTTGTTGCAAAACCACAACTCCCAGCATTCTCAGGCATGCTGGGAGTAGTAGTTCGGCAACATCTTTAGAGCCAGATGTTGCCGAACTACAACTCCCAGCATGCTGGGAGTTGTAGTTTTGCAACATCTGGAGGACTACAGTTTGCAGACCACTAATACAGTGGTTCTCAATCTGTGCCCTTCCAGATGTTGCAAAACTACAACTCCCAGTATGCCAAAACTGTCCAGGCATGCTGGGAGTTGTAGTTCTGCAACATCTGAAGGGCCAGATGTTACAGAACTACAACTCCCAGCATGCCTGGACAGTAAGGGCATGCTGAGGATGTGTAGTTTTGCAACATCTGGAAGGGCACAGTGGTCTCCAAACTGTGGACCTCCAGATGTTGCAAAACTGCAACTCCCAACATGCCCAGACGCCAAGGGCTGTCTGGGCATGCTGGGAGTTGTAGTTTACAGGGTCCCATTACAGCAATGCATGTCGCTTTACGGCGACGTGCATTGCTGTAAAGGGCCCGACCGCGGCTGAAGATCTACTCACCTGTCGCCGCCGCCGCCATCTTCATCGCCAGGATCCGGGTCTTCAGGGACGAGGTAAGTACCGGGGCCGGGCCCCAGCACTCCCCCGTCCCCCGCCGCGTCCTCCGGTCTTCCTCCCGTCCTCTCCGGACTTCAAGGGGCCGGGCAGGACGGGAGGAAGTAACCACCCCCCCCCCCCCTTGCGATTGGTCGGTTAGTTAACCAACGGATCGCAGGGGATCGGAGGAGGTGGCAGGCTTGCCACCTCGCTCCTAGTCTTCAGCATGGTCCTGGCTGTCTGTGACAGCCGGGATCATGCGAAATTACCGGGACGTCGGGTCCCAGAAACCCGATCAGCCCGGTATCGCCGCAGATCGCAAGGGCGATTTCCCTTGCGATTTGCGGCGATCGCCGACATGGGGGGCCTACATGGCCCCCCTCGGTGTTTGCCCTGGATGCCTGCTGAAGGATTTCAGCAGGCATCCAGTTCCGATCTCTGCCCGGCGAGCGGCAGAGATCGGAAATACAACAGGACGTTCTCTAACGTCCTTGGGCATTAAAGCCCAGGTAGCGGGGACGTTAGAGAACGTCCTATGTCCTTAACAGGTTAAAAGGAGTCTGGGTGCATTTTTGGAGAATAAAAACATTACATGTTATGGATTCTAGATCTATAGGGACAGAACGTTGATCCAGGGATTTATTCTGTCTGCCATATTTGGAGTTGGGAAGGAATTTTTATATTGAGTATGAGGGTTTTTTGCCTTCCTCTGGATCAATTCAGTAGGGACTCATTAGGGTTATAGGTTGAACTTGATGGACATTTTTCAACCTTATGAACCATGTTAGCATGTTAGCAACTGGCTACCTGACAGGAAGCAGAGGGTGGGTATCAATGGAACTTACTCTGAATGGGTGCCAGCTAGGCTGCGTTCACACTGTGGCAAAAAAAAAAAAAGGTGCAAATTCATCCTGATTCAACAATATTCAGCGTGGAATGATAATCTATTCAATAAATACGTCTTAGGGCCAAGTTTCGATAAAGACTACTTTGGCCGTTAGTTACAAAGTACATACTGAAAAGGAGGTAGTTTTATTAGAGACCTCATAAAACTTCTAGGTGAAGGATAACAATGCATATATTTCTTATAACGGAAATTTAATTTAAGGGTCTATTCACTCGTACAGTATTCTGCACAGATTTGATGCGCAGGATTTAAAGCTGTGTTCAGTCATTCAGTTTACATGGCAATCTGCAGCAGAAAATCCTGGGCATCAAATCTGCGCTGAATACTGTACATGTGAATAGACCATTATGGAGCTACTGTACATTCTAATTTCTACTTTTAACAAGGCTCAGCTATAAGAAGGACATTGCTGAACTTGAGAGGGAGCAGAGGAGGGTGACAAAGATAATTAATGGTATGGGAAGATTACAGAACCAAGAAAGGTTATCAAGCTTATATAGTTTTGAGAAAAGACGTCTTAGAGGCGATTTGATCACAATGTACAAATATATGTATATATAGACAGTACAGAGATCTTTCTAGTGATAGCTTTATACTTAGGCTGGTAATCATGACAAGGGGTCATCCACTATGTCTAAAGGAAAGAAGATTTCACCTTCATCACAGACAGAGATTCTTTACTGTAAGAGCAGTGAGACTATGGAACTCTCCACCACATGATGATGTCTGACTCAATAAACAAGTTCAAGGAGGGCTTGGATGCTTTTCTGCAAGAATATTACAGGTTATGGATACTAGATTTCCTACTTGTACTGTCATTCCTGAACAGAATAAAACCCTGTACATTAACCCCTTAATGATGCAGGACATAAAATGTACGTCCAGATGCGGTGGTACTTAACGCACCAGGACGTACATTTACCATTTACCAGGTCCTGTACATGACCACGAGCATCGGTGCGATGCTTGGGTCATGTTCGTCAGTTACCGGCTGCTGATAGCAGCCAGGGACCCGCCGGTAATGGCCGACATCCGCGATCGCGCGGATGTCTGCCATTAACCCCTCAGATGCCGTGATCAATACAGATATATGCATCAGGTGAGAAATATGCATGATCGGATCGCCAGCAGCGCTGCAGCTGTGGTCCGATTATCTGTAATGACAGACCCCTCACATGCCTCCATCCATCTCCAGGCATCTTCTGCTCTGGACCAGAGCAGGAGATAGTCGATAACACTGCTCAGTGCTATGCCCTATGCATAGCACTGAACAGTATTAGCAATCAAATGATTGCTATAGATTGTCCCCTATGGGGACTATTAACCTGTTGGGGACGAAGGGCATATGCATACGCCCTTGCGTCCTGGTACTTAAGGACGAAGGGCGTACTGGTACTTAAGGACGAAGGGCTGTTTGCTGTCTGGGCATGCTGGGATTTGTAGTTTTGCAACATCTGGAGGGTCACAGTTTGGAGATCACTGTGCACTGGTCTATAAACTGTAGCCCTTCAGATGTTGCAAACCTGCAAATCCTAGCATGCCCAAACAGCAAACAGCTGTCTCAGCATGCTGGGAGTTGCAGTTGAGTACCTCCAACTGTTGCATAACTACATCTCCCAGCATGCCCTTCGGCAATGAGTACATGTTGGGAGTTGTAGTTTTGCAACAGCTGGAGGCACACTGGTTGGAAAATACTGAGTTAGGTAACAGAACCTAACTGAAGGTTTTCCAACCAGTGTGCCTCCAGCTGTTGCAAAAGTACAACTCCCAGCATGCACGGTCTGTCAGTACATGCTGGGAGTGGTAGTTTATCAACAGTTGGAGGCACAATGGTTGGAAAATACTGAGTTAGGTAACAGAACTTAACTGAAGGCTTTCCAACCAGTGTGCCTCCAGCTGTTGCAAAAGTACAACTCCCAGCATGCACGGTCTGTCAGTACATGCTGGGAGTTGTAGTTTTTAAACAGCTGGAGGTTTGCCCCCCAAAATGAATGTACAGGGTATTTACAGTAATTTAAAGTTTCGTGCTTCAAGTTTGGGCTGCAGCAAATTTTTCGCCGCAGTGCAAACTCCTAGCGGGAAACTCACCGTAACACGAAAGTGCGAATGTACCCTAAAAACACTACACTACACTAACACATAATAAAGGGTAAAACACTACATATACACCCACTTACACTGTCCTCCCCAATAAAAATGAAAAACGTATTGTACGGCAGTGTTTCCAAAACGGAGCCTCCAGCTGTTGCAAAACAACTCCCAGCATTTCTGGACAGCCACTGACTGTCCAGGCATGCTGGGAGTTTAGCAACAGCTGGAGGCACCCTGTTTGGGAATCACTGGTGTAGAATACCCCTATGTCCACCCCTATGCAATCCCTAATATAGTCCTCAAATGCGTATGGCGCTCTCTCATTTTGGAGCCCTGTCGTATTTCAAGGAAACAGTTTAGGGCCAGATATGGGGTATTTCCGTACTTGGGAGAAATTGCACTACAGATTTTGGGGGGCTTTTTCTCCTTTTACCCCTTATAAAAAGGAAAAGTTGGGGATTACACCAGCCTGTTAGTGTAAAAAAAAATTTAAAAAAATGTACACTAACATGCTGGTGTTGCCCCATACTTTTTATTTCCACAAGCAGTAAAAGGAAAAAAAAGACCCCCAAAATTTGTAACGCAATTTCTCCTGAGTACGGAAATACCCCATATGTGGGCGTAAAATGCTCTGCGGACGCACAACAAGGCTCAGGATTGAGAGCGCACCATGTACATTTGAGGCCTAAATTGGTGATTTGCACAGAGGTGGCTGATTTTACAGCGGTTCTGACATAAACGCACAAAAATAAATACCCACATGTGACCCCATTTTGGAAACTAGACCCCTCACTGAACGTGATAAGGGGTATAGTGAGCCTTAACACCCCACAGGTGTTTGACGAAATTTCATTAAAATTGGATTGTAAAATGAAAATAAAGAAAATTTGTCCGGAATTGAAGGCCATGTGTGTTTACAAAGCCCCCATAGTGCCAGAACAATGGACCCCCCCCCCACATGTAACCCCATTTTGGAAACTACACCCCTCATGTAATGTATTAAGGGGTGCAGTGAGCATTTATGCCCCACAGGTGTCTGACAGATTTTTGAAACACTGTTCCAAAGATCTGTCAAACGTCAGTGGGGTGTAAATACTCACTGCCCCACTTATTAAATTCTGTGAGGGGTGTAGTTTCCAAAATGTGGTCACATGTGGGGGGGTCCACTGTTCTGGCACCACGGGGGGGCTTTGTAAACGCACATGGCCTCTGACTACCATTCCAAACGAATTCTCTTTCCAAAAGCTCAATGGCGCTCCTTCTCTTCTGAGCATTGTAGTTCACCCGCAGAGCATTTTACGTTCTAACATGGGGTATTTCCATACTCAGAAGAGATGGGGTTACAAATTTTGGGGGGCATTTTCTCCCATTACCCTTTGTAAAAATGGTAAATTTGGGTAAAAAACTGCACCTTAGTGAAAAAAAATTTTTTTTTCATTTTCACATGCAATTTTAACGAAAAATTGTCAAACACCTGTGGGGTGTTAAGGCTAACTGGACCCCTTGTTACGTGCCTTGAGGGGTGTAGTTTCCAAAATGGTATGCCATGTGGGGTTTTCTGCTGTTTTGGCACCATAGGGCTTTCTAAATGTTACATGTCCCCCGAAAACCATTTCAGCAAAATTCACTTGTCGCTCCTTCCCTTCCCTTCTGAGCCCTCTACTGCACCCGCCGAACACTTGACATACACATATCAGGTATTTCCTTACTTGAGAGAAATTGGGTTACAAATTTTGGGGGCTTGTAAAAATTCAAAAACTGAGTCTACAAGAACACGCGAGTGTAAAAAATGAAGATTTTGAATTTTCTCCTTCACTTTGCTGCTATTCCTGTGAAACACCTAAGGGGTTAACACACTTACTGAATGTCATTTTGGATACTTTGAGGGGTGCAGTTTTTATAATTGGGTAATTTATGGGGTGTTTCTAAAATGAAGGCCTTTCAAATCGACTTCAAAACTGAACTGGCCCCTGAAAAATTCCGATTTTGAAAATTTTGTGAAAAATTGCAAAATTTCTGCTGAACTTTGAAGCCCTCTGATGTCTTCCAAAAGTAAAAACGTCAACTTTATGATGCAAATATAAAGTAGACATATTGTTTATGCAAATCAATATATAACTTATTTGTAATGTCTATTTTCCTTACAAGCAGAGAGCTTCAAAGTTAGAAAAATGCAAAATGTTAACATTTTTCATCAAATTTTTGAATTTTTCACCACGAAATGATGCAAGTATCGACGAAAATGTGCCACTACCATAAAGTAGAAAATGTCACGAAAATAACTATCTTGGAATCAAATTTATAAGTAAAAGCATCCCAGAGTTATTAATGCTTAAAGTGACAGTGGTCAGATTTGCAAAAAATGCTCCCGTCCTTAGGGTCATAATGGGCTCTGTCCCCAAGGAGTTAAAGTGTAAAATTAAAAGTAAAAAATATTAGAAAAATCCCCTCCCCCAATAAAAATGTAAATTGTCCCTTTTTCCCCATTTTACCCCCAAAGAGTGTAAACATTTTTTTTTAAGAAACATATTTGGTATCGTCGCAAGCATAAGTATCCGAACTATTAAAGTATAATGTTAATTATCCCATACGGTGAACGGCGTGAACATAAAAAAAAAAAAAGTCCAAACTTGCTGCCTTTTTATAAAATTTTATTCCCCCCCCCCCCCAAAAAAAAAATCATAAAAAATGTATTAAAAGTTTTATATATGCAAATGTAATATAAAAAAAAAGTACAGATTGCAGCACAAAAAATGAGCCCTCATACCACCGCTTATACGGAAAAATGAAAAAGTTATAGGTCTGCAAAATAGAGGGATTTTAAACGCACTAATTTGGTTAAAAAGTTTGCAATTTTTTTTAAGCAGCATAATAATAGAAAAGTATGTAATCATGGGTATCATCTTAATTGTATTGACCCACAGAATAAAGAAAACATGTCGATTTTACCGTTAAGTGTACAGCATGAAAACAAAACCTTCCAAAATATGCAAAATTGCAGTGTTCTTATCAATTTCCCAACACAAATAGTATTTTTTTGATTGCCCATACATTTTATGGTGAAATGAGTGATGTCATTACAAAGGACAACTGGTCGCGCAAAAAACAAGCCCTCATACAGTCATGGCCGTAATTGATGTCTCCCCTTACATTTTTCAAGAAAATGAAGTATTTCTCACAGAAAAGGATTGCAGTAACACATGTTTTGCTATACACATGTTTGTTCCCTTTGTGTGTATTTGAACTAAACTAAAAAGGGAGGAAAAAAAGCAAATTGAACATAATGTCACACCAAACTCCAAAAATGGGCTGGACAAAATTATTGGCACCCTTTCAAAATTGTGGATAAATAAGATTCAAGCATGTGATGCTCCTTTAAACTCACAGAGGGCAAGTAACCGGTGTGGGCAATATAAAAATCCCACCTGAAAGCAGATAAAAAGGAGAGACGTTCACTTAGTCTTTGCATTGTGTGTCTGCGTGTGCAACACAAAGCATGGACAACAGAAATAGAAGAATAGAACAGTCTGAGGACTTGAGAACCAAAATTGTGGAAAAATATCAACAATCTCAAGGTTACAACTCCATCTCCAGAAATCTAGATTTGCCGACTCAGGTAGAATCAGTGTCAGCGCGAACTATCAGTCGACATTTAAATCAAATAAAAAGCTATGGCAGGAGACACAGGAGGACCCCATTGCTGACACAGAGACATAAAGCAGGACTTACTTTTGCCAAAATGAACTTAAGTAAGCCAAAATCTTTCTGGGAAAAGACCAAGATGAGAGAGCTTTTTGGTAAAGCACATCATTCTACTGTTCACCGAAAACAGAATGAGGCCTACAAAAAAAAAAAAAAATAGAACACAGTATCTACAGTGAAGTATGATGGAGGATCTGAGGATTACCAACGGATTTGAGTCGCACTGTACAGCCCAGTGCATACTACCTTTAAAGGGGTACTCCTGCAGAAAACTATTTTTTTTTTAATCAACTGGTGCCAGAAAGTTAAACAGATTTGTAAATTACTTCTATTAAAAAACTTTAATCCTTCCATAACTTATTAGCTGCTGAATACTAGAGAGTAAATTATTTTCTTTTTGGAACACAAAGCTCTCTGCTGACATCTCTGTCCATTTTAAGAACTGTCCAGAGTAGAAGAAAATCCCCATAGAAAACATATGCTGCTCTGGACAGTTCCTAAAATGGACAGAGATATCAGCAGAGAGCACTGTGGTCATTATGTCAGCAGAGAGCTCTGTGTTCCAAAAAGAAAAGAATTTCCTCTGTAGTATTCAGCAGCTAATAAGTACTGGAAGGATCAAGATTTTATAAATAAAAGTCATTTACTAATCTGTTTAGGAACTTAAAGACGGAGGGTGTACCTGTACGCCCTCCGCATTTCCGATCACCGCCGCTCGCCGGGCGGTGATCGGACCAGGATGACTGCTGATATAACCCCCCCCCCATGTTCCCATGTTGGCGATCGCCGCAAGTCGCCGGTCAATTCAGACTGGAGATTTGCAGCGATTCAGGGCAAATGAGCCCATCGCCCGGAAAATAACTGTGATTGGAGCTGTCACGGACAGCACAGACCATGCTAAAGGATAGGAGCGAGGTGGCAGTGCTGCCACCTCCTCCTATCCCCTGCCATTGGTCAATCAGGCTGACGACCAATGGCAGTTGGGGGCGGGAGGGTTAAAGTTGATTTCCACTGCTCTGCCACCAATTGAAGTTCGGGCAGAGCGGGGGAGAACCAGGGGGGTGGGGGGAGACTGGACGTACCAGAGCGGCGGCGGCGGAAGAGACCATCGGGCGGCGGAGACATCAGGAGTGCGGCCAGAAAGTGCGGCGGAGGAGGGTGCAGCGAAGATCGCCGGTAAGCGATCTTCATTGTGGCCTTCTAAAAGTTACAAAACTACAACTCCCAGCATGCCCAGACAGCCAAAAGCTGAATGTCTGTGCATGCTGGGAGTTGTAGTTTTGCAACATCTGAAATGGCACAGTTTTGAGACCACTATACGGTGGTCTCTTAACTGTAGCCCCCCCGATGTTGAAAAACTACAATTCCCAGCATGCCTAGACAGTCAGGGATGCTAGGCGTGTAGTTCTGCAATATCTGACCCTTCAGATGTTGCAGAACTACAACTCCCAGCATGTCTGGACAGTCTGGGCATGCTTGGAGTTGTAGTTTTGTAACATCTGGAGGTCTACATTTTGGAGACCACTACTTAGCGGTCTCCAAACTGTTCTTCCCCACTTGTTGCATAACTACAACTCATAGCATGCCCAGACTGTCCAGGCATGCTGGGAGTTGTAGTTCTGCAACATCAGAACAGGGGCGGATCCAGAGTCGAGTCTCGGTAGGGGCACTATTAGAGTATTTTGTGTTGGCGGACAGAAAATAAGATTACGGAACTTACAATATTATTAAATGTATCATACAGTCCTAACCTTGTTTAAGACTCTTAGGCCGTGCTCACATGTCAGAATAATAATCAAATATACCAATTGCCACAGAATGGGAAAGTGCTAAAGAAATGTTTACCATTTAAAACTACAGCTCCCAGTATGACCTAAGTATCACCCATCATAACTGCAGAACTTACAAGTAACTCCAGCTCTGATGAGACATAGTGAGGCGAATACAGAATGATATCAGTGATTACAGATGACCTCTTCTCTATAGTGAGGAGAATACACAATGATATCAGTGACTACAGGTGACCTCTTCTCTATAGTGAGGAGAATACACAATGATATCAGTGATTACAGGTGACGTCTCCTCTATAGTGAGAATACACAGTGATATCAGTATCTACAGGTGACGTCTTATCATTGTGTATTCTCCTCACTATAGAGAAGACGTCACCTGTAATCACTGATATCATTGTGTATTCTCCTCACTATAGAGAAGACGTCACCTGTAATCACTGATATCATTGTGTATTCTCCTCACTATAGAGATCAGTGATTACAGGAGACGTCTTCTCTATAGTGAGGAGAATACACAATGATATCAGTGAGTACAGGTGACGTCTTCTCTATAGTGAGGAGAATACAGAATGATATCAGTGATTACAGGTGACGTCTTCTCTATAGTGAGGAGAATACACAATGATATCAGTGACTACAGGTGACGTCTTCTCTATAGTGAGGAGAATACACAATGATATCAGTGATTACAGGTGACGTCTTCTCTATAGTCTTTCCTTATCTAATTCAGCTGGTACATACCGCCAGGATTTGTTCCAGCTAAATCTTCTCTCTGCAGAACTTGATGCCCAGACGTCTCCTCACTATGTCAGCGCATTCTGATCCTCTATATGAAAACAATAATTATTATAATACTGCTAAACACTGTATTCTTTGAATATAATACTGGCACACACCCTCTGAATATAATTCTGACACACTGTACCCCCTGAATATACAACACACTGTACCCTCTGAATGAAATACTGCCATACACTGTACCCTCTGAATATAATACTATCACACACTGCACCCTCTGAATATAATACTATCACACACTGCACCCACTGATTATAATACTACCACACACTGTGCCCTCTAAATCTAATACTACCACACAGTGCATTCTCTGAATATAACTTGCTGTGCAGTGCACCCTCTGAGTAAAATACCGTAATGTATTGTGGCCCCTAAAAAACGTACCATCCCAGAAATTCCTCATAATATACACTATACTTCTGAAAGGCAAAACACTCTGTGCCTTCACATATAGTAATAATGCCCCATCTTGTGCCCCTACATATAATAATTATGACCCATCCTGTTTCCCTCACATAATAATGCCCTCTGTGCTGTGCCCCTCACATATAATGCTCCTGTCATGTGCCCCACACATATAATGCCCCCTGTGCTGTGCCCTTCACATATAATGCCCCTATTCTTTGCCCCTCACATATAATGCCTCCATCATGCGCCCCTCATATATAAAGCCCCCATCATGCGTCCCGCACATATAATGCCCCCATCATGCGTCCCGCACATATAATGCCCCCTGTGCTGTGCCCCTCACATATAATGCCCCCATCATGTGCCCCTCACATATAATGCCCCCATCATGCGCCCCTCTCATATAATGCCCCCTGTGCTGTGCCCTTCACATATAAAGCCCCCTGTCCTGTCCCCTCAGGGGGCATTATATGTGAGGGGTACAGCACAGGGGGCATTATATGTTTGGAGCACATGACAGGAACATTATATGTGAGGGGCACAGCACAGGGGGCATTATATGTGAGGGGCGCATGATGGGGGCATTATATGTGAAGGGCACAGCACAGGGGACATTATATATGAGGGGCGCATGATGGGGGCATTATATGTGAGGGGCAAAGAATGGGGGCATTATATGTGAGGGGCACATGACAGGAGCATTATATGTGAGGGGCACAGCACAGAGGGCATTATATGTGAGGGGTGCATGATCGGGGCATTATATATGAGGGGCGCATGATGGGGAATTATATGTGAGGGGCACAGCACAGGGGGCATTATATGTGTGGGACACAGCACAGGGGGCAATATATGTGAGGGGAACAGCACAGGGGGCAATATATGTGAGGGGCACAGCACAGGGGGCATTATAAGTATGGGGCACAGAACAGGGGGCATTATATAAATTAATGCCCCCCTGTGCTGTGCCCCACACATATAATGCCCCCTGTGCTGTGCCCCACACATATAATTTATATGTGTGGCACAGCACAGGGGGCATTATATGTAAGGGGCACAGCACAGGGGGCATTATATGTGAGGGGCACAGGAAAGGGGGGCATTATATGATATAATGCCCCCTGTTCTGTGCCCAACACATATAATGCCCCCTGTGCTGTGCCCAACACATATAATTTATATGTGTGGTACAGCACAGGGGGCATTATGTGAGGGGCACAGCACAGGGGACATTATATGTGAAGGGCACAGGACAGGGGGCTCCCCTGTCATGTGCTCTTCACATATAATGCCCCCTGTGCTTTGCCCTGCAGACCCTCATTAAATATTCCCTTTTCTCTGACCCCCCTCCTCCTAACAGTGGCGCATATCCTGTTTCCCTAATCCCCTGGACCCTGAGCATACCCTTACTTACAGTATGCAGGCCGCGGGGACGGGTCCTCCAGGCGCCGGCGCGATGATGTGACGTCATCGCGCCGGCCTTTAGTGGATCTCGTCCCCGCAGCTCACACGCTGTGTACTCACAGCGTGTGTGAAAGGTTAGTGAATGGTGGAGCGGGAGCTTACAGCTTCGGCTCCACCATGCTAGGGGGGCAGCAACCTGGGGGGGGGGGCAATTGCCCCGCTGCCCTCCCCCCCCCCCCTGGATCCACCACTGCATCAGAAGGGCCAGATATTGCAGAACTACACCTCCCAGCATCCCTGACTGTCTGGGCATGCTGGGAATTGTAGTTTTGCAACAGCTGTAGGCACACTGGTTGAAAAACACTGAGCTAGAGTCTGTTTCCTAACTCAGTGATTCCAACCCGTGTGCCTCCAGCTGTTGCAAAACTACAACTCCCAGAATGCACTGACAGACCGTACATGCTGGGAGTTCTAGTTTTACAACAGCTGGAGGCACACGGGTGGGAATCACTGAGCTAAAGTCTGTATCCTAACTCAGTGGTTCCCCACCAGTCAGCCTACAGCTGTTTCAAAACTACAACTCTCAGCATGTACGGTCTGTCAATGCATTCTGGGAATTGTAGTTTTGCAACAGCTGAAGGTTTGGGGCACCCCCCTTCCAATAACATTTTTCATTTGCACAGCCCACTGTTCCAAAGATCTGTCAAACGCCAGTGGGGTGTACATGCTCACTGCACCCCTATAACATTCCGTGAGGGGTGTAGTTTCCAAAATGGGGTCACGTGTGTGTGTGTGCGTGGGGGCACTGTTCTGGCACCATGGGGGCTTTGTAAACGCATATGGCCCCCGACTTCCATTCCTTACCAAATTCTCTTCCTTCTCTTCTAAGCATTGTAGTACGCCTGCAGAGCACTTTACATCCACACATGGGGTATTTCCATACTGAGAAGAAATGGGGTTACACATTTTTGGGGACTTTTTCTCCTATTACCCCTTGGGAAAATGAAAAATTGGGGGTAACACCAGCACTTTATTGACATTTTTTTTTTACGTCCCATTTTTACGAAAATTTGTCAATCACCTGTGGGGTGATCACTTTACCCCTTGTTACATTCCTTGAGGGGTATAGTTTCCAAAATAGTATACCATGTGGGTTGTGTTTTTTTTTTTTTTTACTGTTCTGACATCATGGGGGCTTCCTAAATGCTACATTCCCCCCAAAAACCATTTCAGCAAAATTCACTCTACAAAAGCCAAATGTCGCTTCTTCCCTTCTGAGCCCTCTACTGCGCCCGCAGAGCACTTTACATCCACATATGAAGTACTTCCTTACTCGAGAGAAATGGGGTTACAAATTTTGGCAGGCATTTACTCCTGTTACTCCTTGTGAGAATGAAACATTTTCCGGTAACACCACCATTTTAGTGTTAAAAATCACATTTTTCATTTTCACGTCTGACTTTAACGAAAGTTTGTCAATCACCTGTGGGGTGTTAAGGCTCACTGTACCCCTTGTTACGTTCCTTGAGGGGTGTAGTTTCCAAAACAGTATGCCATGTGGGTTGTTTTTTTTTTTTTTTTTTTACTGTTCTGACATCATGGGGGCTTCCTAAATGCCACATGTCCCCCAAAAACCATTTCAGCAAAATTTGCTGTCCAAAATCCCATTGTCGCTCCTTCCCTTCTGAGCCCTCTACTGCGCCCGCCGAACACTTTACTTCCACATATGAGGAATTTCTTTACTTGACAGAAAATGAATTATAAGTTTTGGGGGGGCCTTTTTACCTTTTACCCCATGTAAAAAATGAAAACAATGGGGCTACAATAACATGTTAGTGTAAAAAATTGAAATTTTGATTTTTCTCCTCCATTTTGCTGCTATTCCTGTGAAACACCTAAAGGGTTAACGAACTTTTTTGAATGTCATTTTGAATACTTTGAGGGGCACAGTTTTCATAATAGGGTCCATCATAGGGGATTTGCAACATAAAGACCTCAAATTAACTTCTAAACTTAACTGATCCCTGAAAAATTCTGATTTAGAAATTTTCGTGAAAAATTGGAAAATTGCTGCTATACTTTGAAGCCCTCTAATGTCCTTCCAAAAGTAAAAACAAGTTAACTTTATGATGAAAACATAAAGTAGACATATTGTATACATGACTCAATATGTAATGCATTTGACATGTCCCTTTTCCTTACAAGCAGAGCTTCAAAGTTAGAAAATGCTAAATTTTCCAATTTTTCCTGAAATTTTGGAATGTTTCACGAAGAAATTTACCACTAACATAAAGTAGAATATGTCACGAAAAAACAATCTCGGAATCAACTTTATAAGTACAAGCTTTTCCAGAGTTATTAATGCTTAAAGTGATAGAGGTCAGATTTGAAAAAAATGCTCTGGTCCTTAGGGTTATAATGGGCTCCGTCCCCAAGGGGTTAAGGTGAAAATGGTCTGGGTCCTTAAGGGGTTAAAGAAAAATAAGATACCTGCCGCTCCCTCATGAGGCCACGCCCAGCTGTCTAGCGCTCTCCTCCCCTTGGAGTGTAGTTCGTCGGTGTCACTACTCTGTCCTGCACTATCGGCGCAGTCACCATGGCGACCAAGAGACCCTCGAACCGTCCTTACCACATAGTAATATTCGGGGCCTCCGGCTTCACCGGACAGTTCGTTGTGGAGGAGGTGTCCCGAGTGGCTGATGGGGAAGAATACCGGGGCCAGGAGCTCCGCTGGGCTGTAGCTGGCCGGAGCAAGAAGAAGCTAGAGGAGGTGCTGAGCTGGGCCGCCGAGAGGCAGGGTGAGTGCGGGCAGAGGCCCCTCAGAACTTCTCTGTGTACCCTGCTGTCATGTGACTCCTCTCCTGCTATTGTTCTATGTATCACTGCGCCCTGGAGTGCTTGACATGAGGAGGAACTACAAGTCTCAGCATGCAATAGTATCTTCTGTGCCGTGCTGGAGAACTACAGGTTGCAGCCAGTGGTCCTCTGCAGACCTCCATGCTGTATACCAAGCTCCTGGAGCATCCAGTAAGCGCTTACCCCATCCATCATCTGAAAACCAGTTCTGCCAGTAATGTGGCCTCATTAGACACAGCATCCAGGGTCGGGTCACACCTGACTGGACCTTCTGTGCAGGTTCTGTTCAGTTTGCCACACTATGTATGGTCTAAGATCACTAAACTACCCCATTTCCTATCTCTACCTGTAATGAAGAACATAACGGGGAACTCTGCAGTAATAATACACTGTACAATAATATTACACTGTATAATACACTGTACAATAATATTACACTGTATAATACACTGTACAATAATATTACACTGTATAATACACTGTACAATAATATTACACTGTATAATACACTGTACAATAATATTACACTG
Organism: Hyla sarda; assembly: GCF_029499605.1. NCBI lineage: Eukaryota > Metazoa > Chordata > Amphibia > Anura > Hylidae > Hyla > Hyla sarda. The sequence continues at coordinate 318,474,067 of NC_079191.1, read as the reverse complement.
TATAATACACTGTACATTAATATTACACTGTATAATACACTGTACAATAATATTACACTGTATAATACACTGTACAATAATACACTGTACAATAATATTACACTGTATAATACACTGTACAATAATACACTGTATAATACACTGTACAATAATATTACACTGTACAATAATATTACACTGTCTAATACACTGTACAATAATATTACACTGTACAATAATATTACACTGTACAATAATATTACACTGTATAATACACTGTACAATAATACACTGTATAATACACTGTACAATAATATTACACTGTATAATACACTGTACAATAATACACTGTATAATACACTGTACAATAATATTACACTGTCTAATACACTGTACAATAATATTACACTGTCTAATACACTGTACAATAATATTACACTGTACAATAATATTACACTGTCTAATACACTGTACAATAATATTACACTGTCTAATACACTGTACAATAATATTACACTGTCTAATACACTGTACAATAATATTACACTGTCTAATACACTGTACAATAATATTACACTGTATAATACACTGTACAATAATATTACACTGTATAATACACTGTATAATAATATTACACTGTCTAATACACTGTACAATAATATTACACTGTATAATACACTGTACAATAATATTACACTGTCTAATACACTGTACATTAATATTACACTGTCTAATACACTGTACAATAATATTACACTGTCTAATACACTGTACAATAATATTACACTGTACAATAATATTACACTGTATAATACACTGTACAATAATATTACACTGTATAATACACTGTACAATAATATTACACTGTATATTAATATTACACTGTATAATACACTTCAATAATATCACACTGTATAATACACTACAATAATATTACACTGTATAATACTCTGTACAATAATATTACACTGTACAATAATATTACACTGTCTAATACACTGTACAATAATATTACACTGTCTAATACACTGTACAATAATATTACACTGTCTAATACACTGTACAATAATATTACACTGTCTAATACACTGTACAATAATATTACACTGTCTAATACACTGTACAATAATATTACACTGTATAATACACTGTACAATAATATTACACTGTCTAATACACTGTACAATAATATTACACTGTATAATACACTGTACATTAATATTACACTGTCTAATACACTGTACAATAATATTACACTGTCTAATACACTGTACAATAATATTACACTGTACAATATTACACTGTATAATACACTGTACAATAATATTACACTGTATAATACACTGTACAATAATATTACACTGTATATTAATATTACACTGTATAATACACTTCAATAATATCACACTGTATAATACACTACAATAATATTACACTGTATAATACACTGTACAATAATATTACACTGTATAATACACTGTACAATAATATTACACTGTATAATACACTGTACAATAATAATACACTGTACAATAATATTACACTGTATAATACACTGTACAATAATATTACACTGTATATTAATATTACACTGTATAATACACTACAATAATATCACACTGTATAATAAACTGTACAATAATATCACACTGTATAATACACTGTACAATAATATTACACTGTATAATACACTGTACAATAATATCACACTGTATAATAAACTGTACAATAATATCACACTGTATAATAAACTGTACACTAATATTACACTGTATAATACACTGTACAATAATATCACACTGTATAATACACTACAATAATATTACACTGTATAATAAACTGTACAATAATATCACACTGTATAATACACTGTACAATAATATTACACTGTCTAATACACTGTACAATAATATTACACTGTCTAATACACTGTACAATAATATTACACTGTCTAATGCACTGTACAATAATATCACACTGTCTAATACACTGTACAATAATATTACACTGTATAATACACTGTACAATAATATTACACTGTATAATACACTGCACAATAATATTACACTGTATAATACACTGTACAATAATATTACACTGTACAATAATATTACACTGTCTAATACTGTACAATAATATCACACTGTCTAATACACTGTACAATAATATTACACTGTCTAATACACTGTACAATAATATTACACTGTATAATACACTGTACAATAATATTACACTGTATATTAATATTACACTGTATAATACACTACAATAATATCACACTGTATAATACACTACAATAATATCACACTGTATAATACACTACAATAATATTACACTGTATAATACACTGTACAATAATATTACACTGTATAATACACTGTACAATAATATTACACTGTACAATAATATTACACTGTATAATACACTGTACAATAATATTACACTGTATAATACACTGTACAATAATATTACACTGTCTAATACACTGTACAATAATATCACACTGTCTAATACACTGTACAATAATATTACACTGTATAATACACTGTACAATAATATTACACTGTATAATACACTGTACAATAATATTACACTGTATAATACACTACAATAATATTACACTGTATAATAATATCACACTGTATAATACACTGTACAATAATATTACACTGTCTAATACACTGTACAATAATATTACACTGTCTAATACACTGTACAATAATATCACACTGTCTAATACACTGTACAATAATATTACACTGTATAATACACTGTACAATAATATTACACTGTATAATACACTGCACAATAATATTACACTATAATACACTGTACAATAATATTACACTGTACAATAATATTACACTGTACAATAATATTACACTGTATAATACACTGTACAATAATATTACACTGTATAATACACTACAATAATATTACACTGTATAATAAACTGTACAATAATATTACACTGTCTAATACACTGTACAATAATATTACACTGTCTAATACACTGTACAATAATATTACACTGTATAATACACTGTACAATAATATTACACTGTATAATACACTACAATAATATTACACTGTATAATAATATCACACTGTATAATACACTGTACAATAATATTACACTGTCTAATACACTGTACAATAATATTACACTGTCTAATACACTGTACAATAATATCACACTGTCTAATACACTGTACAATAATATTACACTGTATAATACACTGTACAATAATATTACACTGTATAATACACTGCACAATAATATTACACTATAATACACTGTACAATAATATTACACTGTACAATAATATTACACTGTACAATAATATTACACTGTATAATACACTGTACAATAATATTACACTGTATAATACACTACAATAATATTACACTGTATAATAAACTGTACAATAATATTACACTGTCTAATACACTGTACAATAATATTACACTGTCTAATACACTGTACAATAATATTACACTGTCTAATACACTGTACAATAATATCACACTGTCTAATACACTGTACAATAATATTACACTGTATAATACACTGTACAATAATATTACACTGTATAATACACTGCACAATAATATTACACTGTATAATACACTGTACAATAATATTACACTGTACAATAATATTACACTGTCTAATACTGTACAATAATATCACACTGTCTAATACACTGTACAATAATATTACACTGTCTAATACACTGTACAATAATATTACACTGTCTAATACACTGTACAATAATATTACACTGTATAATACACTGTACAATAATATTACACTGTATATTAATATTACACTGTATAATACACTACAATAATATCACACTGTATAATACACTACAATAATATCACACTGTATAATACACTACAATAATATTACACTGTATAATACACTGTACAATAATATTACACTGTATAATACACTGTACAATAATATTACACTGTACAATAATATTACACTGTATAATACACTGTACAATAATATTACACTGTATAATACACTGTACAATAATGTTACACTGTATAATACACTGTACAATAATAATACACTGTACAATATTACACTGTACAATAATATTACACTGTATAATACACTGTACAATAATATTACACTGTATAATACACTGTACAATAATATTACACTGTATATTAATATTACACTGTATAATACACTACAATAATATCACACTGTATAATAAACTGTACAATATCACACTGTATAATACACTGTACAATAATATTACACTGTATAATACACTGTACAATAATATCACACTGTATAATAAACTGTACAATAATATCACACTGTATAATAAACTGTACAATAATATCACACTGTACAATAATATTACACTGTCTAATACACTGTACAATAATATTACACTGTCTAATACACTGTACAATAATATTACACTGTATAATACACTACAATAATATTACACTGTATAATAATATCACACTGTATAATACACTGTACAATAATATTACACTGTCTAATACACTGTACAATAATATTACACTGTCTAATACACTGTACAATAATATCACACTGTCTAATACACTGTACAATAATATTACACTGTATAATACACTGTACAATAATATTACACTGTATAATACACTGCACAATAATATTACACTATAATACACTGTACAATAATATTACACTGTACAATAATATTACACTGTACAATAATATTACACTGTATAATACACTGTACAATAATATTACACTGTATAATACACTACAATAATATTACACTGTATAATAAACTGTACAATAATATTACACTGTCTAATACACTGTACAATAATATTACACTGTCTAATACACTGTACAATAATATTACACTGTCTAATACACTGTACAATAATATCACACTGTCTAATACACTGTACAATAATATTACACTGTATAATACACTGTACAATAATATTACACTGTATAATACACTGCACAATAATATTACACTGTATAATACACTGTACAATAATATTACACTGTACAATAATATTACACTGTCTAATACTGTACAATAATATCACACTGTCTAATACACTGTACAATAATATTACACTGTCTAATACACTGTACAATAATATTACACTGTCTAATACACTGTACAATAATATTACACTGTATAATACACTGTACAATAATATTACACTGTATATTAATATTACACTGTATAATACACTACAATAATATCACACTGTATAATACACTACAATAATATCACACTGTATAATACACTACAATAATTTTACACTGTATAATACACTGTACAATAATATTACACTGTATAATACACTGTACAATAATATTACACTGTACAATAATATTACACTGTATAATACACTGTACAATAATATTACACTGTATAATACACTGTACAATAATAATACACTGTACAATATTACACTGTACAATAATATTACACTGTATAATACACTGTACAATAATATTACACTGTATAATACACTGTACAATAATATTACACTGTATATTAATATTACACTGTATAATACACTACAATAATATCACACTGTATAATACACTGTACAATAATATCACACTGTATAATACACTGTACAATAATATCACACTGTATAATAAACTGTACAATAATATCACACTGTATAATAAACTGTACAATAATATCACACTGTACAATAATATCACACTGTCTAATACACTGTACAATAATATTACACTGTCTAATACACTGTACAATAATATTACACTGTCTAATACACTGTACAATAATATTACACTGTCTAATACACTGTACAATAATATTACACTGTCTAATACACTGTACAATAATATTACACTGTCTAATACACTGTACAATAATATCACACTGTCTAATACACTGTACAATAATATTACACTGTCTAATACACTGTACAATAATATTACACTGTATAATACACTGTACAATAATATTACACTGTATAATACACTGTACAATAATATTACACTGTACAATAATATTACACTGTATAATACACTGTACAATAATATTACACTGTACAATAATATTACACTGTCTAATACTGTACAATAATATCACACTGTCTAATACACTGTACAATATTACACTGTCTAATACACTGTACAATAATATTACACTGTCTAATACACTAATATTACACTGTATAATACACTGTACAATAATATTACACTGTATAATAATATTACACTGAGCATGTGTAGAGCAGCAGAGGTGTCGCCCCTTACCTGGGCCAAATTGGCATGTTGGAGCCGCTCCCCTGAATCTTTGCCCTGCCTGCTGCCCAAGAGATTCATGGGAGCGGCTCCAACCTGTCATTAATAATGCTTCTCTTTATATAACAGATAAGGAGATAGCAATGCTTTGCTACAAATGAGCCAGGATGGGTTCTGTGTAAAATCAAAGGCACATCGTCTTATTCAGGAGCTGTGATCCTTAACATTTAGCCTGCAGCTGTCTCTCCCAATGCCTCTGTACTCATCAAATCATATGTGTGTTCTGAATAGAGAGAATGGTTAAAGGGGTACTCCAGCATTTAAAAACGTATTCCCTGGGATCGCTTATGCACAGCAGCAGGGCCCTAGAGGTTGCCCCCCTCCCCATGATCCCTTATCTTTTGGATAGGGGATACATTTTTACATGTTGGAGTACAGAGCTCCTCTGGCTGCTGCAGCTCATCTCTCACAAAAAGGACCAGATAATTGAAATCAAACACGTCCGATCCAACATCATCTCTGCCCCCACATCATCTGTCAGATGAACCTCTGGAGGTCCAATATATTCACATTTGATCGGACATACTGAATTTGGCATGTTCAAATGTATATGGAGGCTTAAAACATACCTGGCAATTACAAAAACTTTTCACATATCCTAGGATGGAGAAGTGTGGTCTGTCCCAGCTCTTTGTCAGTGACACCTGGATGGCTCCATAGACTTCAGGGGTGTGGACATTTAAGAAAAACAAAAAAAAAAATACTTGCCTAAGGGACTAAAACAGAGCCCAATCTACTTGTCCCTTATGATGCTTCCCTTGCCCAGGCCAATTATCATTTTCGCACTCTCTTTTTTCCTCCTGACCAAATAATGTCCATAACTCTTATTTTTCCATCTACAGACTAGTATAAGGGCTTGGTTTTTTTTCAGGAGCATATGCGCTGAAACAGAAAAATATTGGTGAGGTCAAATTGAAATAATAAAAAAAAGAATTAGCAAATTTGCTTTTCTTTTTTTATGCCATTTGCCTTGTAATAAGCTAACATGTTAATTTGATACTTTAGGTCAGCTTGATTACAGCGATACCATAATTTGTATGGTTTCCATCACATTTTACAAATGTAAAAAAAATTCAGAACTTAAAAAAAAAAAAAAAAAAAAAAAAAAAATGTAAATTGTCATTTTCTGACTCCTGTTTATATTTTTTTCGTATACCAGGCTCTATGAGGGCTCATTTTTTGCGCCATATCTATTTTTTTGTACCATTTTGGTTTTGATCTGACTTTTTTATCGCTTTTATACTTTTTTCTGAGACATTATAAAAAAAAAAAAAATTATTGTACGGGATATATAATGTTATATTTTAATAGTTCATACAATTACTCATGGGGCAATTACGCATTTATTATTATTTTTTTTTACTTTTTTGGTCCCTTAGGGGACATTTAGGAGGATCTATTAGATTCCTCATACAGATCAATGCAGTTCTATTGAACTACATTGATCTGTGTGCTCTGCGCTCCATTGATAGAGCCTAGTCCAGCCAAGCTCTATCAATGACAGAGCCATGGTCAATAGGGAAGCAGTGGTAAGCCCTCCGGCCACCTCTACAGTGTTTCCCCCAGATCAGGCTGCAGGGGTCTGTGGGGGTTGAGATCCAGCCCACTAGCCCCCCAGGGAGCATTCACATGTAGAAGTTTTGTACAAATTATACTGCAGCTGTCAGATCTTCTAGTCCCCACTGTTTTTCAGTTCTTTTTCCTTCCAGTAACTTCCCACAAAGCTCTGAGACTGGCTAAATGTTGAATTAGATGTCATTGGAAGGAGAAAAAATATCACAGTATCACAGCAGGAACTGCAGCGGCGGGGGCGAAAAGTATGCCAGTTTTAATGCAGGAGGAGGCATGTTCCATTCCATGACCCATTGGTCAATATACTCCTTATCATTGATTTGCTGACAGTGCAGTTCTCTGGTGAGGGGAGTCCTGCACAATGATTTTCCAATAGAAAAAGGAATTAGAACAACTAGGGCTTGGCCATCTCCTCAAGGGTCCCATAGCAGCAGAATAGTCTGTATCTATGGTATGTACGCCCTTGTGGTTGTGTGCATTAGCCCTCACTGGATGTCCTTTTTAGCAGATTTGGAGTATATGCACATGGCCTACCTACAGATGTTTTTCTTCAAAATTATTTCTATTAGAGGGGGAAAAAAAAGCTCTGTATACCTCCAATACCATACAGTGACTGCCCCATGTGCAAGAATGGGATCTTTACTACATTATATGGCTGTATACACAATGCTGCAGACCACCTTACCAAATGACATTCTCATCCCTGCTGCATGTGGACAGTGTTTACACTAGTGTTTCCCAATCAAGGTGCTTCCAACTTTTGCAAAACTAAGACTCTGCATGCTGGGTATTGTAGTTTTACAACAGCTGGAGGCACCCTGTTTGGGAACACTGGCTTACATATTGCTTGCTGTTTCTTCTGTCTGTAACCATTGAGAAATGCCAGTCATCATCAGGGCACAGTACGGTATTTTTAAGCTGTGTAACCTTTGTACATCTAAAGATCAGTCCTTATCTCCGTGACAGTCACCACTTCTATCCATTATTCATTTGTAGGAAAGCCACAGCTGAAGTCCATTGATATTCTAATATGTGATACTAATGATGCCCCCTCCCTTGCTGATATGTGTAAGAAGGCCACTGTTGTTCTCGACTGCGTGGGACCAGTAAGTATCCTCAAACTGTACAAAGCCGGTCAGTGTGCACCATTCACTACATTTTTCCTTTAACCCACATTCTTTGATACAAAATATAATTTGCTTTGACTAAAACCTGAAATTATGTCTCATAAAACCTCTGGCTCTGTTCTCACCTTTCATAGACGTGAGCCAGATTCTTAGCACCCTTATTAGGGTGTGTTCACACTGAGGAATTGGAGAGAAATTTACTCGAGTTATTCCGCTCACTTATTCCTCTCCAATTCAGTCAGCAGTGACAAACCCAATACAGTTTAACTGTATTTCCACTCTTCAGTTCACACTGAGGAATTTCCGCAAGCTAAATTCCGACGCTGAATTCCGTTCCGCATGAAGAATGAACATGTTCTTACTTCGTGCGGAATCCGTGTCTTTGTCCCATACAAATCAATGACATTTTTTTTCAGCCCAACGCAGTTCCCCAAAAAATAAAAAATAAAGGAAATTCTAATTGGTAGTAGTCGTCCAGAAAAAAATCCAAAAAGAACAGTTTTCTCCTATTTTCCGCACGGATTTCAGCGCAAAAAAAGAAAACCGGAAATTCCACAGCAGAATATGTAAGCAAGAATTCCTCGCCAATTCCTCATTGTGAACATACCCTAAAGGGTGCGTTCACACTGAGTAAATCAAGACGAATTTACTCAAGTAGTTAGCCTTGAATTCTCCGCTTAGAAATAATTAATTTCTGTTTTGCCATTGACTTCAGTGTATTTTACTCTGCACTGTTCACACTGCATAAATTCTGCTCACATTCTTCTTGCGGAATATGCAAGCATAAGTCCATTGAAGTCAATGTTAAAAAACATTCCGCTCAAAGTCTTCTTTGCGTGGAATTGGAATTTGCGCGACATTCTCATGGGAATTCCATATGAATAAAAATTTATGTAAAGGGAAATTCTAATTGGTGGTTGTAGTCCAGCAAAAAAAAAACAGTTTCCTCCTATATTCCGTGCGAAAAAAAATGTTAATTCTGCGGAGGAATTTTTATGCGAGGATTCCTCTCCAATTCTTCAGTGTGAACGCACCCTTAGCATTATGGTTGAGATGCCATGATCAGTATTGATCACGGCATCTGAGGGGTTTATGGTGGGCATCAGCGTGATCCGCAGCGGGGACCCACTAGGCATGAAGCGATCACAGCGATCTGCGGTCGCTTCATGTAAAGGATGTAAATTTTCGTCCTGGTGCGCTAAGTACGAGGGCACCAGGATATACATTTACGTCCATTGTCCTTAAAGGGTTAAAGGAGTTTTCTGGGGAAAAATGTATTTAAATGTTTCTGTCCTGAACTGTAGTGACAGGTTCTCCCTCTGTTTTAAAGAGGTTTTTGGAGGTCTTGAAAACTTTTTTTTATCTTATATGCCTTCCTGTGCATTAAAAATAGTATAGCCTGCATATTCACCTCCTGGCATGGTCAAATCTTCCATTCCATGCTGTGGTCCTCTCCATAAGACAAAATTAAATGTAATGTGCTTAGGTAACCTGATCCAGCTCCATCACCTTAAGGACCCGAGCATTTTTTGCAAATCTGACCACTGTCACTTTAAAGGAAAACTGTCATATGTTTTGTCCCGCACTATCCAGGGGGCCCTGTGGATAGTGCGGGAGACGCTGAACATTTTGAGTCCTACCTTGCCCGGATCCGCTGCGTCGTTCGCCCGTTATAGCTTGTTTTCGGTATATTCAAATTTGCTGCTAACTGGCACGGGTGGGGTTACTGCCTTCAACTGGCACTGTGACGTAACCGCCGCCCAGCCCGCAGCACCGCTGGCTAATAAATATTCATACGTTGTCTTACACTCTCTGTCTCATCTTGGCCGAGTCCTGGACGATACTGTGCATGCGCGGGATTTCCTACTATACCCAGAAGCGGTCTTCAGCATTGCTTCATTTGTCCTGAACAGCGCTGGAGTAAGGGTGCATGCGCAGTATCGTCCAGGACTCGGCCGAGATGAGACAGAAAGTGTAAGACAACGTATGAATATTCATTAGCCAGCGGTGCTGCGGGCAGGGCGGCGGTTACGTCACAGTGCCAGTTGAAGGCAGTAACCCCGCCCATGCCAGTTAGCAGCTAATTTGAATATACCAAAAACCAGCTATAACAAGCGAACGGCGCAAAGGATCCGGGCAAGGTAGGACTCAAAATGTTCAGCGTCACCCGCACTATCCACAGGTACCCGTGGAGAGTGCGGGACAAAAACATATGACAGTTTTCCTTTAAGCATTAATAACTCTCTGGGATGCTTTTACTTTACATTCTGATTCCAAGATTGTGTTTTTTTGTGACTTATTCTACTTTGTTAGTGGTAAATTTTTGTTGATACTTGCATCATTTCATGGTGAAAAATTCCAAAATTTGGTTAAAAAATGTAAAAAAAAAATTGCATCTTTTTAAACTTTTAAACTCTCTGCTTGTAAGGAAAATAGACATCCCAAAAACACTATATATTTTTTTCACATATACAATATGTCTACTTTATGTTTGCATCATAAAGTTGACATGTTTTTACTTTTGGAAGACATCAGAGGGCTTCAAAGTTCACAACAATTTCAGAGACCAGTTCAGTTTTGAAGTGGATTTGAAGGGCCTACATATTAGAAATACCCCATAAATGACCCCATTATAAAAACTACAAAGTATTCAAAATGACATTCAGTAAGTGTGTTAACCCTTTAGCAGCAAAGTAAAGGATAAAATTCAAAATCTTAATTTTTTACACTCGGATGTTCTTGTAGACCCAGTTTTTGAATTTTTACAAGGCGTAAAAAGAAGAGAAATCCCCCTAAAAATTGTAACCCAATTTCTCTTGAGTAAGGACATACCTCATATGTGGATGTAAAGTGTTCTGCGGGTGCAGTAGAGGGCTCAGAAGGGAAGGAGCGACAGTGGGATTTTGGAGAGTGAGTTTTTCTTAACCCCTTAAGGACTCAGCCCATTTTGGCCTTAAGGACTCAGACAATTTAATTTTTACGTTTTCATTTTTTCCTCCTCGCCTTCTAAAAATCATAACTCTTTTATATTTTCATCCACAGACTAGTATGAGGGCTTGTTTTTTGCGCGACCAGTTGTCCTTTGTAATGACATCACTCATTATATCATAAAATGTATGGCGCAACCAAAAAACACTATTTTTGTGGGGAAATTAAAACGAAAAACGCAATTTTGCTAATTTTGGAAGGTTTTGTTTTCACGCCGTACAATTTATGGTAAAAATGACGTGTGTTCTTTATTCTGAAGGTCAATACGATTAAAATGATACCCATTATTATATACTTTTATATTATTGTTGCGCTTAAAAAAAATCACAAACTTTTTAACCAAATTAGCACGTTTATAATCCCTTTATTTTGATGACCTCTAACTTTTTTATTTTTCCGTATAAGTGGCGGTATGGGGGCTCATTTTTTGCGCCATGATCTGTACTTTTTTTTTGATACCACATTTGCATATAAAAAACTTTTAATATATTTTTTATAATTTTTTTTTAATAAAATGTATTAAAAAAGTAGGAATTTTGGACTTTTAAAATTTTTTTTCGTTCACGCCGTTCACCGTACGGGATCATTAACATTTTATTTTAATAGTTCGGACATTTACGCACGCGGCGATACCAAATATGTCTATAAAAAAAAAATTTACGCTTTTTGGGGGTAAAATAGGAAAAAACGGACGTTTTACTTTTTTATTGGGGGAGGGGATTTTTCACTTTTTTTTTACTTTTACTTTTACATTTTTTTTTACACTTGAATAGTCCCCATAGGGGACTATTCATAGCAATACCATGATTGCTAATACTGGTCTGTTCTATGTATAGGACATAGAACAGATCAGTATTATCGGTCATCTCCTGCTCTGGTCTGCTCGATCACAGACCAGAGCAGGAGACGCCGGGAGCCGCATGGAGGAAGGTGAGGGGACCTCCGTGCGGCGTTATGAATGATCGGATCCCCGCAGCAGCGCTGCGGGCGATCCGATCGTTCATTTAAATCGCGAACTGCCGCAGATGCCGGGATCTGTATTGATCCCGGCACCTGAGGGGTTAATGGCGGATGCCCGCGAGATCGCGGGCGTCGGCCATTGCCGGCGGGTCCCTGGCTGCGATCAGCAGCCGGGATCAGCCGCGCATGACACGGGCGTCGCTCCGATGCCCGCGGTTATGCTTAGGACGTAAATGTACGTCCTGGTGCGTTAAGTACCACCTCACCAGGACGTACATTTACGTCCTGCGTCCTTAAGGGGTTAAATGTTTTTGGGGGGCTTGTCACATTTAGGAATCCCCTATGGTGCCAGAACAGCAAAAAAAACAACACATGGCATACTATTTTGGAAACTCCACCCATCAAGGAATGTAACAAGGGGTACAGTGAGCCTTAACACTCTACAGGTGTTTGACAACTATTTGTTAAAGTTGGATGTGTAAATTATTTTTTTTCAAATTTTTTTTCACTGAAATTCTGTTTATTCCCAAAATTTTACATTTTTACAAGGGATTATAGGAGAAAAATTTGTAACCCCATCTCTTCTGTGTATGGAAATACCCCATGTGTGGATGTCAAGTGCATTGCGGGCGCACTACAATGCTCAGAAGAGAAGGTGTCACATTTGGCTTTTGGAAAGCAAATTTTGCTGAAATGTATTTTGGGGGGCATGTCAAATTTAGGAAGCCCCTATGGTGCCAGAACACACAAAAAAAATAAAAAAAATAAAACAACATGGCATACTATTTTGGAAACTACATCTCTCCAAAGAACGTAACAGGGGGTACAGTGAGCCTTTACACCCCACAGGTGTTTGACGACCAATTTTTATCTTACACAACAAATGTCTGTACACTAAATGTCTTTTGTTTGTGGTCTTACGATGTCAAACATATTCGTTGTTACTTTGTCAAACAACTTCCTTATCACATGTAAATTTCCTGTCATTAGTGTAGTCTGAGCATGAGTTCTTTCTCCTAGCATGTATGCATATTGTGATAAACTCTGAACATATATATTATTTAATTTAATTTTTTTAAGTATTTCTTTAGTTTTGCATGTTAAATAACAACCAACCAACAAGGTATAAAGACCAGTACAAACACTCATCCACGCACACATGCACCTCTCCCGGTAATCCCCACCCCCCCACCCCGCCTAAAGAAAAAACAGGAACACACTATACGTGATTCACTAGATCAATCAAGCCGAAGAGTCAGCTGAGACGTCCAGTAGAAGCCAGGGGGTCCACATCTTGTCAAACTTCCTAGGGCACTTGCAACTTATGTACAAAGCCTCATACAACAGAAAATATCTGTTCACCAGAGACAGCCACCTAGATAGGGGGAGGAGAGGTATCTTTCCAGGACATTACTACTACCTTACGTACACAGAATAACAGAAAACGAATTAACAAGCATCTATGAGAACCAGAAACAATGTCATTGATGACTAACAGGCATACCACAGGGGTAAGCAGAAAGGGGAAGTCCAGATTATCTGCCAAAAACCCCATGACCTCCCCCCAAAACGAGGCGATGACAGGACAAACCCAGACAGCATGGAGAAAGGTACCAACCTCCAGAGAGCACCAGAAGCACAGATCAGACTGAGAAACACCAATACATTTCAGTTTAGCAGGGGTATAATACAGCCGCAAGACGTATCGAAATTGGATCAACATGTCTCTGCTACTAACAACAGTAGAGTAATAAGTACCCTCCACCTCCTTCCAATGGCAGTCCGAAAAATCCAGGACATCCTCCACCCATTTATGAAAGGCCTGTAGAAAACGGCTAGGGTCCAGTGACTGAAGGAGAGCATAGGACTGAGTAAGTGGTTTAGAAAGGTCATTAGTGCCCAGGAGAAGCTCCACTTCAGAAAAAGCCAGAGTGAACGCCAGGGAGCCAAAGTGCACCTGAACCGCATGCTGTAGCTGGAGATACCTATAAAAGGCACTTCCAGGGATGCCATAGCGTTCCTTCATGTCTGAAAAAGATTGGAAAACTTGATCCTCAGCAAGCAAATGGATCACAAATTTGACTCCATGAGAACCCCAGAAACTGGCCCCCTGTAACCCATGTAGGTGAGGTATATGTACATTCCCCCACAAGGGTGCTCTAGGAGAGACCAGAGGCTGCGGGAATCTACCCGACACCACGGACCAGACTTTAGCAATAGTCAGAAGGGGAAGAAAAAAGGAAGAATGTGAGTGGTACCTGTATAGTGAGTTAGTGAGGGCTTCATACGAACCCAGAAGTGCGCCAGCCAGGGCGGTAGCCGAGTTCAACAGATCCAGGTCGATCCACCACACTGCATAGACCAGTTGGGAGGCAAGAAAATAGTTATACACATCAGGGGTGGCTAAGCTACCCTGTTTCTCCGGAGCCTGGAGAAGAGCCCGACCGAGTCTAGGAGGCTTTCCCTGCCAATAGAAGGATCTCAGAGCACCACAAAGCACACTAAAGTATTTCTTATGGGGAATAACGGACTAAATGAAAAAGGTATAGGAATTTAGGGAGGTAAATCATTTTGAATATATTAATCCTGCCAGCTAGGGAGAGAGGGAGTGAGGACCAGACATTCAACTGCTCAATGGTGGAGCATAATAGTGAATCTCAATTCAGGGAGATTTAGTCTGTCAGGGAAGTGGTAACCTCCACCCCCAAATATTTGAATTGAGAGACCAACTGTACCCCAGCCGATACAGAGGGAGGGAGGAAAATGGTTGGTGAAAGCGCCATTAATGAGGACTTAGCCCAGTTCACTTGACCCCCGGGGGATGCTACAAATAGTGGGGTCATTACGGATGGCCGCAGCCAAAGGCTCCACCGCCAATGCAAAAAGAAATGGGGAGAGCAGGCACCCCTGCCTTGTCCTGTGACCCAGGATAAAGGGGGCTAAAACATCCATGTTAGTGTAGACCCGGGCCCTAGAACTGTCATACAACAACCTAACCCAGCCACAGAAGCGGGGACCAAACCCAAATGCACCCAGGACCTCCCATAAAAAGGGCCACCCCACAGAGTCAAAGGCCTTATAGAAATCCAAACTAACTACCACGCCTGAAGGAAAACCCTCCCCCACAGCCGCGATATTAAGTTGAAGGCGCTTCACGTTCACATCAGTTGCCCTACCCGGCATAAAGCCTGTTTGGTCAGGATGAATGATGGAGGAGACGACACCATTTTTATATCCACATTTAAAAGAGAAATCGACCTATAAGATTCGGGCAACAGAGGGTCTTTACCTGGTTTGGGAAGGACAACTATCGGTACCTCCCTCATAGTCTGGGAGAGACTCCTCCACAGCAATGGAGTGGAACAATTTAAGTAGTATAGGGGTCAAACACTCCTCATTCATCTTGTACCAGTCTCCAACCATCCCATCTAGACCTGGCGTTTTCCCATGGGGAATATCACAAATAGCCTGTCCAACTTCCTCAGCACTAAAGGGGGCATCCAGCGCCTCTACCTGAGAGCAGCTAAGCAGTGGGAGATCCTGTATACAATCCCGAATACAAGGAGGAGTAAAAGTCCCTAAAGACCGCATTAATCAATTGGGGGTCAGACACTACCGACCCATCCCCACTCCTTATACAAGGGATAGAAGCCGCAGGCCAGCTAGACCTCGCTAAATAGGCCAACAACTTCCCATTCTTATCCCCAATCTCAAAAAGAGCTGCTTCCCTATCCACTGCCGCAGCTGGACTCTATCCTTCTGGACCACCAATAAGGACCTCTGAGCCTTAGGCCACGCCCGTTCATTATCAGAACAGGGATCCCTAATATACACCGCCTCCAAAACGCTCACCTCCTTCAGCAGACCACGTTCCATAGCTGACTTAATCTTCCGTTGACCCGAGACCCCTGCTAAAAAGACACCCCTTACCGTGTCCATGTACGCATCCCACTGAACTAAAGGTTCTGGATGGGAGGCATTATGCTCCCAATAAGCAGTATGAGCACCTCTCAGAGCTTCACCTACAGCGTCAGCCTGTAACCAACCCGGGTGCATACGCCAAATATGGGAAGGGGGGCTAGGGCCTAGATTGAGAACTACTACTACCACAGAGTGGTCTGAGATCCCCCTAGTGGTGTAAGAAACTTCTCTAACCGCCTGGAGCAGATGAACAGATGCCAGGGCCAGAACAATGCGGGAAAAGGAGCGATGGACGGAAGAGTAAAAGGAAAAGGAAGTTGCATCCGGATACTTCCATCTCCAGATGTCGATCAGACCCAACCCCAGGCGCCAGATGTTAAAGGAAGATGAGCCAGGGTCAGCAGCAGTGGTGCGGTCGAGCCCAGGATCAGGAACCACATTAAAATCGCCTACAAAAAGGACAGGGTCAGAGGGAAATCAACTCCAACACGGAAACCTGAAATGGAGGAGGCACAAAATAAAATGAACCCACGGAACAGTGTAACATGACAAACCTTCCAAAATGATCACCGGCAGTTTTGGAAACAACCAACGGCAAGGACTTAGTAACTAAAACAGAGACTCCCCTAGCATAATTAGAGAAGGAGGCATGATAGCCTCTCGCTATCCATGCTCTTTTAAGGACAAGAACCTTCTGGCCCCCTAACATTCCAGCTAACAACCTTTAGGGTCCCCATCACAACAGACATCCAAATAAACTAGCAGGAGGGAAAAGGGAGGAACGGGACCACACACACCACACACACCCTACAGACAGACAAACTGGGCACAAACACCAAACAAATGCAACAAATCCTAACCATAACAATCCCCATGAAAACTTGTCTAACACTAAACGGGACATAGTAAACCTTTACGCCCTAACACAGTGCAGACCTATACCCTGAATACAACTACTGCGGGTGTCGACAAGACACCAAGCAAACCTAAGTTAGCAAATTAAGAACACTCCCGCCACTCCACCCCATTCTAAATGGCCGGTAACTGAAAATACCACCCAGAAAATCCCTCATGGAGCCTAGGGGCACCCCAAGGACCCTAACTCCCAAACAACTAACTAGAGGACAATGTGGGAGAGCCACCATGAACAGGACAGTCCAGGACAGTTCAATCCGGGGGCCCAACAGGAGGAGCTGCATCAACCCAGTGGCGGGCTTCAGTCAGGGAGGTGAAGAACTTATTAGATGTCCCATCCACGACCCTGAGATGAGCAGGATACAGCATCGAATAGCAATAGCGCTTTGCACGCAGCTTAGATCAGACCTCAGTGAACTGCACTCGCTGCTTTCGAAGCTCCACAGAAAAGTCAGGGTAGAAAGACACTCTGCTCCCA
Organism: Hyla sarda; assembly: GCF_029499605.1. Classification (NCBI taxonomy): domain Eukaryota; kingdom Metazoa; phylum Chordata; class Amphibia; order Anura; family Hylidae; genus Hyla; species Hyla sarda. The sequence goes on along the minus strand of NC_079191.1, from coordinate 318,455,799 downwards.
CCACAAAGGACCTCTCCCTTCACCGCACGGAGAACAGCATACCTGTTCTTGAAGTGCAGGAGTTTGGCCAGGAAGGGACGAGGAGGACCCCCAGGAGGAGGAGGCCTAGCTGGGACCCTATGAGAGAAGGTGTCCACTGGAAGAATCTCCTTCAGCCATGTTTCAAGAAATAACACTGGATCAGCTCCCTCCACCTTCTCCGGAAGGCCAACAAGACGAATATTATTATGCCTCAAGGGGTTCTCCATGTCATCCATACGACCCAGAACTCCCGTGACCTGCCGCTAGAGTGATTCAACCCGCTCCGGCAAGGGATGGACAGTATATTCCAGCGTAGAGACCCGGCGCTCCACCTCCTCTGTACGCTCACGGATCTTTTGGGTCTCATGTCGCAGAAATACAACGTTCTGCCGTAGCTCATCCACCTTGGTCACCATGATGGATTGACAGGAGGTAAAAGCAGCCATGAGCTCCGAGAACCGATGATCCAGAGCTGTAGCATCATAGACCGGCCGTTCAGGGGACTGATGTTGCGGGCAGTGACAGAGGCAGATCAGGGCAATCACCCCCGGGACGGTCCTGAGATCTGGAGAACTGGCCCAGCACCTTCTCAGCTTGCGCTGACACTTTGGCAGCAAAAGGGGCCTGAGCACCAGGATCCCGCAGAGAGGGGTCACAGTAAGGGGAGAACCCCTCATCCGAAGAAGCGTCGTCATCCGAGGCCGGCCGCAGGGTCTCCGCAAATTGTTTGGGCTTCTTATGTCTTTGGCTACCTCGGGGGCTTCCCATGCAGCACAGGGCAACACAGAGAGCATGTAGAGAGGCACCAGGTAGACAGAGCAGGTGGGGGGGGGGCGTACCCCAGGAGATGAGGCAGTCCACAGAAGACAGCAGAGGCACCATAAGTCCCAGCCTGCCCAGGTGACACAGGGACCAGGTAGAGAGACACCAGCTGTATATGGCAGGTACTAGGGGGCAGCTCAGAGGGTCAGACAGTCCAGCAGCAGCCAGGGCAGTGCCACAAGCCCTAGCAATCCTCCCAGCAAGGAGTAGGTAGAAAGTCACCAGAGTAGATGGTGGGTGAGATATAAAAGCCTCTCAGTGGACAGGCAGGCCACAGTAGAGAAGGAGAGCACTCCAATATCCAGGAGGGCCAGCCAGGGAATGGAGGTACTCAGCATTGGAGGCACCCCAGCAACACAACAGGAGCCAGCAGCAAGGAGCAGAAAACAGCAGAGGGCTCCAGTCCGGCTTCACCAGGTGACGTCAGTACCCTCTTACTCTGGTGGGAGCAGCTCACACAAGCCCTGACCACGAAACCTGAAAATGGCGCCTGTCCTTTCAGAGAAGAGCCATGGAGACCATGCAGCAGTCCACCGCCTTACAGCCTGGCCTCAGGGAACCCCCACCAGCAGCCCACTCCACCTCCGGGTCTCCTCCCCACACCACCGCCCTGCTCCACCAGCCGCAACCACCGGAAATCCTTCACGCTGCACAGAAGCACCGGAGTGGTACCGCAGCCTCTCCCCTCGATCCCTAACTCCAGCTGGGACTGAAGCAGAAGAAGACCGGCTGAAAACAATTAATTTCAGGGTAAGTAGGAGCAGGGTAGTGGGAGCTCTCAACCCGTGCAACTGCTCACGCCGGCATCCAGGCCACACCCTCAAACATATCTCATACTGTGTCATATTGGCAGAGATTCTGTAAATACTCCCTTAGCACATATTGATTAATCTCAGGGCCGTTTTATCATACTGAAGAGTGTTTTCCTGGGGAATAAAAGCAGTTGGCATTAACTGTGCCTGGACCATAACAAAATTAGAAACATCATTTATGTTTATACTTATTTCTCTATACTCCCAGTTCTATGCTATTAAGTAGGGATGCACCGAAATTTTGTCCGCCGAAAATTATCAGCCGAAAATGCCCCTTTCAGCATTTTTGTGCCGAAAATTTTGGGGGACGTGGCCTAAATGACACATGGCATACAGGTACGCCCTGGGTGCCAGGGACTTGGCGCACCAGAACGTGCCTGTACGCCCTAAATGAATGGTGTAAACATAAAAAATCTAAGTCCAAAAATATGGATTTTTATCAGAAAAAAATTATTTAAAGTATTATACATTTTTTTTTTTTTTTTTTTTTAAACATCAGAGCTAGAATGGTACCAATAAAAACTACATTAGTCTTTATATAGTAGTAATGATGTGGTATCTGGTTTACATGGTCTCTGTATAGTAGTAATGATGTGGTATTTGGTTTACATGGTGTAACGAGGTACTGGATGGATAAGGCAACTCGTTGTCAGGACAGGCAGGAGGTCAAGCATGGCACAAAAATAAGCCTTCATATATCCCCGTATATGGAAAAATAAAAGTTATATAAAACTATATTTTTTAAAAAGTGGGCAGAGCCATGCATTTTTTGGCCATGCACTGTTTAAATTTTCGGTTTTGGCCCAAAATTTCCCTTTCGGTGCATCCCTATCCTCCTACAATTGTATCATATCATGCTTTTTCTGTTCATAGCTTACACTGAGGCATGGTAGGGAAGGATATATTGAAAGACCGACACTGGAGATCAAAATTAGAGAACAATTTATGAACACTTGATTTTTTTCACAAATAATGTAATCTGCATTGATCATCATTTGAAGGATTTTTTGTAAGGGGTACACCATGCCATTAAAACAGTGTTTTACAAAATAACCAATGTATATCAACATATAACCTTTATTTTTTTTTTTAAACGTGATGATTATAATTAGAGAACCGCGATGACTGTAGCTCAGAGAAAGATTCTTAGAACAGTTTTTGAAAATTACAACAGTCACCAATCAGTATACAGGAAGTGTACAGGCCTTTGCTTTGAATGACTTCAGCATCTGTGCCCCCCCAAAGGACATCACTAGTCTCTTACACTTCTCTGGTGGGATTTTGCTCCACTCTTCTTCCAGTCTCTTCCACAGTTCTGTGACTACTGTGGGTTTTTTGCCCATAACTTTGTCACCAAGGATTTTCCAGAGGATTTCTATTGGGTTTAGATCAGGACTCTGGGCTGGCCTTTTCATTGTTTCAATGTTTTCAGTTTCCAGGAACTGCTTTACCAGTTTTGCTGTGTGACGGGGGGCATTGTCCTTCAGGAAAATTGCTGCTGATTGAGAGATGAACGCAAGGAAGGAACCATGTATTGTTGAAGAAGGTTCTGATACACACTTACATTCACTCTGCCATGTACCTGTATGAGAGGTCCAACTCCTGCTGCAGAAAACATTCCCCAACTTATGATACTTCCTTCTCCACCTTTCACAGACTTCTTTACATACTTTGGGTTCCTCCTTTCCCCAGTTTGTCGACTAACATAATGTTTTCCATCAGACCCAAATAAATTAAACTTGCTTTCATCACTAAAATGAACTCTGGACCACTTCTCCTCTGTCCACACACAGCAAAGGGGAGTCTAGTCTTTTGATTCCTTCTGATAATGAGAGGTCACTGCAGAGTGGGCTTTCAGTCCAAATGCTCTTAAACATCGAGACACTTGTGCAGAGGAAAAGTTGTTGAATTGCCCATAGCAACCAATCAGATCACTTCTTTCATTTTTGAAAAGGCCTCTGAAAAATGAAAGAAGCAATCTGATTGGTTACTATGGGCAAATGGTCAACTTTTCCTCTGGACAGGTTTTGATAAATCTCCCCCTATATGACGAGACAGATACTTACCCTGTTCAGTGCTGAACTGGCGAGCAATTCCAGCTGCAGTGTTGAAACGATTACCCATGGAGATTCCCTGCATTATCCTGTCCTCTCTTGCATTTGTCCTTCAAGGGTGACCAGCCTTCTTGGGGGAATTGAATGAGTTTGTGATATTGTAAAGATGCAATATTCTAGAAATCACAGACTTGGAACAACCAACTTCTCTTTCTATGGCTGATAGGGTCACCCCTTTGGCCTTGATCTGGACAACCTGCTGCCGGAGGGTTCCAGTCACTTTGGAACAGCACACCATTTTTGCAAAGTCAGTGAAAAGTGGAAAGTTAGGCTGCCAATTAAATAGGGTTTGTCAGATCATTAAGGAAATTAGCACCAGTTGCCAGATTAACACCAATAACTTGCATCTGAAAGTGTTCTCTAATTTTGATCTGTTCTTCAATTATCTCATTTACATTTTTATTCTGTGCTTTAGGATAAATACAATTTATGAAATAAGCTTAAAATACTGCTATTTTACTAATGTTAGGATATATTCACATTGGATTACACTATGACCTTGACATGTAGGAAATTTTGTGTTGTTCTCTAATTTTGATCTCCAGTGTATCTTTGCATGATTAACTGAAGTTATTACACGTATGGCATACCAAATTATCAAGGTCAACCGAAGGGCCGGTTTTTAACCCCTTAAGGACTGAGCCCTTTTTCACCTTAAGGACTTAGACCTTTTTTGCAATTCTTACCACTGTCACTTTATGCATTAATAACTCTGGGATGCTTTTACCAATTATTCTGATTCCGAGAGAGTTTTTTTTTTTTTTTTTTTTTTTTTTTTTTTTTTTTACATATTCTACTTTAACACAGTGGTAAATTTTTGTCATTACTTGCATCTTTTCTTGGTGAAAAATCCCAAAATGTCATGAAAATTTTGCATTTTTCTAACTTTAAAACTCTTTGCTTGTAAGGAAAATGGATATTCCAAATAAATTATATATTGATTCACATATACAATATGTCTACTTTATATTTGCATCATAAAGAATTTTTCAGGGACCAGTTCAGTTTTAAAGTGTATTTGAGGGGTCTTCATATTAGAAATACCCCATAAATGACCCCATTATAAAAACTGCCCCCCTCCCAAGTATTCAAAATGACATTCAGAAAGTGTGCTATCCCTTTAGGTGCTTCACAGGAATTGCAGCAAGGTAAAGGAGAGAATTCAAAATCTTAATTTTTTACACTCGCATGTTCTTGTAGACCCAGTTTTTGAAATTTTAGAAGGGGTAAAAGGAGAAAAAGCCCCCCAAAATTTGTAACCCAATTTCTCTAGAGTAAGGAAATACCTCATGTGTGTGTCAAGTGCTCTGTGGGTGCACTAGAGGCCTCAGAAGGGAAGGAGCGACCATGGGATTTTGGAGAGTGAGTTTTTCTGAAATGGCTTTTTGGGGGGCTTGTCCCATTTAGGAAGCCCCTATTGTGCCAGAACAGCAAATAAACAAACAAACAAACATGGCATACCATTTTGGAAACTACACCCCTCAAGGAACGTAACAAGGGGTCCGCTGAGCCTTAACACCCCACAGGTGTTTGACGACTTTTCGTTAAAGTTGGATGTGTAAATGAATTTATTATTTTTTTCACTAAAATGCTGGTTTTCCCCAAAATTTTTCATTTTTACAAGGGGTTATAGGAGAAAATGCCCCCCAAAATTTGTAACCCCATCTCTTCTGAGTATGGAAAGTGCAAGTGCACTGCGGGCGCACTACAATGCTCAGAAGAGAAGAAGTAACATTTGGCTTGTGGAAAGCAAATTTTGCTGAAATGGTTTTTGGGGGGCATGTCACATTTAGGAAGCCCCTAGGAAGCAAAAAAAAAAACACATGGCATACTATTTTAAAAATTACACTCCTCAAGGAACATAACAAGGGGTACAGTGAGCCTTAACATCCCACAGGTGTTTGACAAATTTCCGCTAAATTTGGACATGAAAATGAAAAATTAGTCTTTTTTTTTTTTTTCACTAAAATGCTGGTTTTACCCCAAATTTTTCATTTCATTTTCACAAGGGGTAATTGGAGAAAAAGCTAAATTTGTAATCCCATTTCTTCTGAGTATTGAAACACCCCATATATGGATGTAAAGTGTTCTGCGGGCGAACTACAATGCTCAAAAGAGAAGGAGCGCCATTGAGCTTTTGGTGAGAGAATTTGGTTAGAATAGAAGTGGGAGGTCATGTGTGTTTACAAAGCCCCCCGTGGTGCTAGAACACTAGACCCCCCCCCCCCCACGTGACCCTATTTTGGAAACTACACCCCTCACAGAATTTAATAAGGGGTGCAGTGAACATTTACACCCCACTGGGGTTTGACAGATCTTTGGAACAGTGGGCTGTGCAAATGAAAAATTAAATTTTTCATTTTCACGGACCACTGTTCCAAAAATCTGTCAGATACCTGTGGGATGTAAATGCTCACTGTACCCCTTATTACAAAAAGTGAGGGGTGTACTTTCCAAAATGGGGTCACATGTGGGGGGGGGGCACTGTTCTGGCACTATGGGGGCTTTGTAAACACACATGGCCTTGTAAACACACATCGCCTTCAATTGTGGACACATTCTCCAGGAGCCCAATGGCGCTCTTTCTCTTGAGCATTGTAGTTCGCTCACAGAGCACTTTACATCCACATATGGGATTGAAATTTGTCAAACACCTGTGGGGTGTTAAGGCTCACTTTACCCCTTGTTACATTCCGTAAGGGGTGTAGTTTCCAAAATGGGGTCACATCTGGGTATTTATTGTTTTGCGTTTATGTCAGAACCACTGTAAAGTCAGCCACCCCTGTGCAAATCACCAATTTGGACCTCAAATCTACATGGCACTCTCTCACTTCTGAGCCATGTTGTGCGCCCGCAGAGCACTTTACGCCCACATATAGGGGTAGTTCTGTACTCCAGCATGTTAGTGTGAAAATAAAAAAATGTTTACACTAACATGCTGGTGTAGACCCAACTTAACCTTTTCATAAGGGGTAAAAGGACAAAAAGCCCCCCATATGTGGCCCTAAACTGTTTCCTTGAAATACGACAGGGCTCCGAAGTGAGAGAGCACCATGCACATTTGGGGACTAAGGTGGGGATTTGAATCCGCCACAAAAATACCCTACGGCAGTGTTTACCAAACAGGGTGTCTCCAGCTGTTGCAAAACTCCCGGCATGCCTTGACAGTCTGTGGCTGTCCGGCAAGACTGTGAGTTGTTGTTTTTCAACAGCTGGGAGCTCTGTTTTGGAAACACTGCCTTTTTTTATTTTTATTTTTTTTATTGGGGGGGGGGGGACTGTGTAGGGGTATATGTAGTGTTTTACTTTTTATTTTGTGTAGGTGTAGTGTAGCGTAGTGTTTTTAGGGTACATTCACTCAGGCAGTGGTTTACAATGAGTTTCTGGCTGGGAGTTTGAGCTGCGCCGGAAAATTTGCCGCATCTCAAACTTGCAGCAGAGCTCGCTGTAAACCCGTCCCTGTGAATGTACCCTGTACATTCACATGGGGGGGGGGGGGGGGGGGCAAACCTCCAGCTGTTGCAAAACTACAACTCCCAGCATGCACTGACAGACCATACATGCTGGGAGTTGTAGTTATGCAACAGCTGGAGGCACATTGGTTGCGAAACACAGTGTTTGGTACTTAACACAGTGTTTCGCAACCAGTGTGCCTCCAGCTGTTGCAAAACTAGAACTCCCAGCATGTACAGTCTCTCAGTGCATGCTGAGAGTTGTATTTTTAGTATCAAACCAACCAATTTTATTGAATTAGGCAAGAAGGTAGCAATACCAAAGTAAAGCAAAAGTATCGGGGCGCAGCCCAAATCAACAATAAGGCAGAATCAAATGAACAAAAGGAAAAAGGAAAATAAACAAGCCCATGGGTCAGACATGTATGGACAAAAACAGGCAGCAGGGTAATAAAACAGTAGGGTGTTGTCAATGATTACGTTAGAGATAAGGTATGGCGAATCTCCGGACAATAGGAGGACGACATCCAAGGAGACCAAACCCTCTCATAGAAGGCCATCATGTCGGCACGAACCGCGTTAATTTTTTCAAAGATCAGAATATCATTAACTCTATCAACTACTCTATCAATAGACAGGACTGGGCTCTTCCAGCATGTTGCTATATGAATCCGCGCAGCCATTAGTATGAATTGCGCTAATCTAAACTGGCTGTTGGGCATCCTGCGCGGCCGTCTGCCTAGGAGACAAAAAACAGGTTGAAGGGGACAGCGAAAAGAGAGAACAGAGCGAAGAATAGAAAGAACAAAAGTCCAGAAAGCTTTAACGAGAGGACAGGTCCACCACACATGAAGCATGGTTCCCCTATCGGCACAACCCCTAAAACATAAGGGAGAAGCACTGGGGAAAATGGAATGTATTCTCGTGGGGACATAATACGTCCTATGTAATATTTTCAGTGACGTCTCAGTAAGAGTCACTTGCCAGCTCCCCCTACTCAAGGTGTCGCAGCACTCCATCCATTCCTCTAGAGACATCTCCATGTGGAAATCAGGCACCCACTGAAGCATGAACGGCAGTTTGGTGTCGGGTGGGGGAGAATTTAGCGGACCATATAGCATAAGACGTTCAAACCTAGTCAACTGTGGTATAGTGCGTGCAGGAAAATTAGAATGTAGGAAGTAAAAGATCTGGTGCATACGGAAGAGTTCTGAGGGCGGGGGTGGAATTGTAGAGTAAACACGTCTTTTGTCATCAGAACCCCACGAGTATGGAATTGATGAGCAGTAGTCAGGGACTGTGAAGACCACCAACGGAATGAGGAATGAGCTAGACCAGGTGGAAAAAAAGGGTTACAGAGGATGGGTAGGAGGGGAGGAGGGCAAGATTGTAGATGGAAGCGAAAGCGGACCAGTCGCCAAAGGGAAAGGGAATGAAGAGTGAGAAGAGCAGAGTAAGGGACGTATTTAGCAACAGGTTGAGTAGACCACATTAGGTAAGAGAAGGAGTGGGGAGAGATGAGAGAGGATTCGAGGTGAACCCAAATGGGGGTGTCGCCATCTGTCCCAGTCTGGCAGCATAATAGTATTTTAGAAAGTTGGGGACGGACATACCACCTATACGATTATAAAGGTACATTTCATTACGTGCTATGCGGGGGGTCTTGGATCTCCATATAAATCTAAAGATATCGGACTGGAGGGACTTGAGATCCGCCGTCGAGACCGGAACTGGAAGAGTGCGAAACAGGTACAGTAGTTTAGGCAGAATCACCATTTTAACCGTGTTTACTCTTCCGATCCATGATAAGTATGGCCTGTCCCAAGTGCGGATATCATGTCGGATAGATTTACATTGGGGCAGGTAGTTCGCACCACAGAGGGAAGCAACCGCCGGGGTTATACGAACACCTAAATAAGACAGGGTAGGCATTGGAGGGGGAAAGTTAAAGTTAAGGGAAATCAACTTTTGCGTATGGAGAGGAACATGTATATAGAGTGTTTCAGACTTAGATGGACTAATCTGGAGGCCCGAGCAAGTTGAGAAGTCTGTGAGTAGGCAAAACAGGTTAGGTAAAGATGATAGGGGGTGTGTCAGGGATAGAAGGAGGTTGTCAGCAAACAAAGTTTATGGATGGAGTCCTTGATCGTAACCCCCAGCACAGTGGGACCTGTCTAAGTCGCCATCGAAGACGAAATTGAAATCGCCCGCCCACACCAGAACATCATACGAGTATGAGAGGAGTAAAGAGCAGAGAGAAAGAAAGAGTGAAATAGTAGAAGAGTTGGGAGCATAAGAGTTAAGTAGACAGATCTGCTTACCATACAGGGTGCCCAACAGCAAGACATACCTGCCCTCGGAGTCTGTATGAACGCGGGTCACCTCGAATGGCAATGTATTTTTCAAACAAATCAGTACCCCCCTGCTTTTAGAAACAAAAGATGAGACATAAAACAGGGAGTACTGGGAGTGGAGGACTGAGAGAAGTGAGTCTCCTGAATGCAAATTATATCAGGGCGGTAGCATCTATAATCAATGAAAGCTTTCCTCCATTTGGGGGGGGAATTAAATCCCCTGATGGGAAATTATCTTACACATAAAACAAAAGACCAGGCAATGCAGAGACGAGACAAACACACAAAGACAAAACGACCATAGAACACACGGACCCACTGACTAACAAAAATTAACAAAAGCAAACCACGAACAAAACACTGAACAAACAGAAAAAAGTCAAACTGGAAAGCGAAGTCGTATAATATAGCGGCTCCGCTTACTTCCATCTCTTGAAGGAAACGAAGGTCACATCAGTCCAGTCACACCAGCCCTTCTAGGATCAGTGGCTTCAGGGCGCCAGGTGAGAGGGGGTCACGGGTACCGGTAAGTCAACCATCAGGGGCCATCCCCAGGCACCGCTGTGATCTACGCTGGGTCGAAGGAACACTGGTCCAGGACTTGGCGGGTCAGGGGCCCCTCCGAGGCAAGTCGGTTGCAGGAGACTGTTCCGGGGCAGTCCAGGGGATACCCTCTTTAGTGAGGGCAGTTTGGGCCTCAAGCAGGGAGCGAAATTGGTAGGGGCGCCCCTTAAGTTGGCAGATGAGGGAAAATGGAAATCCCCATTTATACTTCACCCCCTCCCGGACCAGGGCTAGCGTGATGTGGCGAAATGTCCTGCGCCTTTCCAGCGTGGACGGGGATAGATCCGAGTAGAGGCGCACTTCAGCGGGCATGCCAGGTAGCGCTGTCAGGTTGCGGGCGGCAAAGAGCAGGGGATCTCTCACCTCCGGGTAATGCAGTCGGAGGACCACGTCTCTTGGCATCTCAGAGGACCTCGGGCGACCCAGGGCTCTGTGGACACGGTCCATACGGAGAAGCTCGGGCTCATATTGCGGCTACAGGGCCTGGAACATGGCGTTGACCGCGGATTTCAGGTTAGTCTCCAACTCAGGTAATCCCTGAATGCGAATATTGGCTCTGCGGGAGCGGTTTTCCAGGTCTTCCAGTTTGAGTTCGATAGCGTCAAGCTCGGCCGCATGCGTATCGATATCCCGGCGGTCAGACTCCGCGGCCTCTGCTAAGTCGTCCAACTTGTTTTCATTGTCGGAGACTCTCTGACCCAGATCTTGAAGCTGCGCCGTAAAGTCTGAGACAGCTTTTCTGAGCTCCGACTGGAACATTTGCTTGATCTGGCGGAACATATCTGCCAGGGACATCTGCGCCAGGTCCGGCTCCCCTTCTTTATCAGACGCCATATCAGAGCGGTGTGGAGAGGCTGCCGCCGCCGCCATATTGGGTTTCAGGGAGGCTCTGAAAAAGTCCGGAATGGACTGAGAAAGATGCTGAGAGAGGTTCTTATTCCGTGACCGCTGCCTCCTGGGCATGACCAGGTCCAGTTCACACTGAAACCACTGCGTGTGGAGCCTTTAGGGCGCTGATTAGGGCTTAGATAGGTGAGACTGGCGCGGAGCTTACATCACCCACGTCTCTTCCGGTAAGCCGCGCGCATACGCCTCTTCGAGAGTTGTATTTTTTGCAACAGCTGGAGGCACACTGGTTGCAAAACACTGAGTTAGGTAACAAACTCGGTTTCACAACCACTGTGTCTCCAACAGTTGCAAAACTGCAACAATCAGCATGCATTGACAGTCGTAGGGCATGCTGGGAGTTGTAGTTTTGCAACAGATGGAGGCACACTGCAACAACTCCCAGCATGACCTTTGGTTGTCTGTGCATGCTGGGAGTTGTAGTTATGCAACAGCTGGCTGCACACGTTTTCATAGAAAAAATGTGCCTCCAGCTGTTGCACAACTACAACCGCCAGCATGCACAGGCTACCAAAGGGCATGCTGGGAGTTGTAGTTGGAACTCCAGCTGTTGCAAAACTACAATTCCCAGCATGTGGCTGTGCATGCTGTGAGTTGTTGGTAAGCAACAGCAGGAGGTGAACAGGCCTCACCTCCTGCTGTATCCTGCCGCCAGGAACACCGCCGCTGCTGCCACTGATCCTGCTGCTCCTGTCGCCGCTACCGTTCCCGAGGAGACCCCCAAGGGACCAGGGCAAGGTAGGAGACCCCCGCCGATCTCCTCCATCTTTGCCGTCACGATCGCCGCCTAGCAGGGTCGTGATTGGTCGTTCGTTCCGATTGAGAGACCCGATTGACCCGGAAAAGCTGCAGATCCTTGGTCTGGGGACCCCCCAGGGGTTTGCACGGGGTGCCTGCTGATAGATATCAGCAGTCACCCCGGTCCGGTCCCCGCCCTGCGAGCGGCGGGGACCGGAATACCCACGGGCGTATCCATACGCCCTCAGTCCTTAATGACTTTAAAACGGGGGCGTATGGATACGCCCAGCGTCCTTAAGGGGTTAAAACCATTTGATTCCATTCATCAAACTAATTTTGTTACTCATACTAAAGCAATATAAAGTGTATTGTCACTGAAAGTTCACATTCTTTGTTATTCCGAGGGGTTGAGGAGTTATTAGATATCCGTGAACATCTCAAAAATTTCCACAAATTATGCACACTTTGATTATGATCAAAACTCTCCATGCATGTTACATTTTTCCAGTAACATTTTACATCGGGCCCATGTCATCTGCAGTGTTCACCATATAAATTCTTCAGCTGTTGTTTCCTTGTTCCTTAGTATATACACTGGCCATCAGGTATAGAAAAATTGCCATACACACCTCTGTTTTCCTTTGCACATGTAAAGTTCCCCACTGTAATGTTCTAATGCACTATATGTCCTAGAGGAATAGGTCTTACACGTACTTCTTTCTGTCTTTGCCCAGGGGTCAGGGCACTGATGACACCTAAAACCGAAATGCCACGATCACCCACAAAAAGGTCTTCATTCTGTAACAGGCTCCTGCACTTTCATGAATCCAGTGAGGCTTTCCTTCAATTTTCACTGAAGTCGTAGGTGTGAGAAGCACTTGAAAGGAAACATCAAATCGTGGCTCCAGACTCTCTCACACGTGTCTCTTTATCACCACCCAATCTCCTGGTTCTAGATAATGTGTTCCACATCAGCATTAGGATCTGTAATTGAATCAAACACATAGCAGTACATTAGAAAAGGAACGGTGCACTCACAAGGACTTCTAAAAGATATTCTTTATTAGCATCCAATCCATAGCAGGTGTTTGTTTCTTTGTACAGTATTTATGGATTGGATGCCAGGCTTGCACATAAACTGTAAGTTTAAAATGTTGCATTACCAACTGAGAAGAATTCAGTATTGAGAGGGATCCCAAAAAGTATTTTATAAGGTGACAACCAAGTGGACCCCCTAGGAGTGGTTCTTACAGAAAATAAGGCCAGGGAGAGGCATTCTATCCATGGTTTCCTAGTCTCTGCCATTGCCTTGTGGATCTTGTTTTTAAGGATGCCATTCAATTTTTCCACCTTCTCACTTGCCTGTGGATGGTAGGGAGTGTGGAAAGCCTGCTATATCCCTAAAGCCCCCAAAATGTGTGTCATTATCTCACCTGTAAATTGGGTTCCTCTATCACTCTCAATTACCTCTGGAACTCCATCCATATCTACAGACCAGTTCCTGGAGTAATTTCCTTGCTGTTGTCAGAGAATCCACTTTCTTCACAGGGTAGGCCTCAGGCCAGCCTGAAAAGGGATCAACACACACAAAGACATTTCCATAGCCTAAACAAGGGGTCAGGCTTGTGTAATCTACCTGGATTCTCTGAAACGGGTAGAGTTGCTTAGGGGTATGTTTTCGGGGGACTGGTACAGTCCTCACTGGATTGCGTTGAGCACAAGTCATACAAGCCTGTGTGAACTTAGTAGCTACAGTAGAAAATCCGGGAGCTATCCAGTGTTGGTCTGTTAGTGCTAACATGGCCATTTTTGCATTGTGCTATCTGAGCCATTATTGCATACAGAGCTTTTGGTAGCCAATCCTTGTTGTTCTTCTGGTAGAGGCCTATATCATCACCCATTTTTTACCACAGTTTCTTTTCTGTTGGATCTACTTGCTCCTGCAGCTTCCACAGTACTGTGGAATCCAAAGTCTCCGCTTCCTGTAAAGACAAAAGAGAAACATCCTGCCTCCGTAGCCTAGGCTCCTTTGCTGCTGCCCTTGCAGCCTGGTCGACCATATCATTGCCTTTTTCTTCTTCTGAATTCCCTTTTGTATGTGCCTTGATTCTGACAATTCCTACCTCCTCTGGTGGAAGGTGAGAAAAGCTCTGGCTTTCTAGATAAGTCCGTAATCATGGGCCAAAGGCCGCCAAGCATAAGTGTAGTTTTACCCTAAGTCAGTCTATAGGCCTCGATTTAGTGCTGAGCAATGAGGTGGGAGGTGGGATTCAGCTTTAACTACTTGGTATAATGTAGTTACTGCACACCCCGTGAAGAATTTGCAATCCTCCATATATCTGCTCCCATTTACAAAGAACTCGAAGTGTGGGTTTTGTAATGGTGTGTCTTTTTCATGTGAGAACCCTGCTGTCTCTTGTGACATTAGTTCTAGACAGTCATGTTGATGATTGGCATCAAACAGTTCGTCAGTCATGTATTTTTCCAAAATACATTTGTCCTTGATCATCCCGTACCCTCCCTCCTTTGAATCCAGAGGAAGCAATGTAGTAGGATTCCGAGTAAGACATCTCTGTAATGTTACATTTTCAGACATAAGGAGGGCACATTGCATCCTAAGGTGTCTGGACGTATGTATGTGTTAAAGGTGGACTTGTGTGAGGATGCTGTTGATGTTACGTGGAATGTAAATGGTGACAGGATAGGTGAGGATGATTTCTACAGCTTTGTCAAGGAATCCAGTTTACAAGATTAATAGGCCCCTAGTCGCTGCCTCTATCTGTATACCTGTGTCACTACCTACAGATGTGCCGTGTCCTTGCAGTTCTGTACAGTACATATTGAATAGTTTGTCATAGTCAGGTAGCCCTTTAGGCTGGTGCACTAATAAGGAGCAATTTTAGGGTGTAGAATGAGTCTACAGCTTGCTATGTAAGGAAGAATGGATCAGTCTTGAGGCAGTCATATAAAATATATCAAAGGAAAAAGGGGGATTAGCCTAATATGTAAAGCGGGGTGCTACAATGGTATACAAAACATACTACAGAAAATCCAAGGGCAAAAATGATAACATTCAAATGTGCACACCCAAAATGAGATAAGATAAATCAAATAATTTTATTGCAGAACAATTCCATACAGACACAGACATTTAAAAACACTTAAAAAGCTCGACACAGAGCCACCCTACAAGACAGGGGGAAGCCAATATGGCTCCCTCCTGGACCACCGTACTGCATACAATGAAAAAGATGACCCACCCTCAAAACAGGAAACCACTTAGATGAATAAAGTGCCTGTACACATATGGTAAACAATACAAAAAAAAAAAAATGACTGTGTGACAAACAAATCAAACCATATCAAAGTGGCATATAAAGGGGAAAAGTATATGCATAAAGTAATGCTGCCCTTAAGCAGAAGATATTAGCATTAGAAGAGATGGTTAGGTCAAATATCAAGATGGTAGTCAGAGGTACGGTGTCCACTGAGTCCCCTCCATGGCAACCTCCTCAGGGGCATCTTCAGGACCTAACCCTCTCTTCTAATGCTGGTATCTTCTGCTTAAGGGCAGCATTACTTTATCTCACTTCATGCATATACTTTTTTCCTTATTATGTCAGTTTGATATGGTTTGATTTGCTTGTCACACAGTAACTTTTGTATTTTTTGTATTGTTTACCATATGTGTGTATAGGCACTTTATTCATCTTAGTGGTTTCCTGTTTTGAGAGTGGGTCATCTTTTTCATTGTATACAGTAAAGTAGTCCACGAGGGGGCCACATTGGCTTCCCCCCCCCCTTTCTTGCAGGGTGGCTCTGTATCGAGCCTTTTAAAGGAGATGTCCGGTACGGACTATTCTTATTCTATCCTGCCCGGGCTACAAAAAAAGAGAAAACTAACTTTCACTGATCTTCCTACGTTTTCCCCGGAGCTCCTCAACAGCTGATCTGTCGGCCGGGCTGTCTACTTCCTACTTTCCTTAGCCCGGAACGTCACATGGCGCTTCAGCCTATCACTGGTCGAGGCGGGACATCCCTGCAGCCAGTGATAGGCTGAAGCACCGTGTGACATTCCAGCCTAAGGGAAGTAGGAAGTAGACAGCCCGGCCAACAGATCAGCTGTTGCGGAGCTCCGGGGGAACGTAGGAAGGTAAGTGAAAGTTTGTTTTCTCTTTTTTGCAGCCCAGGCAGGATGGAATAGGAATAGTCCGTACCGGACATCTCCTTTAAATGTTTCTAAATGTCTGTGTCTTTTTGTAGTTGCTCTGCAATAAAATGATTTGATTTATTTTATCTCATTTTGGGTGTGCACATTTGTATGGTATCTTCTTTGCTCTTGGATTTTCTATATATAATGGTTGCATGTGAACACTATCTGACCTGATCCATGGCTTACAATAAGAAACAAGACCAAGAAAGGTGTGAAGCTCCCTGAAGTAGCTTAAAGGGGTACTCCAGTGAAAACCTTTTTTCTTTTAAATCAACTGGTGGCAGAAAGTTAAACATATTTGTAAATTACTTCTATTAAAAAATCTTAATCCTTCCAGTACTTATTAGCTGCTGAATGCTACAGAGGAAATTCCTTTCTTTTTGGAACACTGATGACATCACGAACACAGTGCTCTCTGCTGACATCTCTGTCCATTTTAGCAACCATGCATAGCAGATGCATAGCAGATGTATGCTAAGGGCAGCATGGTGGCTCAGTGGTTAGCACTGTTGCCTTGCAGTGCTGGGGACTTGGGTTCAAATCCCACTAAGGACAACAATAAATAAAGTATTATTATATTAACGTCAGCAGAGAGAACTGTGTTCGTGATGTCATCAGAGAGCATTTCAAAAAGAAAAGAATTTCCTCTGTAGTATTCAGCAGCTAATAAGTACAGGAAGGATTAAGATTTTTTAATAGAAGTCATTTACAAATATGTTTAACTTTCTGCCACCAGTTGATTTAAAAGAAAAAAGGTTTTCACCGGAGTACCCCTTCAACTCGAACTGGGGCCACTGCTAGATGGCCAGTGTCAGTTTTGCTTTAGACCAAAGGGTGGGTGGGACTTGGTCCCACACTGGGATCTGTTGAGGCGAGCATGACAGAATTAAAATGTTCGTGTTTTAGGGCTCGTTCACGTGGGCGGATCAACAGCGTATTTTGTTCTGCGGATACGCCGACGATGGACCCTACAGTTTGCCTCCAGATATGTCTGCTTGGAGCTGCAATCCGGCACTATGAGCAAACACTCTGCGATGTGTGCAATATACTCGCACACATCACAGTTGCTCTAAGCGTGTGGCAATTCACACATCGCAGTGATTCTGCTTGTAGCGGCGGATTGCGAGCAGTCACATCTGGAGGCACATTGTAGGGTCCATCGTTGGCGGATCAGCAGCGTAAAATACACTGCGGATCAGTCCGTGTGAACGAGATGTTAGTTTTTTACAAATACTGTCCTCCTTGTTCCACTTCTTTAACACTCTGCCTCTTCTGATACCTTCCTCCATGCTGCTACAGCTTCACTCATTCTCTAGTCACCTACCCAGTCCTTATGTGAATTTGGAATTCTATCCACTCACTTTCCTTCAATCTCCCACCAGAGGGCATACCTGCTTTCTTAAACACTTTCTTCATTCCCTTCACAGCACATTTACCTTCCCCAACACAAACTATATCACAGACGGTATGGAGCCCCTCACCAGTAACTCCTTTACTGAAAAAATCCCCATTCCCTCTGAATGGTACTGCTTAGCTTCTCAGAACAATTTCTCCAACTGTTCAATATCTCCCTAAGTGATCAGGTTCCTTTTTATTAACTGTACGTACAGAATTTATTTCTAGTTTCCACCACCTTCACTATCTTCCTCAAGACTGCCTCTTCTGTTTCGGCAGTAGCCCTCTATTTTCAAATAACAATTCCCACTAAGACCAGAGTATATACCACAATAACAACTTTCAAAACACCAACTGTTCTAATACATTTTCCATGAATAACCACACACTCTGGACCTCTGGTTCTTCCTAAATAATATAGGATTGGAATATAAACAGCGAGCTTACCTCAATCCTTGGCTGTTACAGGGAGTGCCGCTTAGACTACAAAAGGGAGATTGTTGAAGCAAGGGTTCAATATGCTGCAGTCTTTTCTCCAGTTTATCAGCAGCCGTCCTCGATACACCGTCAGTGGTCTGACCATCCGCCCTTTGTGCACTTTTTCCAATCCCAAGTTATCGGCACCAATTTGATCTGCAAAATATCCACTTACAGGTGTGTGGGTCCAAATTAGGATAAGAGGTATAATTTTTCCAAATGACAAGCTACATTTAAGGGGTTATTCAGGAATAGAAAAATGCAGCTAATTTATTTCAAAAACAGCTCCCTGTCTGTCTCGTGGTTGGGTATGGTTTTACAACTTGGCTCCATTCACTTCAATGGAACTGAGCTGAAGAACCACACCCAACCTGGAGTCAGACTGGGAGCGGTTTTTGAAAGAAGGTGGCTCTGTTTTTCTATTTCAGATAACCCCTTTAGCCTAGGTAACCTAGGTACATCCTAACCTTTAACCTAGGTACATCCTAACGATAGGGGATAAGTTTCAGATCGCGGGTGGGTCTGACCACTGGGGCCCCCCACGATCCCCTCTATGGGGCCCCGGCAGCCCACGGGAAGGGGGCGTGTTGACCACTGCACGAAGCTGCAGCTGACACGCCCCCGCAATACAACTCTATGGTAGAGCCGGAGCGCTGCCTTCGACAATCTCCGGCTCTGTCAGATGCCCGGCAATTACACTTTAGATGCCACGATCAAAGTTGATTGCGGTGTCTAAAATGCGGGGTTAAAGGTGCCAGTAGATCAGTGTAGCTGATCGGGACACCCGTGGCGACATTGCGGGTCCCGATCAGCTGAGTGAACGCCGGGAGGGTCCTCACCTGCCTTGTCGTCTGATCGGCGATCAGCTACTCCAAGCCTGCCATGCTGGAGCAGAAGAGTGCCGAAAACACTCATCATTGCTATGCTATGGCATAGCATTGATCAGTATATGTAATCAGAAGATTGCTTTGTTTAGCCCTCTATAGGGGCTTAAAAAAAAAAAAAGTTAATAAAAGTGAATTAACCCCTTCCCTATTAAAATTTAAAATCACTAGACAGGGTTGTCCCTTGTCCCCGCTGTTATATGTCTTGGTCATGGAACACCTCATGGCAGCCATTTGCCAGAACCTAGACATCTCGGGCATCCCCATAGGTAATACAGTGTATAAGTGTTCAGCATTTGCTGATGACCTTTTAATATATATCACTAATCCCCATGTTTCACTTCCCTCCTTAATGGCTGAGCTGTCTGGGTTTGGCGCCTGGTCAAACGTGGCCAAATCCGAGGCGCTCAATGTCTCCCTCCCCCAGACCTCGGTTGACGTTATTAAACGTAACTTTCCCTTTGCATGGCCTGTTAAGGGTCTCTCCTATCTGGGCACGACGATTCCTGCAGACCTGTCTCGCCTGTTCCATAGTAACTTTGTGCCTCTACTGACACAGTTTGAAGCTCACTTGCAGTCTTGGCGCAGAAAAAATTTCTCATGGTTCGGAAGGATTAACATTCTAAAGATGACCCTGTTACCAAAATTGCTTTATCTCGTGCAGACAATACCTATCTGTATTCCCTCCTCCTTTTGGCGTACTATGCAGAGTAGGTTTGGCTAATTTATGTGGGCCTCAGGTCGCTCCCGGATACGACGGGAGACACTGTTCTGTCCTAAGGGGGGCGGAGGTGTGGGCCTGCCCAATTGCCGCATGTACTATATGGCGGTGATGCACGCACGCTTATTGGACCTGCTCCATAATGTTGGTTCCAAACTCTAGGTGCGTATCGCGCATGATGGCTCACCTTTAAGGGTTGATGGTCTTCCATGGACTTGGCCCCCACCTCCGCCCTCCTTGCCCTTGATTTCCTTTACAATGCGTCAGGCGCTTTCTGCCCTTAAGAGCTCTCCGTCCAATGGATCTCTGGTTGATCCCTTGGGCCCGATGCTGCCCATAACTGATATCCCGGCCTTCCCTCCTGGGGCATCCTCTCGCTCTTTTCTGGGGGGGTTGGGGTCGACCTCATTGAGCTTCCTACATGTTCTTTCTCCTTCTGGAGTGCTACCTCTCCTTGACCTCTGCCCTGCCGAGTCTTCTAGGCCCTTTAACATATTTGAGTATATGCAGTTGAAACATTTCTACTACTCTGTTTCTCGTTCTACCCGCCTACATCAGGACCTCACTCCTTTCGAAACCTTGTGCCTCACTCCTCTTGTCCCTCCTCATACCATTGGTCTTCTCTACCAGTTATTACTAACCCGCATTTCCTCTTCCTTACCCTCATTTTGCTCCGCTTGGGAGACCGAACTCAATAAGCAATTTACCCCAGCACAGTGGAAGAAATGTTTTCTTCTCACACATAAATCTGTCCTTGCTAACAAGGCCCAAGAGACTAATTATAAAATTATATCCCACTGGTACCGCACCCCGGAGATGCTGCACGGTTGGCGGTGTGATAGTGCTTGTGGCACCTTATCCCATATTTGGTGGGGTTGTCCTTCCCTGCGCCCTTTCTGGGAGGCGGTACACAACACTGCCCGTAAGGTCACCGGTGTCTCCATACCGGATTCCCCTGAAGCGTCCTTGTTGTTTATGTTTGATGTCTCCTCTTCTTCTTATAAGAAGTCTCTCTTGTGCTATCTTCTGCAGGCTGCAAAATCAGTCATTCCTCGTAAATGGCGATCGACTGACGCTCCCACAATAGGTGAATGGATGGGGGAAATTAATCATCTACAACGTATGGAGGAATTGATAGCTTTGTCCCCTGCAGAGGGTGAATGCTATAACAAGACCTGGTTTGACTGGCTGTCATTCCAAACTGCTCCAGAATACTGCACTGTCCTGGCCTCTGGGAACCCCGTGGCATCCTAACTGTTCTCCCCCCTTTCTCCCTGTTGGGTCTTTGCCCTCTGTTGTCTAGTGTTGTGGTTTCTAATACTCCCCCTGTCATCTGCCTACTTTCCCTTTCTTAGGTTCTTTCTTTTCTTACCGCTCTTTTGTTGTGCTAGGTAGTGGTTGAGTCCACTCTTTCACTTCTCTGTCTTCTCTAATGACCGGTGCTTACTCCTCTGTCATTTTTACAGTATTGACACGTGTTGATAGCACCTATATCCTACTTCATGTGATACTATATTCGGCTTACTGTTCCTAAAGGCCGACCTGGCGATTATGGTTTTGTTATCATTACTTGAATTGAGATGTCGCTCTCTTTGCTATATTTGATTCTTTTTGTTGTTGTTTATTTCTCTACTCAAAACAATAAAACTTTAAATTGGAAAAAAAAAAAAATTAAAATCACCCCCCTTTTCCCATTTTTTAAAATGAAATAATGAAATAATCATATGTGGTACCACTGCGTGTGTAAACGTTCGAACAAATAAAATATAAGGTTAGCTAAACAGCACGGTCGATGGCATACACGTAAAAAAATACCAAATCATGCAGAGGATGAGGTTTCATGGTCCCTTCCTACGCTATCTACAGGCCCTATATGCCTCCTTGGTAGCTAAAGTCCACACCCCAGGTTTTATTTCATCTGCATTTTTTCCTCAAAATGGGACGTTGCTCTACTTAGCTATTGAACTCCTGTAGCGCTTGCTATTTTTGGCACCTGATATCCAGGGGCGGATCCAGAGTCGAGTCTCGGGAGGGGCACTATTAGAGTATTTTGTGTTGGCGGACAGAAAACAAGGTGTTGCTTACGGAACTTACAATATTATTAAATGTATCATACAGTCCTAACCTTGTTTAAGACTCTTAGGCCATGCTCACATGTCAGAATAATAATCAAATATACCTATTGCCACAGAATGGGAAAGTGCTAAAGAAGTTTTTACCATTTAAAACTACAGCTCCCAGTATGACCTAAGTAGTGGTAAGGGGATGCTGGGAGTTGTTGTTTCACTCATCATTACTGCAGAACTTCTTCAGTGACTCCAGCTCTGATGGGACACACACAGGAGGATACAGAATGATATCAGTGACTACAGGTGACGTCTTCTCTATAGTCTTCCCTTATCTAATTCAGATGTACATACCATCGGGACTTGTTCCAGCTAAATGTTCTCTCTGCAGAACTTGATGCCCAGACGTCTCCTCACTATGTCAGCGGATTCTGATCCTCTATATGAAAACAATAATTATTATAATACTGCCAGACACTGTATTCTTTGAATATAATACTGGCACATACCTTCTGAATATAATTCTGACACACTGTACCCCCTGAATAAACAACACACTGTACCCTCTGAATATAATACTACCACACACTGCACCATCTAAATATAATACTACCACACACTGTGCCCTCTGAATATAACACTACCACACACTGTGCCCTCTGAATATAATACTACCACACTGTGCCTTCTAAATTTAATACTACCAAACACTGCACTCTCTGAATATAATACTACCACACACTGCACTCTCTGAATATAATACTACCACACACTGCACTCTCTGAATATAATACTACCACAAACTGTACCCTCTGTATATAATACTACCACACACTGCACTCTCTGAATATAATACTACCACACACTGCACTCTCTGAATATAATACTACCACAAACTGTACCCTCTGTATATAATACTACCACACACTGCACTCTCTGAATATAATACTACCACACACTGTACCCTCTGTATATTATACTACCACACACTGCACTCTCTGAATATAATACTACCACACACTGCACTCTCTGAATATAATACTACCACACACTGCACTCTCTGAATATAATACTACCACACACTGTACCCTCTGTATATAATACTACCACACACTGCACTCTCTAAATATAATACTACCACACACTGTACCCTCTGTATATAATACTACCACACACTGAACTCTCTGAATATAATACTACCACACACTGTACCCTCTAAATTTAATACTACCACACACTGCACTCTCTGAATATAACTTGCTGTGCAGTGCACCCTCTGAATAAAATACCCAAATGTATTGTGGCCCATAAAAAAACGTACCACCCCAGAAATTCCTCATAATCTACAATATACTTCTGAAATGCAGAACACTCTGTGCCTTCACATAGTAATGATGCCCCATCTTGTGCCCCTACATATAATAATTATGACCCGTCCTGTTCCCCCCACATAATAATGCCCTGTGCCCCTAACATATATTGCCCCCTGTGCTGTGCCCTTCACATATAATTCCCCGTTCTTTTCCCCTCACATATAATGCCCCCATCATGCGTCCCTCACATATAATGCCCCCTGTGCTGTGCCCCTCACATATAATGCCCCCTGTGCTGTGCCCCTCACATATAATGCCCCCTGTGCTGTGCCCCTCACATATAATGCCCCCTGTGCTGTGCCCCTCACATATAATGTCCCCCGTGCTGTGCCCCTCACATATAATGCTCCTGTCATATGCCCCACACATATAATGCCCCCTGTGCTGTGCCCTTCACATATAATGCACCCGGTTTTTTGCCCCTCACATATAATGCCCCCATCATGCGCCCCTCACATATAATGCCCCGTGCTGTGCCCTTCACATATAATGCCCCCGTTCTTTGCCCCTCACATATAATGCCCCCATCATGCGCCCCTCACATATAATGCCCCCTGTCCTGTCCAGTCAGGGGGCATTATATGTGAGGGGCACAGCACAGGGGGCATTATATGTTTGGGGCACATGACAGGAGCATTATATGTGAGGGGCACAGGACAGGGGGCATTATATGTGAGGGGCGCATGATGGCGCATTATATATGAGGGGCACAGGATGGGGGCATTATATATGAGGGGCGCATGATGGGGGCATTATTTGTGAGGGGCACAGCACAGGGGGCATTATATGTGATGGGCACAGCACAGGGGGCATTATATGTGATGGGCACAGAACAAGGGGCATTATATGTGTGGGGCACAGCACGGGCATTATATGTGAGGGGAACAGCACAGGGGACATTATGTGTGGGGCACAGCACAGGGGGCATTATATGTGTCGGGCACAGCACAGGGGGCATTATATGTGTGGGGCACAGCACAGGGGGAATTATGTTTGGGGCACAGCACAGGGGGCATTATATCATATAATGCCCCCTGTGCTGTGCCCCACACATATAATACCCCCTGTGCTGTTCCCCACACATATAATACCCCCTGTGCTGTGCCCCCCACACATATAATTTATATGTGTGGGCACAGCACAGGGGGCATTATATGTGTGGGGCACAGCAAAGGGGGCATTATATGTGAGGGGCACAGAACAAGGGGCATTATATGTGTGGGGCACAGCACGGGCATTATATGTGAGGGGAACAGCACAGGGGACATTATGTGTGGGGCACAGCACAGGGGGCATTATATGTGTCGGGCACAGCACAGGGGGCATTATATGTGTCGGGCACAGCACAGGGGGCATTATATGTGTCGGGCACAGCACAGGGGGCATTATATGTGTGGGGCACAGCACAGAGGGCATTATATGTGATGGGCACAGAACAAGGGGCATTATATGTGTGGGGCACAGCACGGGCATTATATGTGAGGGGAACAGCAAAGGGGACATTATGTGTGGGGCACAGCACAGGGGGCATTATATGTGTCGGGCACAGCACAGGGGGCATTATATGTGTGGGGCACAGCACAGGGGGAATTATGTTTGGGGCACAGCACAGGGGGCATTATATCATATAATGCCCCCTGTGCTGTGCCCAACACATATAATACCCCCTGTGCTGTTCCCCACACATATAATACCCCCTGTGCTGTGCCCCCCACACATATAATTTATATGTGTGGGCACAGCACAGAGGGCATTATATGTGAGGGGCACAGCACAGGCATTATATGTGAGGGGAACAGCACAGGGGACATTATGTGTGGGGCACAGCACAGGGGCATTATATGTGTGGGGCACAGCACAGGGGGCATTATATGTGTGGGGCACAGCACAGGGGGCATTATATGTGAGGGGCACAGCACAGGGGGCCCCCCTGTCATGTGCTCCTCACCTATAGTGCTCCCAGTGCTTTGCCCTGCAGCCCCTCACATTAAAAATTCCCTTCTCTCTCTCTCTCCACCCCCCCCCCCTTGTACAATATAGTGCCCTTAACAGTGGCACATATTCTATCCCCGAAATCCCCTGGGCCCTGAGAATACTCTTAGTACTTACAGTATGCAGGCCGCGGGGATGGGATTTCCGAGCGCCGGCGCGATGATGTGACGTCATTGCGCCGGCCTGCAATGGATCGCGTCCCCGCAGCTCACACGCTGTGTACTCACAGCGTGTGACTGCCAAGGTTAGTGAATGGTGGAGCGGGAGCTTACAGCTTCGGCTCCACCATTCTAGGGGGCGGGGGGCAGCAATCTTGGGGGGGGCAATTGCCCCGTTGCCCCCCCCCCCCTGGATCCGCCACTGCTGATATCGAGGTGCCAAAGGTGCCTTGGTTAAACACACTGTTTTTGCAGACGATCTCCTAAATTTTTTGGCTAACCCGAGGAGTGATCTGGAAAATGTTTTTTTCCTTTCTAGCGAATTTTGGTTGGAATCTGGATTTAAAGTTATCATTAAGAGTTTTCTTCTGGACCTCTCCCCTCCCACGGGGGCCCTTACCCTTGATATCCTTACTGTACCCTTACAGCTTTCTAGGACGTCATTGAAATATTTGGAAATTTGGGTGGGGTGTGTGTCGTCCTCTTTATATTCCCTCAATTGTCCTCCCTTGTTACATAAAATAATAGCAGAACTAACGAGATGGAAATCTCTCCCCTTTAGTTTTTCTAAATTACTATATCCCAAACGATCCCAGTCTTGCTCAAACACAGTGATATTGCCTTACTTACTATAGTGTTCACAAAGTTTATCTGGGCTGACAGACGACCCCACATAGCCATTGAAGAAATTGATGTTGTCCAAGGAGAAAGGATGGATAGGGTTTCCCAACATTAGGCATTCTAACCTGGCATGTCTTTACAGGCATAGTATAGATTGGTTGCGGCGCTCCAATGATTACTCCAACTGGGTTATAGAAGCAGGGATGGTCCATTCATGGTCCCTAACCGCCCTGTTACACACCAAGTATGGTGCAATTCCGCACCACATACGCAATAGTCTCTCGATCAGAGACACAGTAGCTGCTTGGAAGACATGTCAGGCCGCAATCCAATTACCATTTACTCTTGGCAAACATATGCCTCTATTGTCCCACACAGAATTCAGTCAGGGTAGGGAGAATAGATTTTATCAAGTCTGGAGGGAAGTGGGCAATTTAACGGTGCAGAACCTTCTTCACCCGTCGGAACCACGTTACTTTACTTTTCTGGAGCTATGTGCAAAGTATGGCTTGGGGAAAGGTCACTTTTTGCAGTATACCCAAGTAATGGCCTTTTTGAGGCCTAGACTGTCTGACCTTTCTAAGGAACATAGGCCCACTTATTTTGACCCCCTTCGTTACTACTTTTACATCATATCATATAACATAACGAAAATTTGCTGGTTCCTTATATAGATACTGGGACTCTTTAGCTCTACCTATACTCATGGCCGTAATTGTTGGCACCCCTGAAAGTTTTCTAGAAAATGAAGTATTTATCACAGAAAAGGATTGCAGTAACACATATTTTGCTATACATGTTTATTCCCTTTGTGTGTATTAGAACTAAACCAAAAAAGGAGGGAAAAAAAGCTAATTGGACATAACGTCACACCAAATTCCAAAAACGGGCTGGACAAAATGATTGGCACCCTTAACTTAATATTTGGTTGCACACCCTTTTGAAAAAATAACTGAAATCAGTCGCTTCCTATAATCATCAATAAGTTTCTTACACCTCTCAGCCGGAATGTTGGAACACTCTTCTTTTGCAAACTGCTCCATGTCTCTCTTACTGGAAGGGCACCTTTTCCTAACAGCAATTTTAAGATCTCTCCACAGATCTTCAATGGTATTTAGATCTAGATTCATTGCTGGCCACTTCAGAATTCCCCAGCGCTTTGTTGCCATCCATTTCCATGTATGTTTGGGGTCATTGTCCTTCTGAAAGACCCAAGATCTCGGACGCAAACCTAACTTTCTGACACTTGGCTGTACAGTGTGACCCAAAATCCGTTGGTAATCCTCAGATTTCATGATGCCTTGCACACATTCAAGGCACCCAGTGCCAGAGGCAGCAAAACAACCACAAAACATCATTGAACCTCCACAATATTTCACTGTAGGTACTGTGTTCTTTTCTTTGTAGGCTAGGGCTGGGCGGTATGACCAAATCTGCGTATCACAGTATTTTTTTAACTTTCGGCGGTTCCACGGTATATAACGGTATTTCCTCCCCCCTCCCCCCCAAATTATCAGCCCAGCGCTGCGCTATTCTGCCCCCCCAACAAAAATTATCAGCCCAGTGATGCCCCCATAGGGGTAAATACTCACATGTCACCTGCTGCCCTCCTCGTGCTGTTTGTTGCCGCCGCCGGCGCAGACACAAGGTAAACAAAATAGACTCACGCATGTTCCGACGTCTGCCGTACGCTAGGGACGGGAACGTCGGAAGCTCTTGGCGGCTTCTTACATGACAGTGGGCTCAGCCTATCAGTGGCCGAGGCGGAACATCGCTGCGGCCGGTGATAGGCTGACGGCTGTCCGACGTTCCATTCACTAGGAAGCAGGTGAGGCCGGTACCGGACCAACGGGAGGTGAGTTAAAGTTTATTTTGTTTATTTTTTGCAACCCGGGCATAGGGATACCACACAATATAGAGCAGTGGTCTTTAACCTGCGGACCTCCAGATGTTGCAAAACTACTACTCCCAGCATGCCAACGGCTGTCTGGGCATGCTGAGAGTTGTAGTTTTGCAACATCTGGAGGTCAAAAGAAAATAATATAAGATAAGTCAGGTATCTAAAACCCAGATATGCGGTGCTCCCAGTCTATATCAATATGGCAAATGATGGGGAGTGACATAAAACATAACTTTTACTAGTTAATCAATAAAAAACATATTATTAAGTGAGTGAATACATGGACAATTGGTCGGCCCTCCAAAAAAACGCAATAAATGGACTCCTGTTAAAGTCAATAAATATACCATTGCAATATCTAAATGCTAGCGTATATAGTCACTATCTCAGTCTGCACGTCTCCAAAATGTAGCCCGACGCGTTTCTGACAACAGTCAAATGTCTTCCTCAGGGGCATAAGAGGAGACAGTGACTCAACAGAAATGGTTTAGCATATAGAGATCAATAATCAGTTATTAAAGCAAAAAGAAATCAAAATAATGTCCCAATCGCTGATACGGTAGCGACTTGGGTTGTGCCTGGCATAAGTAAATACAGTACACAATAAAACAGTGAGTAGGGAAGGCCTCATATGGTCCAGTCTGAAGACCTGTTTTAGTTGATGAGTCCACGCTCGTCTCCTGCGCAAACCCGCTGTGGCGGGGAGCCGTGCAGTTGTGCCCAATGGGAGTAATGCACCATATGGCTTTACTTTTTTTGAGAATTGACCTAACTGTGGAGATCGGGGTACTGACCTGCTACATGGGTTTCTCCCATGCCCTCTCTCCGAAGTATTTTGGAGGGATCTTTTTGATTGGGCATACTAAAGAAAAGTCAACTAAATCTTTTTTGAAGAGGTGGAAGACATTCATGGTATCTTTCCTATCTCACGCAGGAATTGGGCAGGTAATAGCGTCTTTTAAAGACACATCTTGGTATCTTAGAATGGGGTTGGTAGGATCATTGGTATCTTAGAGATTGGAGTTCCTGGTTGTTTTGGGGAGACCGAAGGCAAACATTTTTGTCTATTACTTTGATTTTACATGCCTCTGTCAGGAAGGTGTCGAATTACTTATGGTGTTTTTACGCCGGGTTTAGCTCAGGGGTCTCAAACTCAAATTATCCGGGGGGACACTGGAGGTAGCAGCTGGGTTAGGCTGGGCCACATGCGCCCCTTACATTTAATGCCTACATCATGCGCCCCTCATCATCCACCAGCAACACCCCCCACCAGCAGTACCCCCATCATCCACCAGCAATCCCCCCCCACCCATTCCCCCTATCCCTTATGTGGTAATAGCATGAGCTGACGTATGATGGGGGTGCTACTTCTGGGGGTTCCCCACATTAGGTAGGCTGGGGGTTCCCCACATTAGGTAGGCTTGGGGTTCCCCACATTAGGTAGGCAGCAGGTTGCCCACATTAGGTAGGCTGGGGGTTGCCCACATTAGGTAGGCTGGGGGTTCTCCACATTAGGTATATAACCTACTAAAAATCTGTACCCAATAATAATTTATAAATAGTGTAACTGCACAAGTGTAGCAAAAAACATAATCTTTATTATACAATTTAATTCATATAGACAACAAGAAAACCCCCCCCATAAAAAACACATATCACTCATGATGATTAAAACTAGACAGTGGGGAAACACTGATATATACCGTATTTATCGGGGTATACCACGCACCGGCCTATAACACGCACCCTCATTTTACCAAGGATATTTGGGTAAAAAAAGTTTTTTACCCAAATATCCATGGTAAAATGAGGGTGCGTGTGTGCGCGTGTATACCCCGATAAACCCCCAGGAAAGGCAGGGGGAAAGAGGCCGTCGCTGCCCGCTTCTCTCCCCCTGCCTTTCCTGGGGTCTAGAGCCCTGCTGCCGGCCCTTCTCACCCCCTGGCTATCGGCGCCGCTGCCCGTTCTGTCCCCCTGACTATCGGTACCGGCGCCGATAGCCAGGGGGAGAGAAGCGGCGCCGACAGCCAGGGGAAGAGAAAGGGCAGCGGCACCCATTGCCGGCGCCGCTGCCCCGTTGCCTCACCCCATCCCCGGTGGCATAATTACCTGGGTCGGGTCCGCGCTGCTGCAGGCCTCTGGCACACGTCCCCTGCGTCGTTGCTATGCACGGCGCAGCGCCGTGGATGGGGGGAGGCAACGGGGATGGGGGGAGGCAACGGGGCAGTGGCGCCGGCAATGGGTGCCGCTACCCTTTCTCTCCCCCTGGCTGTCGGCGCCGCTTCTCTCCCCCTGGCTATCGGCACCGGCAATGGGGCGCCGGTACCGATAGTCAAGGGGACAGAACGGGCAGCGGCGCCGATAGCCAGGGGGAGAGAAGGGCCGGCAGCAGCGCTCTAGACCCCAGGAAAGGCAGGGGTAGAGAAGCGGGCAGCGACGGCCTCTCTCCCCCTGCCTTTCCTGGGGGTGTATCGGTGTATAACACGCACATAGACTTTAGGCTAAAAATTTTAGCCTAAAAAGTGCGTGTTATACGCCGATAAATACGGTATATTATAATGTAAACATTTGCAGCAGCTGGTCAGGATAAGTGCCCGAAGGTAAATAAATAAAACACCTGTAATTCATGTAAACAATTAATCAATATAAATACAGAAGGTGCATAGTAGTATCTCGCCGCATGCAGAAAATGTCCACATTATAAAAATATATCATTAATTAAGCCGCACGGTGAATGGCGTACATGCAAAAAAAATTCCAAAGTCCAAAATAGTGTATTTTTAGTCACTTTTTATATAATGAAAAAATGAATAAAAAGCGATCAAAAAGTCCAATTAATAAAGAAATGGTACCGGTGAAAAATCGCAGCGCAAACAATGAGCCCTCATACCGCCCCATACGCGCAAAAATAAAAAAGTTATAGGGGTCATAAGATGACTATTTTAACCTCTTCAGGACATAGGGCGTATGGATACGCCCTGTATCCCGAGTCCTTAAGGACCGAGGGCGTATCCATACGCCCGTGGGAATTCCGGCCCCCACCGCTAGCCGGTTGGGGACCGGAGCCGGATGCCTGCTGAAATCGTTCAGCAGGCATCCCGGCATATCGCCCAGGGGGGTCATTATGCCCCCCCATGTCGGCGATCGCCGCAGATCGCTGGACAATTCAGTCCAGCGATCTGCGGCGATTCCGGGTCAATCGAGTCTCCAGTGACCCGATGACCCGGAATTACTGGCTGTTCGGGGCCGTCTCTGACGGCCCCGAACAGCCAGAGCCTGCAGGGGTGAGGTGGCACTGGTGCCACCTCACGATCGCCCTGATTCGTCGGACGGATTACCGGCCGACCAATCAGGGCGCCTGCTGCGGGTGTCACTCCCGCACCCGCTCTGCCCCTCTTCTGGAGGACGTGAGCGGGTGCGGGACGTGCACCCCGGGTGCTGGGGACCCCGATCCCCGGCGTTAATGTTGGGATCGGGGCCCCAGGAGCAGCGGTGGCGGCGGGACTGACCTGCAGCGTCTGGATCGTTGGAGGTGAGTGACAGCCTCCTGCTGTTGCTTAGCAACAGCTCCCAGCATGCAAAAAGGGCATGCTGGGAGCTGTAGTTATGCAACAGCAGGAGGCAGACCACCACAACTCCCAGCATTCCCTTATGGGCATGCTGGGACTTATGGTTTTGCAACAGCTGGAGGCACATTTTTTCTATGGAAAAGTGTACCTTCAGCTGTTGTATAACTACAACTCCCAGCTTGCACAAACAGCTAAAGTGCATGCTGGGAGTTGTAGTGGTGCATCTGCTGGTTGCATAACTACAACTCCCAGCATGCCCGTTGGCTGTCGGTGACTGCTGAGAGTTGTAGTTTTGCAACAGCTGAAGGCACACTGGTTGTGAAACTCAGAGTTTTTTTTTTTTACCTAACTCAGTGTTTCACGACCGGTGTGCCTCCAGCTGTTGCAAACTACAACTCTCAGCAGTCACCGTACACCATGCACCGTACATGCTGGGAGTTGTAGTTTTGCAACAGCTGGAGGCACACTGGTTGTGAAACACTGAGTTAGGTCACAAACTCAGTGATACATAACCAGTGTGCCTACAGTTGTTGCAAAACTGCAACTCTCAGCAGTCACCGACAGCCAACGGGCATGCTGGGAGTTGTAGTTATGCAACAGCTGGATGTTCCCCCCCCCAATGTGAACGTACAGGGTACACTCACATGGGCGGAGGATTACAGTAAGTATCTGGCTGCAAATTTGAGCTGCCGCAAACTTTCTGCTGCAGCTCTAATTGCCAGCGAGAAACTACTGTGAACCCCCGCCCGTGCGACTGTACCCTAAAAACACTACACTACCACAAAAAATAAAATAAAAAGTAAAAAACACTACATATACACATACCCCTATACAGCCCCCCTCCCCTCCCCAATAAAAATGAAAAACGTCTGGTACGCCACTGTTTCCAGAACGGACCCTCCAGCTGTTGCAAAACAACTCCCAGTATTGTCGGACAGCCGTTGACTGTCCAGGCATGCTGGGAGTTTTGCAACAGCTGGAGGCACCCTGTTTGGGAATCACTGGCGTAGAATACCCCTATGTCCACCCCTATGCAAGTCCCTAATTTAGGCCTCAAATGCGCATGGCGCTCTCACTTTGGAGCCCTGTCGTATTTCAAGGCAACAGTTTAGGGTCACATATGGGGTATCGCCGTACTCGGGAGAAATTGTGTTACAAATTTTGGGGGGTATTTTCTGCTTTTGCCCTTTTTAAAAATGTAAAATTTTGGGGAAAACAAGCATTTTAGGTAAAAAAAAAAATTTTTTTTTTACATATGCAAAAGTCGTGAAACACCTGTGGGGTATAAAGGTTCACTTAACCCCTTGTTACGTTCCCCGAGGGGTCTAGTTTCCAAAATGGTATGCCATGTGTTTTTTTTTTTTTTGCTGTCCTGGCACCATAGGGGCTTCCTAAATGCGGCATGCCCCCAGAGCAAAATTTGCTTTCAAAAAGCCAAATGTGACTCCTTCTCTTCTGAGACCTGTAGTGCGCCAGCAGAGCACTTTTCACCTCCATATGGGGTGTTTTCTGAATCGGGAGAAATTGGGCTTCAAATTTTTAGGGGTATTTTCTGCTATTACCCTTTTTAAAAATAAAAAAATTTTGGGAAAACAAGCATTTTAGGTAAAATTTTTTATTTTTTTTTACATTTGCAAAAGTCGTGAAACACCTGTGGGGTATTAAGGTTCACTTTATCCCATGTTACATTCCCCGAGGGGTCTAGTTTCCAAAATGGTATGCCATGTGGTTTTTTTTTTGCTGTTCTGGCACCATAAGGGCTTCCTAAAGGTAACATGCCCCCCAAAAACCATTTCAGAAAAACGTACTCTCCAAAATCCCCTTGTCGCTCCTTCCCTTCTGGGCCCTCTACTGCGCCCGCCGAACACTTTACATAGACATATGAGGTATGTGCTTATTCGAGAGAAATTGGGCTACAAACACAACTAAAAATTTTGTCCTTTTACCCCTTGTAAAAATTCAAAAATTGGGTCTACAAGAACATGTAAGTGTAAAAAATGAAGATTGTGAATTTTCTCCTTCACTTTGCTGCTATTCGTGTGAAACACCTAAAGGGTTAAAACGCTGACTGAATGTCATTTTGAATACTTTGGAGGGTGTAGTTTTTATAATGGGGTCATTTATGGGGTATTTCTAATATGAAGACCCTTCAAATCCATTTCAAACCTGAACTGGTCCCTGAAAAATACTGAGTTTGAAAATTTTGTGAAAAATCGGAAAATTGCTACTGACCGTTGAAGCCCTCTGGTGTCTTCCAAAAGTAAAAACTCATCAATTTTATGATGCAAACATAAAGTAGACATATTGTATATGTGAACCAAAAATGTATTCCTAATATCCATTTTCCTTACAAGCAGAGAGCTTCAAAGTTAGAAAATGCAAACTTTTCAAATTTTTCATCAAATTTACGGATTTTTCACCAAGAAAGGATGCAAGTATCGACAAAAATTTACCACTATGTTAAAGTAGAATATGTCACGAAAAAACAATCTCGGAATCAGAATGATAACTAAAAGCATTCCAGAGTTATTAATGTTTAAAGTGACAGTGGTCAGATGTGCAAAAAACGCTCCGGTCCTTAAGGCCAAAATGGGCTCCGTCCTGAAGGGGTTAAACATATAAATTTTCCTGCATGTAATTATGATTTTTTTCCAGAAGTACCACAAAATCAAACCTATATAAGTAGGGTATCATTTTAATCGTATGGACCTACAGAATAAAGAGAATGTGTAATTTTTACCGAAAAATTTACTGCGTAGAAATGGAAGCACCCAAATGTTACAACATTTTGTTTTTCTTCAATTTTGTCGCACAATGATTTTTTTTTCGTTTCGTTGTAGATTTTTGGGTAAAAGTGACTGATGTCATTACAAAGTAGAATTGGTGGCACAAAAAATAAGCTATCATATGGATTTTTAGGTTCAAAATTATGATTTTTTTTTTTAAAAGGTAAGGAGGAAAAAATGAAAGTGCAAAAATGGAAAAACCCTTGGTCCTTAAGGGGTTAACTTTCTGGCACCAGTTGATTTATAAAAAAAATTAAAATAAATGTTTCCACCGGAGTACACCTTTTAACCCCTTAAGGATTTTATTTTTAGGTTTTCGTTTTTTCCTCCTCGTCTTCAAAAAATCATAACTATTTTATATTTTCATCCACAGACTAGTATGAGGGCTTGTTTTCTGCGTGACCAGTTGTCCGTTGTAATGCCATCACTCACTTTACCATAAAAATGTATGGCGCAACCAAAAAAATACTATTTTGTGTGGGGAAATTAAAAAGAAACATTTTGGAAGGTTTCGTTTTCACGCCGCACAATTTACAGTAAAAATGACATGTGTCCTTTATTCTTTGGGTCAATACAATTAAAATGATACCCATGATAATATACTTTTCTATTACTGTTGTGCTTAAAAAAAATCGCAAACTTTTTTAATCATATTAATATGTTTAAAATCCCCCTATTTTGAAGACCTATAACTTTTTCATTTTTCCATATAAGCGGTGGTATGAAGGCTCATTTTTTGCACCGTGATCTGTACTTTTTATTGATACCATATTTGCATATATAAAACTTTTAATACATTTTTTTAATGAAATTTTATGGGAATAAAATGTTATAAAAAAAGCAGCAATTTTGGCCTTTTTTTTCTTTTTACGTTAACGCCATTCACCGTACGGTATCATTAACATTGTATTTTAATAGTTCGGATATTTACGCACGTGGCGATACCAGAAATGTATATAAAAATTTATTTTTTACACTTGGGGGGGGGGGGATAGGGAAAATGGCACAATTTACGTTTTTATTAGGGGTTTTTCATTTTTTTTTTTAACTTTTTTTTTACTTTTATTTTTACACTTTAATAGTCCCCATAGGACTATTTATAGCAATCATTCGATTGCTAATACTGTTCTGTGCTATGCATAGGACATAGCACTGATCAGTATTATCGGTCATCTTATGCTCTGGTCTGCCCAATCTCCAACCAGAGCAGAAGACCCGTGGAAGGCAGCTGAGGCAGGTGAGGGGACCTCAGTCTGCCGTTCTGGATGATCGGATTGCCGCGGCAGCACTGCGGACGATCCGTCATCCATTTTAGTGATCGCAGCTTGCAGATGCCGTGATCTGTATTGATCACGGCATCTGTGGGGTTAATGGCGGACATTCACGCGATCACGGATGTCCGCCATTACTGGCGAGTCCCTGGCTGCTATCAGCAGCTGGGACCTACCGAGCATAACCTGAGCATCGCTCCGATGCTCGTGGTTATGTATAGTAATGTAGGTCCTGGTGCGTTCAGTATCAGCTCGCCAGGATGTAAATTTACGTCCTGCGTCGTTAAGGTCAAAATGGGCTTGGTCCTTAAAGCGTACCCGTCAGATCCAACAAAAAAACAGTACCTAATTCTGACCATGTGCATCTAATTTGTATGTGTCTATCACCTTTATTAATTTTTTTATTACACTTTTAATTTAGCTCACTATTCTGAATTGGAATAGGAAGGGGGTGTGGCCTCACTGTGCAGGTCTCCACCCCCTCCCTCAGTATGCTGTCTGCTCAACTCTCCCCTAGCATTAGCAAAACTACAACTCCCAGCTTGTCCTCACTGACAGTAGCGGGACACAAGCTGACAGTGGGAGGATTTTTCCTCCAGCTGTGAGCCCTGCGCTTACAGCTGTCAATCAAAGAAGTGTGTCCATGACATAGGTGATAACGCATGGACACAGCAGGACTAGTATGTGTCCAAGCAGGCAGGGGGGGGGGGGGGGGCAGTTGTTTGACTGGCTTTTTCAGTATGATATACTGAAAATGTTCTAATGAAAGCAATTGCAAAACCTGTTGGTTTTACATGCTTTACAACATATCAAAAGTTTTTTTATCTGACTGTGCCCATTTAAGGGGTTAATGAATACACAGACAAGCTAAGTAAGAAGTCAATAATGTGCTGATCTGTTTATAAAAATAGCTACCCACCTTTTATCCACAATAAACTTTTTCCGTACATATCAATTAATCAGAAGACACCTACTTGCTTTCACAGTCTTTGGCTATTCTCCCAGTAATTCCTTAGATATGTGTTATCAACTTAGTCATTCCTTTCTCGAAATTCACCTACCGTACTGGTATCAGTTAGAACCAACTCCTTCGTCGTCTTGAATTTAAAGGGGTACTCCGACCCAGAGACATCTTATCCCCTATCCAAAGGTTAGGGGATAAGATGTCTCACCACGGGGGTCCCCCCACAGGGTACCCCCGCAAACTTGTATTTGCCACACACCTGTTTGAGCTGCACGCCGTGGTGCCAGTTCACAAACAGTCGGGTATCAACCAAGGGGCCGGGCATAGACTTGCATAGAGGGGGGGGGATGACGTCACAGGGGGCGGAGTCGTGACATCATGATACTCCAGCCCCGTGGTCGCCACCCGGCTGTTTGTGAGCTGGCACCACGGCGTGCAGCTCAAACAGGTGGGTGGCAAATACAAGATTGCAGGGGTCCCGATCTTATCCCCTATCCTTTGGGGATAAGATGTCTCAGGGCCGGAATACCCTTTTAACTTGATTTTCTAACATATTTTGTACTTCAGATTATTTAACTGTTCAGCTTCCGTATCAAAGGCATCTGTATTCTAAATGTACATTTTGTTTATTAGTACAGGCTTTATGGTGAACCTGTGGTGAAGGCCTGTGTTGAGAATGGAGCACACTTTGTTGATATCAGTGGAGAATCTCAAGTAAGTATTATAGCTTCACACTCTCTCATAATGGTTTATGTGCTCATCACCGTATATGTCTCATTTTTATTTATTTTTTTAATTAGTTTCTGGGTTTTCAAAGTTACTGATACATTAGCCTACACGGTTTGGAGTTGTAATATGTAAAAAAAAGAAGCCATACTCCCCAGAATAATTCCCCTTTATTTCCAGCGTTGCCTTTATTCACTTGGCTGCAAAACTGATGTACCTGTATATCCAAAAGACCACTGAGGTCAGTGATAATCTGCAACAATGATGTGGGTATATGACCACATTATTGCTGTAGTCAAATAAACTAAGCCTTGTAGAAGGGGTGAAACTGAGGTGCTGGAAGTGGTGGAAGATTAAACTGGTATTACTAGGAGTATAGACTAGTGCTTTTGTCTTAAGCCTTTCTTTGTAATATTATAACTTATGTGTTTGACCTGATTTTTTTTCTTATTGTACTTGGAAAACCAAATTTAAGCATAGATCTATTTTGCACTTTATTGACATGTATAATATACTACGTGTCCCATAAAAAAGGTACTTTTAAGGGGTTCCTCGCTCCTTCCTCCAGCTTCCGATTCTTGCACCCTGCGCTGATGAAGTCAAGGAGCATACACCTTGCTTCTTAAAGGGGTACTCCAGTGGAAAACAACTTTTTTTTAAATCATCTGGTACCAGAAATTATACAGATTTGTAAATTACTTTGTTTTAAAAATCTTAATCCTTCCAGTACTTATCAGCTGCTGTATACTTCAGAGAAAGTTGTATTTATTTCTGGAATTCCTTTCAGTCTGACCACAGTGCTCTCTGCTGACACCGCTGTTAATGTCAGGAACTGTCCAGGTCAGGAACAAATCCCCATAGCAAACCTTTCCTGCTCTGGACAGTTCCTGATATGGACAGAGGTGTCAGCAGAGAGCACTGTGGTCAGACTGAAAAAAAAACTCCAGAAAGAAATACAACTTCCTCTGTAGCATACAGCAGCTGATAAGTATTGGAAGAATTAAGATTTTTAAATAGAAGTAATTTACAAATCTGTTTAACTTTCTGGCACCAGTTGATTTAAAAAAATTGTTTTCCACCGGAGTACCCCTTTAAGCTTGTGTAATGAAGGGAGACATACTCTCCCTAGCTTCATCAGTACAATGTGCATTTGCTAGTACCATGGCAATGCAATATGATTTACTCCCCTCAGCTTAATCCCACTCGGTTTTATTAATATAACACTTCTGAATCCATTACTGAGGCACCCAGCAAACAAACACCTATTGCATTGTGCATATTTTTTAACAATGGCAGCCTATGGGTGTTATATATCACTGCATGTTGTACTTCAGGACTAATAAACTACATTTATGCCAAATGTACATAACAAATCCAGTGTATAGAACGCTGACAATTATGCACATTGTGAGTGCTATTTTTATTTTTTTTTATGTGCTAGAA
This sequence comes from Hyla sarda, assembly GCF_029499605.1. Classification (NCBI taxonomy): domain Eukaryota; kingdom Metazoa; phylum Chordata; class Amphibia; order Anura; family Hylidae; genus Hyla; species Hyla sarda. Next base: position 318,417,457 of record NC_079191.1, on the reverse strand, counting down.
TTCATATATATATGTATCATTTTGTAGTTGGATATTCCTGCACAATGTTTAATCTCTAATGTTCTCTCAACAGTTCCTGGAATCAATGGTCCTGAAGTATGACGAGCAGGCTGCAGAAAATGGGGTATATATTGTTGGCAGCAGCGGTTTTGATTCCATTCCTGCTGATCTCGGGGTTTTATTTACCAGAAACAGCATACAAGGTAATATGTTACATTTTTGTTTTCATAAATTAAAGATTTTCAAGGACAATATGACTGATGGCCTATCCACACAATAAGCCTAGCCACACATTAATTGCTCATCAGTGGCTGTTTGGTGCCTAACATCCACCACGCAGTGACCAGGACCAGAAGCTTTTCATTGGGGGCTAAGCTGTAGTAACCCTGTGTCACCACTATACAAAGGGCAATGTAAAAACACTGCTCAAAAAAAAAAAAAAGGGAACACTAATAACACATCCTAGATCTGAGTGAATGAACTAATTGTATGAAATACTTTCGTCTTTACATAGTTGAATGAGCTGACAACAAAATCACACAAAAATGATTAATGGAAATCAAATTTATGAACCCATGGAGGTCTAGATATGGAGTCACACTCAAAATCAGAATGGAAAACCACACTACAGGCTGATCCATCTTTTGATGTAATGTTCTTAAAACAAGTCAAAATGAGGCTCAGTAGTGTGTGTGGCCTCCATGTGCCCGTATGACCTCCCTACAAAGCCTGGGCATGCTTCCTGATGGGGTGGCGGATGGTCTCCTGAGGGATGTTCTCCCAGACCTGGAATAAAGCATCCGCCAACTCCTGGACAGTCTGTGGTGCAATGTGGCATTGGTGGATGGAGCGAGACATGATGTCCCAGATGTGCTCAGCCGGATTCATGTCTAAGGAATGGGCGGGCCAGTCCATAGCATCAATGCCTTCCTCTTGCAGGAACTGCTGACACACTCCAGCCACATGAGTTCTAGCATTGTCATGCATTACGAGAAACCCAGGGCCAGCCGCACCAGCATATGGTCTCACAAGGGGTCTGAGAATATCATCTCAGTACCTAATATCAGTCAGGCTACCTCTGGCAAGCATATGGAGGGCTGTGTGCCCCCCCTAAAAAAATGCCACCCCACAACATTACTGACCCACCTCCAAACCGGTCATGCTGGAGGATGTTGTAGGCAGCAGAACATTCTCCACGTCATCTCCATGTGCTCAGTGTGACCCTGCTTTAACCTGAGAAGAGCACAGGGTGCCAGTGGCGAATTTGCCAATCTTGGTGCTCTCTGGCAAATGCCAAACATCCTGCACGGTGTTGAACTGCAAGTACAACCCCCACCTGTGGACGTCGGGCCCTTATACCACCCTCATGGAGTCTTTTTCTGACCGTTTGAGTGGACACATGCACATTTGTGGCATGCTGGAGGTCATTTTGCAGGGCTCTCGCAGAGCTCCTTCTGCTCCTCTGTGCACAAAGGCGGAGGTAGCGGTCCTGCTGCTGGGTTGTTGCCCTCCTACGGCCTCCTCCACGTCTCCTGATGTACTGGCCTGTCTCCTGGTAGCGCCTCCACGCTCTGGACACTACGCTGACAGACACAGCAAACCTTCTTGCCACAGCTCGCATTGATGTGCCATCCTGGATGAGCTGCACTACCTGAGCCATTTGTGTGGGTTGTAGACTTCGTCTCATGGTACCACTAGAGTGAAAGCACAGCCAGAATTCAAAAGTGACCAAAACATGAGTCAGGAAGCATAGAAACTGAGAAGTGGTCTGTGGTCACCACCTGCAGAACCACTCCTTTATTGGGGGGTGTCTTGCTAATTGCTTATAATTTCCACCTGTTGTCTGTTCCATTCGCACAACAGCATGTGAAATTGATTGTCAGTGTTGCTTCCTGAGTGGACAGTGTGATTTCACAGAAGTGTGATTGACTTGGAGTTACATTGTGTTGTTTAAGTGTTCCCTTTATTTTTTTGAGCAGTGTACATGCAGCATATACAGTAAGGATTTTAGCATAACTAGTACCTTATACATTGGATCACGTTGGGTGTAATGTTGATGGTTCTAAAGAAAATACTTTTTTTTTTCTAATTTGCAGGAACCTTGACAGCTGTAGAAAGTTTTTTGTCTTTAAAGTCTGGATCAGAGGTTAGTTTACCAATCCAGAACACTAGGTTAAAAAAAATCACTTAGTTGCCTTGGAATTCTAAGCTAAAACATTTCTGAGCCAGTTTATATGTTTCTGTTTTTATGTTAACCCCTTAATGACATAGGACGTAAAATGTAAGTCTTGATGCTCTGGTACTTACCTCACTAGGACGTACATTTACATCCTGTTCATGCGCGGCAGGTCCCGGCTGCTATCAGTAGGCGATCTAATGATTGCTGTAAATAGTCCCCTATGGGGACATAAAAAGAGTTTTAAAAAGTAAAAAAAAAAGTTTAAAAAGAAATGTGAAAAAGCACCTCCCTCAATAAAAATTTAAATGGCCCCTTTCTCGTTCGGCTCCATTGGGGGACACAGAGACCGTGGGTATATGCTGCTGCCACTAGCAGGCTGACACTAGGCAACAAAAAGAAAGTCGGCCCCTCCCAGCAGGATATACCTTGCCTACAGACTCTGAGCGGTTTTAGCTTAGTGTCTGTTGGAGGCAGACACAGGTCTGGAGTTCTCCAGACCTGGTCTTTTATTTTCTTTTTTTTTTAGTTTAGGGACGTGTATGTAGATTTTTTTTTTCTCCCTTTTAGTTCTCTCTTTTTAGGCATAGCGCTCACTGTTCCCCCATTTGCGAAGAAGGGGCACAGGCATCAAGTTATACACTGTCAACCCCTTCTCGCCACTGGTCTGCGCCTGGGGTTGCACCTTTGGGTCCAGGTCCCCCCTACCCTGCTCGTCTCATTGTCTCAGCCCGGCATAATGCAGGTGTTTGATTAGGGCTGGGCGGTATACCGGTTCATACAGAATACAAAAATTTTTGTGCGGCACAATATGAATTTTTTCCATACCGCAATACCGGTTTGGCCCCTCCCCCTCGGGAATGAATTATCAGCCCAGCGCAGCGCTGTCCCCACATAGGGAAACTAATCATATGTCACCCGCAAGCATTGCCCTCCTCCTCTTAGTTGGGGGCCGCTTGCGATGGAATTCTATACTGTACGCCAGTGGTCTCCAACCTGCGGACCTACAAATGTTGCAAAACTACAATTCCCAGCATGCGCGGACAGCCAACGGCTGTCCGGGCATGCTGAGAGTTGTAGTTTGCAACAGCTGGAGGTCCGCAGGTTTGAGACCATTGCTGTACACTGTATCCCTATGCCCGGGCTGCAAAAGATAAAGAAAATAAACTTTAACTTACCTATGTCGGCCTTACGCTGAGGACGGGAACGTCGGACAGCCGTCAGCCTATCACCGGCCGGAGCGATGTCCCGCCCCGGCCAGTGATAGGTTAAACGCACTGTCATGTAAGAAGCTCTGGCCGGCTTCTTGCATGACAGTGGGCTCAGCCTATCACTGGCCGGGGCGGGACATCGCTCCGGCCGATGATAGGCTGACGGCTGTCCGACGTTCCCGTCCCCAGGAACAGGAACAGCGTGAGGCCGATGTAGGTAAGTTAAAGTTTATTTTCTTTATATTTTGCAGCCCAGGCATAGGGATACAGTGTACAGCAGTGGTCTCAAACCTGCGGACCTCCAGCTGTTGCAAAACTACAACTCCCAGCATGCCCGGACAGCCAACGGCGTTGTTTTGCAACATCTGGAGGTCCGCAGGTTGGAGACCACTGGCGTACAGTATAGAGTTCCATCGCCAGCGGCCCCCAACAAATGTGAGTAGTACCCCGCTGGGCTGATAATTAATTGGGGGGAGCAGAACAGCGCTGGCGGGTAACATGATTTGGTGGGGGTGGAAGAAATACAGTTATATACCGTGGAACCGCCATAAGTTACAAAAATACCGTGATACACATATTTGGTCATACCGCCCAGCTCTAGGTTTAATAGCTGGCTGAAGAACTCCAGTAGGTACGTTTTCCCGGGACAGGATCTCTCTATTCCGGACCGAGTGCCGGCTCTTCACACTACAGCCTGCTTCTCCTCTCCATCTGAGGGACACAGACACCGGGTGAGACTGCTCCGTTTTCTTTTTTCTATCTTCCTCTTTGCTTGCACCTATGTCCGAACCCAGACCCGACCCCCCCCCCCCCCCCACCACCACCACCAGACAGGTCACTGCGGCACTAGTCACTTATTACTCTTGTGTGGGCTGCAAAACTAAAGTCCCTGGTGGTACTGCTGAACCCATCTGTCCTGCCTGCACCACTGCGTGCCCCGGCCCTCCTGGTACTAACTCCCAGGGTGTCCCACTGGAACCTGTGGGCTCTGCTTCCTTCCCTCCCCGGAATGGGTTTCCTCACTTTCTGTCGATTTCCGACCTGTCATTGTTTTCCCGTTCCTTGGTGACTGCATTGGAGAGATCTTCCTTATGCCAGACCTCCAGAGAGGCTCGCTCCCTTTCCCCTCTGGGTGTTCTCTTCTGGCTCTTCTCCGGAATCTGGAGCTCGGACAGGCGCTTTCCTCATGGGTCTCACTTCTCCTCCCTGGCCCCCCGGGAAACGCCCTTGCTCTAGGGGTCGCTCTTCTGGTTGCTGTCCTAGGTCTCCAGGTCTGCGTGCCAGGTCTGCCTCGCCTTCATCTAAGGCTGCTTCCACCCGCTTCCATTCTCCTGGGGAGCTTGAAGATGAGGTGTCAGGTTCAGCCTCTGATCCAGAGGTCCAAGCTAGCGTTTCTGACATGGTTGACAACTTGGTTTCAGACATTAGGGACATCTTTCACCTAGAGGACCCCGGGACTTCGGACCCAGCTCCAGAAGTTTCCTTTCATCGCTCCCGTCGCTCTCCTAAGGTATTCAGCTCTCATGCTGAATTTGACACCTTACTAGAAACGGCATGGAAGCATCCAGATAAACGCTTTCAGGGGACTACGTAGGTTCAGGCGCAGTTTCCCTTTGCCCAGGACCTTATTGCGAAATAGACGTCACTGGCGGCTGTGGATCCCATGGTTTCCCATCTGTCGAAATCGACTGCTCTACCATTGTCGGATTTAGCATCCTTTAAGGACCCGGCGGACAAGAGGATTGAGAATCTGGCCAAGTTCGCTTTTGAAGCGGTGGGTTCATCCTTGCTTCCTCCCTTTCCTTCTGCTTGGGTGTCCAAAGCCCTTTCTATCTGGGCTTCCCAGCTCCGCCAGGGCATTTTGTCTGGGGCCCCAATGGAAGATTTGGGGGATCTTGCACTGCAACTCTCCAATGCTGGAGACTACTTGTGTTGTGCTCTGCTTCCCTGCAGTCTGCCCGTTGTAGGGCTTTTGCCACAGGTAACCTGGTGGTGATTCGTCGTTCCATGTGGCTCAAGGCCTGGGACGCCAATGCCGCTTCCAAGAAATCTCTCACTGAGCTTCCTTTCTCCGGGACCCGACTCTTTGGGAAACACCTGGATGAGATTATCTCCAAGGCTACTGAGGTAAGAGCTCCTTATTACCGCAGAACAAGTCTCGCCAAACAAGTCTCTTCCCACAGGAAGTCAACCTCCTTTCGGCCCTTTCGGTCTTTTGGCTCGGGCCGGGCCACCAGACTGGTGCCCTCACAGGATAGGAAGGCTCCTTCCTTCAAGGCTTGCCTCTCCTGGAAGTCAAATAACCGTTCCGGACATTTTGCAGCCAAGTCGGTCACCCGTAAGCCTCCCTCCACCTGAAGGGACATCCCCACCCAGACATTCTTTTCGAGTGGGAGGTCAATTGTCTCTGTCCTGGGATGTTTGGATTGCCCACGTGCAGGACTCTTGGGTCCGAGAGGTCGTTTCCGACGGCTATCGGAACGAGTTTGCTTCCCTTCCAAGGGGCCTGCTTTTTTTGATCTCGCTCTCCTTCCTTGGCGGAGGCAGCTTTTCGGGTAGTGCTTCAGACCTTTCTCTCTCAGGGAGTGATCGTCCCAGTTCCTCCCAAGGAGCGTTTTTCGGGGTTCTATTCAAACCTGTTCGTTGTCCCCAAGGTTATGTCCGCCCGATCTTCGATCTGAAGCTCCTCAACCGCCACCTACTCCTGCGTCATTTCCATATGGAGTCTCTCTGTTCTGTCGTGGCATCCATGGGTCAAGGGGAGTTTCTTTCCTTGGTGGATATCCTAGACGCTTACCTTCACATCCCAATTTTTCATCAGCGCTATCGCCACTTCGCCGTTCCGGAGGGCTCCCATGATCCCCTACCTGGGCGACCTCCTGGTCAATGCTCCAACCAGGGACCCGAATCAGGAGAGTCTCCTTCTCACTCTTCAGACTTGTTTCGGCTGGGTGGTCAATCAGAACAAGTCCAACCTGATTCCCACCCAGTCTCTGATCTTCTTGGGACTCCAGTTCGACACGGCGACCACCCTTATTCGGCTCCCGCTGGACAAGCGCCGCGCTCTGTCAACAGGAGTTCTTCTTCTCCGTCGTCCTGTTCCAGTTTCAATTTGGTTCTGCATGGAAGTCCTGGGTCGGATGGTGGCGGCAATGGAGACCGTTCCCTTCACCCAGTTTCATTGTCGACCTCTTCAACTTTTTCTTCTGTCCCGGTGGGACAAGTCTCCGCTATTCCTCAATCACAGGATTATTCCTCCCCCCTCCCTAGGACTCGCCAGTCCCTCCTGTGGTGGCTTCGGTCTCCTCTTCTTCGACAGGGGTGATCTTTCCTGCCCCTCCACTGGCAGGTCATCACGACGGATGCCAGTCTCAGCTATGTGGGGGGGGGGGTAGTTTTCAGGGATCGGACGGTCCAGGGCCGTTGGTCCTCCCAGGAAGCTCTTCTCCCCATCAACATCCTGGAACTTAGGGCAATTTACCTTTGCCTCCGCCATTGGGAGCACCTTCTCCAGTACCATCCTGTTCGTGTCCATTTGGACAACTATATGTCAATTGCCAGGGCGGCACTTGCAGCCCTGCAGTGATGGCCGAGGTCTCCAGGATTCTGCTCTGGGCAGAACTGAAAATTCTTGGGGATTCACATCCCGGGGGTGGAAAATTGGGAGGCGGACATCCTCAGTTGCCACAACCAGAAAGTTCCTTGCTTCGTCGTGAAGTCCTGAGATCCTTTGGCCCTAGCTGTAGACACCTTAGTGATTCCCTGGTCACACTTTGTCCTCCCCTATCTCTTCCCTCCTCTTCCTCTCCTTCCCAGGGAAACTCAAAGCGGAGGGTCATTCTCGTGGCTCTGGACTGGCCCTGGGGCACATGGTTCGCCGACGTGGTTCGCTTAATGGCCAATGTACCACTGCCCCTCCCAGTTTGTCCAGACCTGCTCTCTCAAGGAATTTACTGTCATGCATCTGACGGCGTGGCGGTTGAATCCGTGGTTCTAAAGGCCAGGGGGTTCTCTCCCCAGGTGATCTGCACAACGATCAGGGCACGCAAGGCTTCCACTGCGAAGATTTATCAACATACTTGGCGGTCCTACTTTCGATGGTGTGAGTCTCAATCCTTCTCCCCAGTTGTTTTCTCCCTTCTACGCTTCCTTTCCTTTTTACGGTCTCTGGACTGGAACAACGCTTGGCTCTCAGTTCCCTTAAATGGACGTTGTCACCAACTTTATTTTTTGATATGTTGTAGTACTTATGTACTACAACATATCTCTAATATACTTTTATTGTTTTTTTTTTTTATTAAAAAGGTTTAATTTACATTTAAAAACCGGCCACTGAAAAAGGACTGATTTTGGAGTGGCAATCAGTTTGGAGTGGCTGCACTCGCTCCCTGCCAGTCAATCAGACAGGCGGGAGCGAGCGCATTGGCTCCCCGGCCACTGGCTGGTAGGCCACTCCTCCCGCTCATCGCCGCCGCCTCGTTGCCGCCGCTGTCCCTGCACGCCCGCTGCCAGACTCTGCATTAACTGCAAGTGTAATGAGGGCACAGGGTATGCGGGGCGGGGGTTGTGGGGGGGGGGGGAGTGAACGGGCTAGTGCCCTAGCGGGGGGGGGGGGGGGGGGGGGGGAAATGGGCTAGCAAAAAAAAAAAGGATGGTGGGAGCTACCCTTTAAGGGTCAGGTGTCTGCTCTCCATTCTCTTTCAGCACCCCCTGGCGTCCGACCCTCACATCTGCACTTTTCTGCAGGGTGTTGCTCATGCAACTCCGCCGTACAGATCCCCTACTCCTCCGTGGGATCTGGATCTGGTTCTCAGTGTTTTGCAGGGTACTCCCTTTGAACCTCTCCGGGACGTTTCTCTTCATGTGCTTTCCTGGAAGGTGGTCTTCCTCATTGCAGTCACTTCCATTAGGAGAGTATCAGAACTGGCGGCCCTTTCCTGCGGTTCCCCCTACCTGGTCTTGCACTAGGACAAAGTTGTTTACCGTCTGGTCCCATCTTTTTTGCCTAAGATGGTCTCCGCCTTTCACCTAAATGAGGATATCGTCCTTTTGCCCACCTCCATCCGATCCCAGGGAACGGTTGCTTCATGGTCTTTAAGTGGTTTGGGCCGTTCGGATTTACCTTTCGGTCACTTCATCCTTTTGCCAGTTTGACTTTTTCTTTGTGCTTACGGGGGGTCGTCGTAAGGGATTTCCTGCTTCGAAGGCGACCATTTTGTGGTGGATCCCTTCTGCCATCTCGGAAGCTTGCCGCTGAAAAGGGAAGACTCAGCCTTTCCGGGTCTCAGCTCATTCCACTCGTTCCGACGGGGCCTCCTGGGCTCTCCGCAACAGGGCTTCGGCCTTGCAAGTCTGTAAGGCAGCTACCTGGTGCACACTTTTGTGTCCGCTGATGCTGGTTTGGGTTGCAAGGTGTTGCAGGGGACTGTGGTCCGGCCTTTCACCTGAGTTGCTTGGGTTCTCTCCCACCCACGGTCTCTGTGTCCCCCAGTAGAGCCGAATGAGAAAAGTAGATTTTTATGCTTACCGTAAAATCTTTCTCGGAGGATCAATTGGGGGACACAGCACCCACCCATTTGTTCTGGTGTCCTTGGTTCAGTTGTCTGTCCGATGGTTGGTTCGGTTATTTTTTTTGTCTGTGGTTTCCTCGGACAGTTACTGTCTGTGGTTTCCTCGGACAGTTACTGTTTTATCTTTCCAATTCCAATCCTATCCTACTGCTTTGGGGCTAAACTCATAGGTCAGAGTCTGTAGACTGGGTATATCCTGTTGGAAGGGGCCGACTTTTTGTTGCCTAGTATCAGCAGCATATACCCACGGTCTTTGTGTCCCCTCAATGGATCCTCCAAGAGAGAGGTTTTACGGTAAGCATAAAAATCCACTTTTTTCCCATTTCATCCCAAAAAGCGTGTAAAAAAATAAATAAGAAACATGTTTGTATTGCCGCGTGCGAAAATGTCCAAACTTTTATATTAATGATCCTGTACGGTGAACAGCGTAAATTGCTGCATTTTTTTGACATCACATTCCATAATAATTAATAAAAAGTGATTAAAAAGTTATGCAAAAGTGGTACCGAGAAGAAGTTCAGATCACAGCGCAACAAATTAGCCCTCATACAGCCCCGTATATGGAAAAAATGAGATAGTTATAGGTGGTCCAAGTAGTGATTTTAAACATACTAATTTTGTTTAAAAAGTTTTGAGATTTTTTTTTTTTTAGAGCTGCACAATAATTAAAAAAAAGCATATAGCATGGAAATAATTTTAATCGTATTGACCCACAAAAGTCATTTTTACCCTAAAGTGTACAGTGTGAAAACAAAACATTCCAAAATTTGCTAAATTCCGGGTTTTCTTTTCAATTTCCTCACACAAATAATAATTTTTTGTTGCGCCATACATTTTATGGTAAAATGATTGATGTCATTATGATGAAAAGATAAAAGTTATGATTTTAAGACGGCGATGAGGAAAAATGAAAATGCGACTTTTCACCGCATCCAGTCAGCTAAACTTCTCACCTACCGATATATCTTCCACCATGCACGGATGACGCAGGAAAGCTGTTAATCAAGCCAAACTGATTAAATTCTACTTTTCCTGAGATGCGGGAGAAAATCAAGATGGCCCGGTGGAGGAGAGGGTTAATCACCATCGCAAACCGCTTCCTCGGTTTCGTCTCACAGGTCTCCACAACCCAACTTGAGACGTTACACCTCAGATTCCGCGCGGTTCTCCCTACCTGCCAGATCCAGCCGACAGCATCCAGCCACAGACCGCAGCGCAGCTGGGAGTCTGGTGAGTGATGACCCGTCTTCATCCCCCATCGCCTCTGTCGCGGCCTCCTCTCACTCATGCAGCCCGCTGAAACAACGTCCCCGTCTAGATGAGACTGGGGTTGTGCTGCCACAGGCTCACTGGGAGGGGAAGAGGCTCTTCTCTAATTGCCGGTCTCTAATGCAGTCTTAACGGACTCCACCATGAAAGATATGTTGCTAATGCAGCGCATTACTGCGTGACATTCATGCTATAATTGCACTGCTACGCACTGCATTAGATAAAATAGTGGGCAGAGTGGACCATATTGAAGTGAAGTTTGCCCACAACAGGCTTATCCAAAATAATAGGCCATTTTTTTTTTTTTTTTTTTTTTTTTTTTTTTTGCTGTTCTGGCACCATAGGGGCTTCTTAAATGTGACATGCCCCCCAAAAACCATTTCAGAAAAACTCACTCTACAAAATCCCACTGTCACTCCTTCCGTTCTCAGCCCTCTAGTGCATCCACAGAGCACTTGATATACACATATGAGTTATTTCCTTACTCAAGAAAAATTGGGTTACACATTTTAGGAAGATTTCTCTCCTTTCACCCCTTGTAAAAATTCAAAAACTGGGTCTACAAGAACATGCCAGTGTAAAAAATGAAGATTTTGAATTTTCTCCTTCAATTTGCTGCTATTCCTGTGAAACACCTAAAAGGTTAACAAACCTTTTGAATATCATTTTGAATACTTTTAGGGGTGCAGTTTTTTTTTATAATGTGGCAATTTATGGAGTATTTCTAATAAGAAGGCCCTTTAAATCCACTTCAAAATTTAGTGAAAAATTGGAAAACTGCTGCTATACTTTGAAGCCCTCTGATGTCTTCCAGAAGTAAAAACATGTCTGTATAATGCCAACATAAAGTATGTGCAGAAAAGGAAAAAAGAAAGGAAACAAAGGGGGCGCTATCTAAGTGCCGTAAATGGTGGTAATCGCAAAGAATGTAAATTTGCGCATACAGGAATTATGGAGCCAAATTAAAGTGTGTGTTAACACACTCACCTTCTAGTGTTGTGCAAGCTCAGGCACAACACTGATGTGGGCTTTCTGAGTGCATGCACTCTAGACGTTCTCCTCTGGGCTGCCAAGCATCTATCCCGATACTCCGTGGTGTCGGTCTGGTAGATAGTGGTGTGGATGCTGGATGACCTCGGCAAGGTGCTTGTCCAGTCCTGGTAAAAACGGCGATGCTTCTCTGAGGCGCCTCCAGATGCGTAGATGCTTCAACTCCCGACCCAGGTGGGGGTTGAAGAAGGAGGAAGATACGGGAGCAATTGAAAGTTTTTAAAAGCTTTATTCAGACGACGCGTTTCGCAAGGGGTCCCTTGCTTCATCAGGTCATGCCCTGATGAAGCAAGGGACCCCTTGCGAAACGCGTCGTCTGAATAAAGCTTTTAAAAACTTTCAATTGCTCCCGTATCTTCCTCCTTCTTCAACCCCCACCTGGGTTGGGAGTTGAAGCATCTACGCATCTGGAGGCGCCTCAGAGAAGCATCGCCGTTTTTACCAGGACTGGACAAGCACCTTGCCGAGGTCATCCAGCATCCACACCACTAGCCAACATAAAGTAGACATATTGTATATGTGAATCAATATATAATTTATTTGGAATATCCATTTTCCTTTATGAGCAGAGAGCTTCAAAGTAAAAAAAAAAATCTATTTTTTCATAAAATTTTTGAATTTTTGAATTGATGCAAATATCGACAACATTTTACCACTAACATAAAGTAGAATATGTCACGAAAAAACTCTTAGAATCAGAATGAAAAGTAAAAGCATCCCAGAGTTATTAATGCTTAAAGTGACAGTGGTCAGATGTGCAAAAAAATGGCCGGGTCCTATAGTGAAAATTGGCTTGATGCTTAAGGGGTTAATATCTAAATGTATAGATCCCCTTGGCAGGTATGTAAACAGCGGCTTATGCTCCCAACACCACACAATTAATATTCTTCCACAAACTCATGAGGCAGATCAACAAAGTAAGGCAAGGGAAATTACTTATTTGTGGAGATTTTAATATTACTCCAGATCCCACAATTGTGACACCACCCACACACAACACAGGACATCAGCTTCCTTATCATCAGCTTTATGAAGGGAAGAACTATATGATGTCTGGCATATCCACAATGCTTCTACACGTGATTACATGCACCACTCTGGAGTCCACAACGTTTACTCCCAAATAGAGCTGTTCCTTAATGACAGATTCCTGTTACCTTCCATTATAGTTGCAACCATTTAAAATATTAACCTCTTCAGGATGCAGGGCGTATGGATACGCCCTGCATTCCGAGTCCTTAAGGACGCAGGGCGTATCCATACGCCCGTGGTAATTCCGGTCCCCACTGCTAGCCGGTTGGGGACCGGAGCCGGATGCCTGCTGAAATCGTTCAGCAGGCATCCCGGCATATCGCCCAGGGGGGTCATCATGCCCCCCCATGTCGGCGATGGCCGCAGATCGCTGGACAATTCAGTCCAGCGATCTGCGGCGATTCCGGGTCAATCGGGTCTCCAGTGACCCGGTGACCCGGAATTACTGGCTGATCGAACAGCCATAGCCAGCAGGGGTGAGGTGGCACTGGTGCCACCTCACGATCGCCCTGATTCGTTGGCCGGTGTCACTCCCGCAACCAGCTCTGCCCCTCTTCCGGAGGACGTGGTGCGGGACGTGGACCCCGGGAGCTGGGGACCCCGATCCCCGGCGTCAATGTTGGGATCGGGGCCCCAGCGGCGACGGCGGCGAGGGACTGACCTGCAGCGTGGATCGTTGGTGGTGAGTGACAGCCTCCTGCTGTTGCTTAGCAACAGCTCCCAGCATGCAGAAAGGGCATGCTGGGAGCTGAAGTTATGCAACAGCAGGAGCCAGACCACCACAACTCCCAGCATTCCCTTATGGGCATGCTGGGACTTATAGTTTTGCAACAGCTGGAGGCACATTTTTTCTATGGAAAAGTGTACCTTCAGCTGTTGTATAACTACAACTCCCAGCTTGCACAAACAGCTAAAGTGCATGCTGGGAGTTGTAGTGGTGCATCTGCTGGTTGCATAACTACAACTCCCAGCATGCCCGTTGGCTGTCGGTGACTGCTGAGAGTTGTAGTTTTGCAACAGCTGAAGGCACACTGGTTGTGAAACTCAGAGTTCTTTTTTACCTAACTCAGTGTTTCACGACCGGTGTGCCTCCAGCTGTTGCAAACTACAACTCCCAGCAGTCACAGTACACCATGCACCGTACATGCTGGGAGTTGTAGTTTTGCAACAGCTGGAGGCACACTGGTTGTGAAACACTGAGTTAGGTCACAAACTCAGTGATACATAACCAGTGTGCCTACAGCTGTTGCAAAACTAAAACTCTCAGCATGTACAGTCTGTCAGCGCATGCTGGAAGTTGTAGTTTTGCAACAGCTGGATGCCCCCCCCCCCCCCCCCCAATGTGAATGTACAGGGTACACTCACATGGGCGGAGGTTTACAGTAAGTATCCGGCTGCAAGTTTGAGCTGCGGCAAATTTTGTGCCGCAGCTCAAACTGCCAGCGAGAAACTACTGTGAACCCCCGCCCATGTGACTGTACCCTAAAAACACTACACTACACTACCACAAAATAAAATAAAAAGTAAAAAACACTACATAAACACATACCCCTACACAGCCCCCCTCCCCTCCCCAATAAAAATGAAAAACGTCTGGTACCCCACTGTTTCCAAAACGGAGCCTCCAGCTGTTGCAAAACAACAACTCCCAGTATTGCCGAACAGCCGTTGACTGTCCAAGCATGCTGGGAGTTTTACCCCTTGTAAAAATTCAAAAATTGGGTCTACAAGAACATGCGAGTGTAAAAAATGAAGATTGTGAATTTTCTCCTTCACTTTGCTGCTATTCCTGTGAAACACCTAAAGGGTTAAAATGCCGACTGAATGTCATTTTGAATACTTTGGGGGGTGTAGTTTTTATAATGTGGTCATTTATGGGGTATTTCTAAGATGAAGACCCTTCAAATCCACTTCAAACCTGAACTGGTCCCTGAAAAATAGTGAGTTTGGAAATTTTGTGAAAAATTGGAAAATTGCTGCTGAACTTTGAAGCCCTCTGATGTCTTCCAAAAGTAAAAACACATCAATTTTATGATGCAAACTTAAAGTGGACATATTGTATATGTGAATTAAAAAAAATTATTTGGAATATCCATTTTCCTTACAAGCAGAGAGCTTCAAAGTTAGAAAAATGCAAAACTTTTCATCAAATTTTGGGATTTTTTACCAAGAAAGGATGCAAGTTACCACAAAATTTTACCACTATGTTAAAGTAGAATATGTCACGAAAAAACTATCTCGGAATCAGAATGATAACTAAAAGCATTCCAGAGTTATTAATGTTTAAAGTGACAGTGGTCAGAATTGCAAAAAACGGCCGAGTCCTTAAGGTGAAAAAGGGCTAAGTCCTTAAGGGGTTAAGTGGTCTGACAAAGCTGCAATTACTTTGGAAGTGTCAGAATCTACAAACTCCTTCCCCACGTATATTTGTTGGAGTAATCCTTTCCTTCTTTCCCACCCTGCATATAAAGAATGTATCTCATCAGATTTAAGAGTTTTTACATAACTCCTCCCCAGATATATCCCCTATAATTCTGTGGAACGCTACAAGGCATTTATTCAGGATCTTAGGGGGCACTTGCTGACCATTTATGAAAAAGCTTTTAGAAAGACAAAAGCACTTTTTTACTCTCAAAATAACAAAGCAGGCAAGCTTTGGTGGCACGCTTGAAAGCCAGTCATGACAAATGCAGGATCCCCTATCTCTTCCATCCAATTACACAAGTTATGAATTCAAATAGAGAAAACAGACATGGTTGCACATCCACAACAAGCACAATGATCTAATGCTTCTCAGCAACATTTCTTAAACTAACAGGTCGTTAGTGTACTTTATGATCATGAAGTGCAAGCCCGCTAGCCACGTCACGGCCACCTGTAAATAGCGGGTTCCTAGCTTAAAATGGCTTATCACTGAGTGGCGACAACCACTGCCGCAACACTAGTGCCCACAGGGGGAATGATCCACTGGCAGAGCAGCCCCAATGCCACTCAAACCAGTCCCAGGGCCGCACCTCCCCACAGACACTGCACCGCAGCAGCAATGGATAGTGGATAAGATGTCTCACCGCGGGAGTCCCGCCGCTGGGGACCCCCGCCGCTGGGGACCCCCGCAATCTTGTATTCGCCACCCACCTGTTTGAGCTGGATGCAGCGGTGCCAGCTCACAAACAGCCGGGTAGCGACCACGGGGCCGGAGTATCGTGACGTCATGATACTCCTGCCCCGTGGTCGCCACCCGGCTGTTTGTGAGCTGGCACCGCGGCGTGCAGCTCAAACAGGTGGGTGGCGAATACATGATTGCGGGGGTCCCTAGCGGCGGGACCCCCACGGTGAGACATCTTATCCCCTATCCTTTTTATAGGGGATAAGATGTCTCAGGGCCAGAGTACCCCTTTAATCCTTCCAATAATTATCAGCTGCTGAAGTTGAGTTGTTCTTTTCTGTCTGACAACAGTGCTCTCTACTGACACCTCTTCCTGTCTCGAGAACTGCACAGAGTAGGAGAAGTTTGCTATGGGGATTTGCTTCTACTCTGGACAGTTCCCGAGACAGGTTTCATCAGAGAGCACTTAGACAGAAAAGAACAACTCAACTTCAGCAGCTCATAAATACTGAAAGGATTAAGATTTTTTACTAGAAGTAATTTCAAATCTTTTTACAGTGACCGCGGGGCTGTAAGTGTTATGACAGAGGGAGGGGGCTCCCTCTGTCTCCTTTGCAGCACCCTGCATCGCGATCGCGGGGTGCTGTGTGTAATACGCGGCTGGCCGGGGGGGGGTGTAATACGCGGCTGGTTCACTTCACTCCCGACAGTTTAACCCTTACAGCCGCGGTCAGAAGTGACTGCGCACTGTAAGGAGTTCTGACAGAGGGAGGGGGCTCCCTCTGTCTCTCCTGCAGCACCCCGGAGCATCGCGGGGTGCTGCTGCATCCCTGGGCAGCCGGGGGTCCTATAAAGACCCCCAGGTCTGCCCTGGGTATTGCCTGTAGGACGTGCCAGAAGCACGTCCTGATATGCTGCCCGCTAGTAAAAATTGACAGGCATATAACTGCAATGCTTTGGAATACTTCCAAAGCATTAAAAAGTGTAAAAATAAATAAAAATGTAATAAGTGTAAAAAAGTGTAAAACAAAAAAAAAAAAAGAAAAATACATTTATTAAATGAATCCAATTAAAAAAAATGCATAATGTGTAGGATCGCCAATAACTTGTAGGGGTGTGGTATATAAATGGGGTCACTTGTGGGGGTGGGGGTACTGTTCTGCCCTGAAAGCCAAATGGCGCTCCTCGCCTTCTGAGTCCTACCACACGGCCAAGGAACCATATATGGCCTAAGCGGGGGTATTTCCGAACATGGGACAAGCAGCTAAATAAAATATAGGGTGCATTTCTTTCAATATCAGAAGTGATGTACAAAAAATATGTCCCACAAATGATGCATTTGTGAAAAAAAGCTAGTTTTGATTTTTCAACACTGACTTTGTAATAATTCCTGCCAAAAAACTATGGTATTAAAATACTCACTGTACCCCCTAGCGGATACCTTGTGGGGTCTAGTTTTTAAAATGGTGTCATTCGGGGGGGGGGGGGGGGGTCCCATGTTCTACTACTTCTCAGTTACTGCAAACCTTGCTTAGCACATAAAAATAAGATGTACTTTTCAAATTTTCAAAATGTCAAGTAAATTTGTCAGTCCTCTAATACATCTAAAATGTGAATAATAATAATAATAATTTAAAAAAAGTAGACATATGAAAATAAAGTAGACATATGAAATCATAATTTTTAATAAAAAAAATAAACATTATGTATAAATATATGCAACCTATTAACGTCAAAATAACAAAAAATCTTCTTTTTTTCAAAAATTTCACGGTTTCTTGCATTGTAAATAAAAAAATACATATGATATCGATTAACTTTTACTATTTTCATGTAGTACAACTTGTGACAAAAAAAAAACAATGTCAGAGCTGTGCCGCGCGGCTAAAAGCAAAACCGAAAGTGGCCGGCTAGCTTAGTCGGGCTGTTCGGGATAGCCGCGGCTAATCGCGGCATCCCAAACAGCTGACAGGACAGCGGGAGGGCCCCTACCTGCCTCCTCGCTGTCCGATCGCCGAATGACTGCTCAGTGCCTGAGATCCAGGCATGAGCAGTCATGCGGCAGAATCGTTGATCACTGGTTTCTTATGAGAAACCAGGGATCAATGATGAAGATCAGTGTGTGCAGTGTTATAGGTCCCTATGGGACCTATAACACTGCAAAAAAAAAAGTGGAAAAAAAAGTGAATAAAGATCATTTAACTCCTCCCCTATTAAAAGTTTGAATCACCCCCCTTTTCCAATAAAAAAAAAAAAAAACACCGTGTAAATAAAAATAAACATGGTATCACTGCGTGCGGAAATGTCCGAATTATAAAAATATATAATGAATTAAACCGCTCGGTCAATGGGCGCAAAAAAATTCCAAAGTCCAAAATAGTGCATTTTTGGTCACTTTTTATATCATTTAAAAATGAATAAAAAGCGATCAATAAGTCCTATCAATGCAAAAATGGTACCGTTAAAAATTTCAGATCACGGTGCAAAAAATGAGCCCTCATACCGCCCCATACACGGAAAAATAAAAAAGTTGTAGGGGTCAGAAGATGACAATTTTAAACGTATTAATTTTCCTGCATGTAGTTATGATTTTTTCCAGAAGTCCGACAAAATCAAACCTATATAAGTAGGGTATCATTTTAATCGTATGGACCTACAGAATAAAGATAAGGTGTCATTTTTACCGAAAAATGTACTACGTGGAAACGGAAGCCCCCAAAAGTTACAAAACTGCGTTTTTTTTTAAATTTTGTCGCACAATGATTTATTTTTTTTCCGTTTCACGGTAGATTTTTGGACAAAATGACTGACGTCATTACAAAGTAGAATTGGTGGCGCAAAAAATAAGCCATCATATGGATTTTTAGGTGCAAAATTGAAAGAGTTATGATTTTTTAAAGGCAAGGAGCAAAAAACGAAAATGCAAAAACGGAAAAAACCCCGGTCCTTAAGGGGTTAATTAGCTTGGTCCTTAAGGGGTTAACCACCATTCACCTAGCTAGCAACAAAAAAGATTAAAATTCTTCTATGATTCCCTTCTCCATAATCACACTTTCTGCAAATTTCATCCCCTTCGCAGTTGGTAAACAGATTTAGGCATCACCTTGACTTTCAAAATGATACATCAACACTTTAAATGCTCATCTCATGTTGAATCAGCGGTTAAGACAACCCTCAGGAGGTATTACACACCTGACACATTATCCGTTATGTATAATACAGCTTCTAATCGGTGCTGGAGTGGATGCGGTGGTAAAGGAACGCTTTTCCACATCCTTTGGAGTTGCCCTGTGATCAGACCTTACTGGGATAAATGTAAGGCATTTTTGAGAGAATTAGTGCCATATGATATACCTTGGGTCCCTCAATTAACCCTCTTATTCATGGGTATTAATGTTATTCCAAGTAAATTCAGAGCTTTTGTGTGTTTGTTATGCATAACGTAAAAATTGTTTACTTAGATTTTGGAAATCAGCTACTATTCCTGAGTTTACAGAAGTCATTGCTTCACTTAACACCACCTTTTCCTACAGAGAAAGGCATTGCCTTAGGTAACGGAACATACGATCATTTTCTTAATAAATGGTTCACCTGGGCTAATTCATGTTACTGTTCACAACCGTAATTCCAATAGCCTCTTTTATGCAATTTTTTCCCAGAAATGTACAATTATTTCTGATTTGCGCTAGTAACCTACGAATTCCACAGGTGGATAACCTAATGTAAACATCTATTATTATATTATTTACTTTAAAATGGTCATTGCTTTTATTCTACAGGCTTGCTTATTTCATATGAGTGTTTGCCTTGATTGAATAGAAGCAGATTGAGAAAAAAAAAAACAGTTTTGACATTTTATTTGTTATACCGGGTATGCCTGGTTTATGTTGTAAAATTTTAAAACCAATAAAAAAAAAACGATTGAAATGAAAATGCAAAAATAAAATTGGTTGTGTCCTTAACCCCTTAAAGACCGGGGTTTTTCCGTTTTTGCACTTTCGTTTTTTCCTCCTTACCTTTTAAAAATCATAACCCTTTCAATTTTGCACCTAAAAATCCATGTGATGGCTTATTTTTTGCACCACTAATTCTACTTTGCAGTAACATCAGTCATTTTACCCAAAAATCTACAGCGAAACAGAAAAAAATCATTGTGCGGCGAAATTGAAGAAAAAACGCCAATTTGTAACTCTTGGGGGCTTCTGTTTCTACATAGTAAATTTTTCAGTAAAAATGACAGCTGATCTTTATTCTGTGGGTCCATACAATTAAAATGATACTCTACTTGTATAGGTTTGATTTTGTATTACTTCTGGAAAAAATCATAACTACATGCACGGAAATTTATATGTTTAAAATAGTCATCTTCTGACCCCTATAACTTTTTTATTTTTCTGCGTATGGGGCAGTATGAGGGCTCATTTTTTGTGCCGTGATATGAAGTTTTTAGCGATTTCATTTTTGTATTGATCAGACTTTTTGATCCCTTTTTATTCATTTTTTCATGATATAAAAAAACAACCAAAAATACGTTATTTTGGACTTTGGAATTTTTTTGCGCGTACACCATTGACCGTGCGGTTTAATTAATGATCTATTTTTATAGTTCGGACATTTACACACGCGGCGATACCACATATGTTTATATTTATTTTTATTTACATGGTGTTTTTTTTTTTTTATGGGAAAAGGGGGGTGATTTGAACTTTTATTAAGGAAAGGGTTAAATCACATTTATTCACTTTTTTTTTACACTTTTTTTTTTTTTGCAGAGTTATAGCTCCCATAGGGACCTATAACACTGCACACACTGATTGCCAGCACTGTTCACTGCAAAGGCATAGCTTTGCAGTGATCAGTGTTATCGGCGGTCGATTGCTCAAGCCTGCATCTCAGGCTTGGAGCAATCAATCGCCGAAGGGACAGTGCTCGCGTCACGTACATGACTCATCATGACGTACTTTTATGTCAGTTATCGTTAAGGGGTTAAAGGTACAGTAACGTCTGTGTAAAAGTCAATGTTAAGCCTAAGCATTAACAGTTCCTAGCCCTGTAGTAATTTATTCACCTCACCACACATGTTTTGTTATATTATTGTGTTGTAAAGGGTACTCGTCTTAATGAAGGGACTTGGCAGTCTGCAATTCATGAAGTTGCAAATCAGGGAAAGCTGAAGAGCCTTCGAAAGAAATTAGCATTCAAGCCACTTCCAGTTGTTGGTAAAAAGTTAAAAAGAAGGTAAGACTTATTATTCATGTGTTACATTTCATTTATGCATGTATTAGTCTACTGTGTGTCAAAAAGGACCTGTGGCAACACCCCCCCCCCCCCCAAATGTAGATTTTACTGTCATTGAATAGAACAGAAAAAATGATTTGTAAGTTTTTGTATAACTACACTGTACATAGCAAAGAAAATATGTGCTCATCAGATTCTTGGAACAATGAGAGTTATTCAGTAGCTGGTCTCTGGCATTTACAAAACAGAGTAACATGAGAACTCTACACTCTGATAACATTTTTCTCTTTTGGTTTAAATATTTAATGCTTAAGACACATCCGAATTATACTTGTTTATCTTTTGCAGGGGTGCAGTATTTTACAGTAATGAAATACAGCAGTATGCCATTCCTTTTCTGGGGTCAGATGTTTCTGTTGTCGAGAGGAGCCAACGGTATCTCTATGAGAAATTGCAGGAGACACCTGTGAGTGTAAAGTGTGGCAATGTTTTCTTTATATATAAAAAAAGGTTGGACCAGTTTTACACATAAATAATGGGGGAGAATAATCGCAAGCAGTGCAGAAGAAATATTGACCAGTTGCCCATAGAAACCAATCAGATCGCTGTTTTCATTTTTAAAAAGACTTGTGAAAAATAAAAGAATCAAACTGGTTGCTATGGGAACTGGTTCACTTTTCTTCTGCATGTTCTAATTAATCTTCCCCAATGTTCTCAATTAGTTTTATTGGCTATATTGCAACTAAGAAATTTCTCCCCTCCTCTTAAAACTTGGGTTCTACAACGACATTGGGTTGTCTTCGAGTCGATTTAGAAACACCATATTGTCTTGACTCTTAACCAATCTTAAAGTTTTATTAAGGTGGCCATACACCCTCAGTAACTGACAGCTATCACTCCTGATCGCTCCATGTTTTTATGTTTTCAATGGAAAGGGGAGGGGTAAGCCACTTTCAGAGATCTCTGGCGGCAGCTTATCTCTGAGAGCAATAAAGACTGGCAGTTGAAATATAACATCATATGCAGGTCCCACATGGTTTAGACAGTCGGCTGGTTGGCAGGCAATATAGAAAAAACACAGAAAAATGGGACATAAATCACAGAAAAGGGTCACTTACTGATACAAGGGCAGGCTAGGCTCCTATTCCCATTTATGATGCAGATCAGCCACAATGCTATAAAAGGGGAGGTCACACAGATGCAAAATACTGATGAACAATCCCGTGCCTCCAATTTATGGGGGAGGTAGTTGCTTAGTATTATAGTTGCACACAGATAAGGCAATATACAGGTTACCAGTAACTTAACAGCTGATATCAACTAATACCTCATGTTTGTCATATAAGTATGTATATTTTTTATGATGGCCGTGTAATGTTGGGGGAGCCCGGTTGGCAGGCAAGGCCGACTTTTGTATGGGGACTTCAAAAAAGAGAGAGATTTTGCTACTATTAGAAAATTATTTGTCGTGATTGCCTGTGTTGTCCCAGCAAAACATGGAGATTGCATGACTGGCCCTTGTGTCACCATAGCACTTTATTCTTATGTATATATATTCATCTATCTTGATTTAAATGTATGTATATAAATAGAGAGAACAAAGTTTTTTACTATTGCACTAAATTTAGATTGATGTATTTATAAAGTTTGGGATTTAATAAATGTGCAGCAAAGAATTTCTACTCAATGGAATTGTTTTCCTACTAGGTGCAATATACTGCCTATGCAGCAGTGGGCGGTATCTCATCTCTTATCAAATTGATGTTTGCGGGACTCCTTTTTCTGCTCTTTACTAGATGCAGTTGTGGTCGCAAACTTCTGATAAAAGTAAGTATGGTTTTAACCTAAAATCAATCACCACAACTAATGTAACAATTTATTAAAGTAGAAAAACACTATTACAGCATGAATCATAAATATTAATTTACAAAAAAACATATTTCTCCAATGATGAACATCTGTATGTCCCTACGAATTTCACCGTGTATCTTATAGAATGGTTCATCAGGGGATAAAAAATACAGTGTACAATGTACATATAGGATAAGGGATTCTCCATAGAGAAAATACACATATATATGGAGCAGAATGTAAACATATAACACAAGCCAACAAAAATGCAGACAAAGAATACACATATATGTACAGTTACAGCAAGGAAAAATATTGTGTCTTACACTTAGCATGCCATATGTCAAAGGCAATATAGATTGCTTGAAGCGTCTTTTCTGGCTGTAAGTCCGGAAGTAAAAAATGACCACACATGAAGTGAACAAATACAATTAAATAAGCATACAGGCAAAGCACAGAAAAACATATTAATATTGCATTACAAAACAAAAATAAAAAATATTAATTACATACATTACAAATGTTAGAAACAAGGCACACCAACAACTGGTACAGAGTAGTCACAAACAGGTAATATACCATATACATGACGTATTCATATACCACATATAGTGACTAATGAGGTAGCATATGCATAAAAAGAGGAAGATAAACAGAAAAAATTTATGGATATTATCCATAATACATTTATTTTTTTCTCTTTATCTCCTTTAAATGCATTCTATATTAAACAAATGAGGAAAACAAAGAAATGTAACAGACACCACTTATGTATCTACTAATGCACTAATCCATACTGGCTTGGACCTCAGTGATGCAAGGCAGTAATGCTTGTTATCTATTTGTTACATTTTACTACTTTTTTTTTTTCTTTTGCTATGAGGACACAGATGATATGTTTGTGTGTTCCCAGATATACAGGGTGGGCCATTTATATGGATACACCTTAATAAAATGGGAATGGTTGGTGATATTAACTTCCTGTTTGTGGCACATTAGTATATGTGAGGTGGGAAACTTTTCAAGATGGGTGGTGACCATGGCGGCCATTTTTAAGTCGGACATTTTGAATCCAACTTTTTTTTTTTCAATAGAAAGAGGGTCATGTGACATCAAACTTATTGGGAATTTCACAAGAAAAACAATGATGTGCTTGGTTTTAACGTAACTTTATTCTTTCATGAGTTATTTACAAGTTTCTGACCACTTATAAAATGTGTTCATTGTGCTGCCCATTGTGTTGGATTGTCAATGCAACCCTCTTCTCCCACTCTTCACACACTGATAGGAACACCGCAGGAGAAATGCTAGCATAGGCTTCCAGCATCCGTAGTTTCAGGTGCTGCACATCTCTTATCTTCACAGCATAGACAATTGCCTTCAGATGACCCCAAAGATCGGGGTCAGATCAGGAGACCTTGGGGGGCCATTCAACTGGCCCACGACGACCAATCCACTTTCCAGGAAACTGTTCATCTAGGAATGCTCGGACCTGACACCCATAATGTGGTGGTGTGCCATCTTGCTGGAAAAACTCAGGGAACGTGCCAGCTTCAGTGCATAAAGAGGGAAACACATCATCATGTAGCAATTTCGCATATCCAGTGGCCTTGAGGTTTCCATTGATGAAGAATGGCCCCACTATCTTTGTACCCCCATATACCACACCATACCATCAATTTTTGTGTGCCAACAGTCTTGGAGGGATCTATCCAATGTGGGTTAGTGTCAGACCAATAGCGGTGTTTTTTTTTGTTAACTTCACCATTCACATAAAAGTTTGCCTCATCACTGAAAAAAATCTTCTGCGTAAACTGAGGGTCCTGTTCCAATTTTTGTTTTGCCCATTCTGCAGCACCTGAAACTACGGATACTGGAAGCTTGTGCTAGCATTTCTCCTGCGGTGTTGCTATGAGTGTGTGAAGAGTGGGAGAAGAGGGTTGCATTGACAATCCAACAGAATGGACAGCACATTGAACACATTTTATAAGTGGTCAGAAACTTGTAAATAACTCATGAAAGAATAAAGTAGACACAAAAAGTGTAAAAAAAAATTAAAAAAATAAAAAGGAAAAAAATTGAAAAATCCCCTCCCCCAATAAAAATGTTAAAGGGTTACTCCGGTGGTCAACGTGTTTTTCTGTTTTTGACTTACACTATTTGTTTTGTTTCATTTCTATTCTTGTTGTTTAGCCTACTCTATTTCCGTTCTTTGTTGTCTTTTTATCCCTCACTCTGTTTTCCTATCTTTGCTTCTATTTCCTGTTTCTTGCTGTGCTGAAAACCACAAATCCCAGCATGCCACATGCCTTGCTGGTTTGGGGCGGCTCCCTTTTTTTTTTTTTTTTTTTCCGCCCTTTACCCACCCTACTATTTTCCCAGGTCGGCCCCCTTAGACACAGCACAGTGATATAATCAGCCCTGGTTGGGATACACTGGCATACACACACTAAAGGGACTACAACTCCCAGCATGTGTCATTCAGGAGTCTTCAGTCTGTGGTATAACACCAGCATGCTGCCTCTGTAGTCTCCTGGGGGTTGTAGTTCACCACACCTCTATAGGGCATACACCAGTGTTTCCCAACCAGGGGGCCACCAGGTGTTGCAAAACTACTACTACCAGCATGCCCGGACAGCCAAAAGCTGTCCGGACATGCTGGGAGTTGTAGTTTTGATACAAACCAGCTGGAGGCATACTGGTTTGGAAACACTGGTGTAACATGATGTGTATGCTGAATAGGCTAGAACAGTGATTACCAACCATTGTGCCTCCAGCTTTTGCAAATCTACAACTCCCAGCATGCCCAAAGTCTGTCCAGGCATGCTGGGAGTTGTAGTTTTGCAACAGCTGGTGTGTAAATACTAGCATACACACACATAACAGGGACTACAACTCCCAGCTTGTGTCATTCAGGAGTCCCCCCCCCCCCTCACACATAGAAATCATCCCCAGTCCGAGATTTATTCCCCTGCAGTCTATACATCCCCAGCCCGTGCACTTTGTTATCCTCCCCTTCATATAATACTCTTATCTTTTCTGTCTTCTTTCAGTGCAGACCTGCGTCCTCAGAAGACAGAGCAGGGGGAGGGGAGATGAGGAGCTGTGTATATCCTCTCTCTCCACCTGCTCTGGCTTCTTTCTCTCATGCACACCTGCGTCCTCCGGGAGGGGGAGATGAGGGGGCGTGGCTTCTTTCTCTCATGCAGTTCTGAAAGAACAGAGAAAAAAAAAGCCCTAACATGTTGTCGACAGTCTAATCCTAACATGGCCGACGCTGTGGACAATAGTAAGAGATCCAACCCAGAACTACAGAACTTCCTGGCCCACAAACAGGTAAGAAAAAAGACACATGCTGCACGAACATATAATAAATTTCAATTGCAAAAAACATGAACATTAAAAGAAGATGCAATATAGCCAAAAATCTTAACCACCGGAGTACCCATTTAACTGTCCCTTTTCCCATTTTACCCCCAAAAAGTGTAAAAAAAAATAAAATAAAAAAAAATGAAAAAAAAATTATAAACATATTTGGTATCGCCACGTGCATAAATGTCCGAACTATCAACTATCAAAATATAAGGTTAATGATCCCATACGGTGAACGGTGTAAACTTAATTTTAAAAAAAGTCAGCTTTTTTAGTGACATCATATTCCAAAAAGAAATTAATAAAGCATTTACGAAAAGGGGTATTCCATGAAAATTTTTTTTTTTCCATATCAACTGGCTCCAGAAAGTTAAACAGATTTGTAAATTAGTTCTATTAAAAAATCTTAATCCTACCAGTATTTATCAGCTGCTGAAGTTGAGTTGTTCTTTTATGTCTGACAACAGTGCTCTCTGCTGACACCTCTGTCTGTCTCAGGAACAGTCAAGAGCAGGAGGGGTTTGCTATGAGAATTTGCTGCTACTCTGGATAGTTCCTGAGATAGAGAGGTGTCAGCAGATAGCACTGTTGTCAGACAGAAAAGAACAACTCAACTTCAGTATCTTATAAGTTCTGGAAAGATTAATATTTTTAATAGAAGTCATTTACAAATCTGTTTAGCTTCCTGGAGCCAGTTGATATGAAAAAAAAAATATATATATATAGATATTCACAAAATTCCAACAGAGCAGCACATCCAAAGGAAGTAAAGAGGTGCCAGCAGCAAGGTAGCCCGGTCCAGGCAGTCACACACCCAATGTAGTAATCCGCAGCACTCAAGGAAAACATTACGAGTATGCAATCAATTCATTAAGGCATACATAAATATAAAGTGTAAAACATAATAAGATACAGGGTCATTCCACCACTGTAATTTAAGGTGAGCAGTGAGCAGTGTTTTAAAAATGGAAAATGCAGATCAAAGGCTGCAAAACATTATGAAAATTGCCAAAATACATTAACAATCATGATTAATAAACATGTGCAAAACTCACAATAACAATCAAGTAGGCGGAATATGATGGCTGCACTCCTATAACCATATAAGGAAAACGCCATGATTAGTGATTCACATCCCGGAACGTTCCGTGATTATCACATGACCGGCCTCGCTCCCGGAACCATCGGTCTGCCCGACTCTCTGTACAGCAACCAGAAATGTTTACCTTAACACCGGATGTGACGTGTGGTGGCGGAGGAGGTCATGTGACCTGGCGCCATTTTCCATTTTTAAAACACTGCTCACTGCTCATCTTAAATTACAGTGGTGGAATGACCCTGTATCTTATTAGGTTTTACACTTTATATTTATGTATGCCTTAATGAATTGATTGCATACTTGTAATGTTTTAATCACTTGTACACCTTTATATACTTCCTGTTTGTCACTACTATGATACTTGAGAAAGGCTGCATGGCAGCTGAAACGTTGCTCTGTATTAGTATGGAATAAAGCACCTTAATTTTGCACCTTACTCCTTGAGTGCTGCGGATTACTACATTGGATATATATATATATATATATATATATATATATATAGATAAAGAATAAGTCAGCCAGCACTTTAGTTGATACCAAACTATTATATGGACCTGGCCTACAGGTGCACGCTACTAGGCTAGATATACAGCAACAGAAGAATGCAGCAGCACACTGCCAGCACAAGGATATAGGTGCAACATGAATATGCAGTTAAAACATGGAGAGCTATACAGCTATGGTGTAATAGATGCAAAGGCTACCTTATCGCGGTGGGACGGTCCAAGCTATTTGACCGCCGGCGGAGACAAATTTGCGAGCTAAGTGCCTCACTATTTCATAGTTTCACATTTGCATCTATTACACCATAGCTATATAGCTCTCCATGTTTTAACTGCATATTCATGTTGCACCTATATCCTTGTGCTGGCAGTGTGCTGCTGCATTCTTCTGTTGCTGTATATCTAGCCTAGTAGCGTGCACCTATAGGCCAGGTCCATATAATAGTTTGGTATCAACTAAAGTGCTGGCTGACTTATTCTTTGTCTGTATTGCACATACGGGGGAGTGGCTACCTCCATGTTGGCCTTGCACCCCACCCACCTCTATCAGGTGTGTATATAAGGTGGCTTGGATGTTCCAGATCCTGCCATGCTTACTGCACTGTTCACACAGAGGCATATTCACAGTGTAGGGTCCGTCCCAGGAGGCTACCTTATCGCGGTGGGACGGTCCAAGCTATTTGACCGCCGGCGGAGACAAATTTGCGAGCTAAGTGCCTCACTATTTCATAGTTCCACATTTGCATCTATTACACCATAGCTGTATAGCTCTCCATGTTTTAACTGCATATTCATGTTGCACCTATATCCTTGTGCTGGCAGTGTGCTGCTGCATTCTTCTGTTGCTGTATATCTAGCCTAGTAGCGTGCACCTATAGGCCAGGTCTATATAATAGTTTGGTATCAACTAAAGTGCTGGCTGACTTATTCTTTGTCTGTATTGCACATACGGGGGAGTGGCTACCTCCATGTTGGCCTTGCACCCCACCCACCTCTATCAGGTGTGTATATAAGGTGGCTTGGATGTTCCAGATCCTGCCATGCTTACTGAACTGTTCACACAGAGGCATATTCACAGTGTAGGGTCCGTCCCAGGAGGCTACCTTATCGCGGTGGGACGGTCCAAGCTATTTGACCGCCGGCGGAGACAAATTTGCGAGCTAAGTGCCTCACTATTTCATAGTTTCACATTTGCATCTATTACACCATAGCTGTATAGCTCTCCATGTTTTAACTGCATATTCATGTTGCACCTATATCCTTGTGCTGGCAGTGTGCTGCTGCATTCTTCTGTTGCTGTATATCTAGCCTAGTAGCGTGCACCTGTAGGCCAGGTCCATATAATAGTTTGGTATCAACTAAAGTGCTGGCTGACTTATTCTTTGTCTGTATTGCACATACGGGGGAGTGGCTACCTCCATGTTGGCCTTGCACCCCACCCACCTCTATCAGGTGTGTATATAAGGTGGCTTGGATGTTCCAGATCCTGCCATGCTTACTGAACTGTTCACACAGAGGCATATTCACAGTGTAGGGTCCGTCCCAGGAGGCTACCTTATCGCGGTGGGACGGTCCAAGCTATTTGACCGCCGGCGGAGACAAATTTGCGAGCTAAGTGCCTCACTATTTCATAGTTTCACATTTGCATCTATTACACCATAGCTGTATAGCTCTCCATGTTTTAACTGCATATTCATGTTGCACCTATATCCTTGTGCTGGCAGTGTGCTGCTGCATTCTTCTGTTGCTGTATATAGATAGATAGATAGATAGATAGATAGATAGATTTTTTTTTTTTTCATGGAATACCCCTTTAAAATAATGGACACCATGATGGAACCCCCAACAGATTCCATTTCATATCAGTGGGGGCCATTAGTTTTTTATTGTAACTGAAACACTGACATAATGACAGTGTGAACACAGCCTTAGATTAGAGGCCATAAATATGAAAGAGCTCTCTTTAAATACAGTTTGAAGAAACCTCTTTGAATACAGTTTAATAAGAATGATGTTTTGATACAGTTACCGTATATTTCCTTACTTTTACCAAATCTTTAACAAGCAGCATCACCATGTTTAAAGCCTACCTTAAACTGGAAGTGTGTTCCATCTTGTATGCTGTGTTATACTACTGTATTCTGGCACCATACATTTTCCCCAAGTTGTATATAGCTTTGATACGCTACTTAATCTCTTTCAAAATATGACCATAAAAAATATGTGACATGCACACATGGTATTTATATTACTGGGGTACTCTGCCCTACAAATAATACTTTTATGGTAAATTAAGAATAGCACTCACCATCATCCGCTTTCAATCTTTATTTTGATAACAGTTACAGGTATACATACAGCAATCCGGTCAGCATGGCTTGGTTGCCAGTGTGCATGCGGCACACTGGTGTCCGAACCATACTGACCAGATCGATGTATGTATACCTGCACCTGTTTTCAAAATAAAGATTGAAAGCGGACGATGGTGGTTGCCATTCTTAATTCTTACTAATATTCAGATAAGCTTAGATTCTTACTAACATGTGGATGTAATGTCCGTTTTTGTATCTTTCTGTTTTGGTGTCTATTCAAACACTAGTTTTGTGCCTATAACAGTTTTCTTTGCTATTCTCCCTGGCTGAGGAATAGTTAAAGCTCTGAGCCAGTTGCTACTCGGATATGGCTATTTAAACTCGAGCTCTCCTGCACTCTATGCTGGTTATTTGGGCATTTGTGCAAGTCTGACTATGACTGTTTTTTACTATGTCTGCTTTATCATGCGCTTTGTATTAATCTTGTAATAACCATGGTTAATTGTCTTGTTTATTATTGATTTTAGTCTGTGGCACATTTGTCGGTTTTTAGGATTATGTATGTCCATTCTGCTTTAGCATTGCATCTTAGTCTGTGTTTACACTGTGAGTTTGGATATGTTCCTGTTCTGGTATTCTGGTTCCTTCACCTTGTGGATTTTGTTTTTGTGGAGTCTGTTCAGACTCATCCTGTTTACTCAGTCTAGTGTTCTGTGTATTATATTTCTGTTTCCTTCAAGGTCAGTATCCTGATCACATGTTGGATTGTGCCCGCCGGCTAGAAGTTTATTTGGAGTTATAATTGCGGTCCACTCCTTTTGTGGAGTGGGGTGTCTAGTTTTGGTCTTTGTCCCAGTGTGAACAGTGTTCTATGTTTACCTGACCTATGTAGTGTTTTACATTCAGTTCATCCCCTGCATTGCTTGGTTTCTGCTGTTACTTATTCCATTCCCAGTCTTGTTCATTTATTCATTTACAAAGGACTTTTTTCTGATGAATTGAGCACCACTGGTCCGAACGGAGTGTGTTCCAGGTGTCGAGAGCAGCGCATCAAGGGGGACTTATTGCAGCTTAGGCAGTGTTGACCAGCTATTTCTATAACTGTGTCTACAATGTAGCTTATGTGGTTACTTAGGTGCAGTTCATGTTGGTACTTAGAGTGCCTACAGGTCATATGCCTTCATATAGCTTTGCTGTATGTAGGAGACCAGACAGTGATACCACATTTTAAGTACCCATGTAAAGTCCTACTGTGTTCATCCAGAGGAAGCAAAAAAAAAAACCATGAAGCTGATGACAATTGCCCCATCACAATTACCATGCCTTCCCAACCCCAATATGGCGATCAGAATAAATCCCTGGATCAACGTTCTATCCCCATAAATCTTGTATCCTTAACCTCCAATCTAGGCCCACCTTGAACTTGTTTAGTGAGTCAGACATCACAAAATCATGTGCCAGAGAGTTCCATATTCTCACTGCTCTTATAGGCTGTTTCCAGAAAAACGCCAATTCTGCCGCATGGCGTTTTTTGGGCCAAAAAAATGCTGCGGCCAGATGTTAGCTGTAAATCAATGAGAAATTGCTAAATTCTTTTTCCACTTGGCGTTTTTCAGTTTGGCATTTTTTTTTTATCCTTTTGGCATTTTTTCACTCTTTCTAAGCTCCTTGGCGGTTTAGCAGAATCGACATGTTGAGCTTATGGCTTTTTTTCCCCTGATATTGTGGCGTTTTTCTCCCATAGAAGTCTATGAGAGTAAAAAACACCAAGAAACACGCCATGTGGGTTTTAACTTTGGTGTTTTTGCAGGTGGATTTTATTCTTTTTTGGACTTTTAGCGATCCAAAAAAGTGATGGAGATACCTTTTTTAATAAAATTTCGTAGGGTACCATTAAAAAATTAAATAAAAAAGATACAGTAGTGATGGAAAAAATTGTATTTAACAAAATGAATTCATCAAAATAAATCTTTTTTATTCGTATTAATTTTTAAACAGGGATCAATTTGTGTGTGTGGTCATGGCACTAAAAATGTAGCCGACAATAATAAAAAGGTAGTGTGTGTATGTGTTTCTCACTTTTATTTCTTTATTTTTTACATCTTTTAGGTAGTCGCAACTCTCTGGGGGAAATATGAATAGGTGTATATAAACGTCAGTGCAGGGGACCATAGAAGAGCTGCCGGCCGCATCTATACATTATACAGGAGGATCACAGCGGGTATCAGGAGAGACATCCGCTGTGATCTTTCCTTAACTGCAGGTACTACTGCTCCCAACAGGGAGCACACTCTGCTCCATGCTGGGAGCTGTAGTACCTGCATTAATTGACAGATCACAACAGGTGTCAGAAGTTACACTCGCTGCGATCTGTCTATTAATGCAGGTACTATTTTGTAATAGAAGTAATTTTCAAAACTGTAACTTTTCTGGAGCCAGTTCATATATATATATATATATATATATATATATATATATATATATATATATATATATATAAAAAAAAAATACCCCTTTAATTCCTGCAAAACACTGGGATGGATGCTATCTGGGCTACGTGATTTGTGTTTTTATGTTACTAAGGCAGCTTCACTTTTTTTTCTTTGTTTAAAGAGGCGAGATTTGCTGGAGAATTTACTTTGTCCCCTCCCCTGTTATCTGACATTGGATTTTCCTTTGTAAATGCAGTAAAGTAGAGGATGTCATTTAGTAGATTGGCCTTTTCCTCATCCCCGTCCACCATTACACCCAGATTATTTCTTAAGTGGACAACATTTTCAGTTTTAACTTTCTTATTATTTATGTAGGTGTGGAATATTTCTGGGTTCTTTTTACTTTCTATGGCAATTATTCTCTCTGTTGTGCTTTCCTCTTATCATTTATCTCAACAACTGTTTTGTTTAGCCAAATGTTTTTTTTTCTATATCTAGCCTGTTTATTTCTGTAGGGTATATGTTGTTCACAATATCTATTTAGGATTCTCTAAATAGTGTCCTATTTAGCTTGTGTACTTTTATTTCTGAGGACACGGTCCCAATTTATGTCACTGAGGTCCTCTCTTAGGCTGCATTCACACTACGGTTGCAGGGTACGGCTGCCAGATCCGGCTAGGGGAGGGGAAAACCGGGTGCTTCCATACCCCAGCCGGATCGGCGACAAACTCCATTCACTTTCTGCCCTGTATCCGGTTTTGCGACCGGACCTAAAACCGTAGTATACCTCTCTTACAGATACTATGTCTAACCTATTGGTTAGTATAAGGTCCAGAAGCGCCCCACCTCTTGTTGGGTCCTGCACTAGTTGGGAAAGGTAATTGTTCTTTATTATTGCCAAGAGCCTGTTTCACTTGCTGGACCTACAGGTTTCAGCTTTCCAGACTATGTCAGGGTAGTTAAAGTCCCCCATAATAATGACTTCCCCCTTCTTTGCGGTCCTATAAGTTGGTTTTCCACTGCTTCTGTTATACTTGGTGACTTATAACTAACCCCTATCAGTAATTTTTGGTTCTTACCTCCTCCCCTTATCTCCACCCACAGACACGCGGAATTGGCCCAAGGGTAAGGTCACATGTAATGGATCTGCAGTGTATTTTACACTGCAGATCCGCCGATGACCCGACCCATAGTGTGCCTCCAGCTGTGACCAAAAGCTCCGCCTCGCGCCCCCTGACTTGCTCGCAGTGGCAATCCGCCACTTCAAGCAGCCACTCAGGGGCCTGTGAGTTACTGCGCGCATGTGCAGTATATTCAGACATTGCGGCTTTTGGTCACAGCTGGAGGCACACTATGTGTCACCGGCAGATCCGCAGCATAAAATACGCTTCGGATCCATTACGTGTTACCCTACCCTAAGACAGGATTTTACATGTAAGCAAACCCCCACCCCCTTTCTTACTTGTACGATCATTCCCGAACAGAATGTAGCCCTGAACATTAACTGCCCAGTCATAGCTTGCATCCAGCCATGTCTGACTTATCCCCACTATATCAT
Organism: Hyla sarda; assembly: GCF_029499605.1. NCBI lineage: Eukaryota > Metazoa > Chordata > Amphibia > Anura > Hylidae > Hyla > Hyla sarda. The sequence goes on along the minus strand of NC_079191.1, from coordinate 318,383,678 downwards.
AGTCTTTTTCCAACATTAATAGTTCCAGTTCCTCCATCTTATGTTCCTCCATCCATTATTGAGGCTGTATTTTATGACTTACTAGATGATACCACCATAGAGTAGTAGCTATATTTAACCCCTTAACAAAATAGGACATAAATGTACGTCCTAGTGCCCTGTACTTAACGCATCAGGACATATATATATATATATATATATATATATATATATATACGTCCTGTACATGACGCGAGCACCAGTGGTCGTATCGTGCACGGCAGGTCCCGGCTGTCGGCAGCCAGGGACCCGCCATTAACCCCTCAGATACCCTGATCAAATACAGATCACGGCATCTGTGTCAATTTGGGCGTTATATTGGATGATCAGAATGCCCACGGGGATCCGATCTTTCAAAATGGCAGACAGAGATCCCCTTAACTGCCTCCCCTACTCTCCCAGAGTCGTCTGATCTGACATAGAGCAGAGCAGAAGATCACCGATAAAACTGATCAGTGCTATGCCTATGCATAGCACTGAACAGTATTAGCAATCAAGTGATTGCTATAAATCATTTGAAAAATAACCACTATTTAGATTTTAATTGGAAAAGGGGATAACCACGATTTACATTTTAATTTTAAATTTTTTTAAACTTTTTTTTACACTTTTTATGTCCCCATAATGGGGACATAAAAAGAGTAAAAAAAAGTTTTAAAAAATCCCCTTTTCCAATTAAACTGTTAATTGTCCCTTTTTCCCATTTTACCCCCAAAAAGTGTAAAACTAAATAATCAATAAACATATTTGGTATCGCCACATGTTTAAATGTTATAACTATCAAAATATAATGTTAATGATCGCGTGCGGTAAACGTAAAAAAACCTCATCATGTAATAATGGGTATCATTTGATTTGTATTGACACACAGAATAAAGAAAACATGGCATTTTTAACGTAAAGTGTACAGTGAAAACAAAACCTTGCGGTGAAACCACTATGTCCCGATCAGCTAGGACACATCAGGGTGTCCCTTACCTGCCTCCTGCGGATCCGATTGCCGAATGACTGCTCCGTGCCTGAGATCCAGGCAGGAGCAGTCAAGCGGCAGAATCACTGATCAATGTTATCCTATGGGATAACAATGATCAGTGTAAGAGATCAGTGTGTGCAGTGTTATAGCCCCTAGAGTGGGCTATAACACTGCATAGAAAAAGGTTAAAAAAGATCATTTAACCCCTCCCCTAATAAAAGTCTGAATCGCCCCCCTTTTCCCATTTAAAAAACAAAACAAAAAAAACATGTGGTATCGTCGCATGCGGAAATGTCCGAACTATAAAAATGTATAGTTAGTTAAACAGCAAAGTCCAAAATTGCATATTTTTGGTAACTTTTTATACCATAAAAAAATGAATAAAAAGCGATCAAAAAGTCTGATCAAAACAAAAATGGTACCGATAAAAACTTCAGATCACAGCGCAAGAATCCCTCATGCCGCCCCGAAAGCGGAAAAATAAAAAAGTTATAGGGTTCAGAAGTACGACAAAATCAAACCTATATAAGTAGGAAATCCTTTTAACCCCTTAAGGACCCAGCCCATTTTCACCTTAACCTCTTCAGGACATAGGGCGTATGGATACGCCCTGCATCCCGAGTCCTTAAGGACCGAGGGCGTATCCATACGCCCGTGGGAATTCCGGCCCCCACCGCTAGCCGGTTGGGGACCAGAGCCGGATGCCTGCTGAAAGCGTTCAGCAGGCATCCCGGCATATCGCCCAGGGGGGTCATTATGCCCCCCCATGTCAGCGATCGCCGCAGATCGCTGGACAATTCAGTCCAGCGATCTGCGGCGATTCCGGGTCAATCGGGTCTCCAGTGACCCGGTGACCCGGAATTACTGGCTGTCTGGGGCCGTCTTTGATGGCCCCGAACAGCCAGAGCCTGCAGGGGTGAGGTGGCACTGGTGCCACCTCATGATCGCCCTGATTCGTCGGCCGGTAATTAGCGGCCGACCAATCAGGGCGCCTGCTGCGGGTGTCACACCCTCAACCCGCTCCGCCCCTCTTCCGAAGGACGTGAGCGTGTGCGGGACGTGCACCCCGGGTGCTGGGGACCCCGATCCCCGGTGTCAATGTTGGGATCGGGGCCCCAGGAGCAGCGGCGGCGGCGGGACTGACCTCATGCGGCTGGATCGTTGGAGGTGAGTGACAGCCTCCTGCTGTTGCTTAGCAACAGCTCCCAGCATGCAAAAAGGGCATGCTGGGAGCTGTAGTTATGCAACAGCAGGAGGCAGACCACCACAACTCCCAGCATTCCCTTATGGGCATGCTGGGACTTATGGTTTTGCAACAGCTGGAGGCACATTTTTTCTATGGAAAAGCGTACCTTCAGCTGTTGTATAACTACAACTCCCAGCTTGCACAAACAGCTAAAGTGCATGCTGGGAGTTGTAGTGGTGCATCTGCTGGTTGCATAACTACAACTCCCAGCATGCCCGTTGGCTGTCGGTGACTGCTGGGAGTTGTAGTTTTGCAACAGCTGGAGGCACACTGGTTGTGAAACACTGAGTTAGGTCACAAACTCAGTGATACATAACCAGTGTGCCTACAGTTGTTGCAAAACTACAACTCTCAGGAGTCACCGACAGCCAACGGGCATGCTGGAAGTTGTAGTTATGCAACAGCTGGATGTCCCCCCCCCAATGTGAACGTACAGGGTACACTCACATGGGCGGAGGATTACAGTAAGTATCTGGCTGCAAGTTTGAGCTGCCGCAAACTTTCTGCTGCAGCTCAAACTGCCAGCGAGAAACTACTGTGAACCCCCGCCTGTGCGACTGTACCCTAAAAACACTACACTACCACAAAAAATAAAATAAAAAGTAAAAAACACTACGTATACACATACCCCTATACAACCCCCCTCCCCAATAAAAATGAAAAACGTCTGGTACGCCACTGTTTCCAGAACGGAGCCTCCAGCTGTTGCAAAACAACTCCCAGTATTGTCTGACAGCCGTTGACTTCCAGGCATGCTGGGAGTTTTGCAACAGCTGGAGGCACCCTGTTTGGGAATCACTGGCGTAGAATTCCCCTATCTCCACCCCTATGCAAGTCCCTAATTTAGGCCTCAAATGCGCATGGCGCTCTCACTTTGGAGCCCTGTCGTATTTCAAGGCAACAGTTTAGGGTCACATATGGGGTATCGCCGTACTCGGGAGAAATTGTGTTACAAATTTTGGGGGGTATTTTCTGCTTTTACCCTTTTTAAAAATGTAAAATTTTTGGGAAAACAAGCATTTTAGGTAAAAAAAAAATTTTTTTTTTACATATGCAAAAGTCGTGAAACACCTGTGGGGTATAAAGGTTCACTTAACCCCTTGTTACGTTCCCCGAGGGGTCTAGTTTCCAAAATGGTATGCCATGTGGGGGGTTTTTTGCTGTCCTGGCACCATAGGGGCTTCCTAAATGCGGCATGCCACCAGAGAAAAATTTGCTTTCAAAAAGCCAAATGTGACTCCTTCTCTTCCGAGACCTGTACTGCGCCAGCAGAGCACTTTTCACCCCCATATGGGGTGTTTTCTGAATCAGGAGAAATTGGGCTTAAAATTGTTAGGGGTATTTTCTGCTATTACCCTTTTTAAAAATAAAATATTTTGGGGAAAACCAGCATTTTAGGTAAATTTTTTTTTTTTTTTTTTTTTTTGGCATTTGCAAAAGTCGTGAAACACCTGTGGGGTATTAAGGTTCACTTTATCCCATGTTACATTCCCCGAGGGGTCTAGTTTCCAAAATGGTATGCCATGTGTTTTTTTTTTTTGCTGTTCTGGCACCATAAGGGCTTCCTAAATGCAACATGCCCCCCCAAAAACCATTTCAGAAAAACGTACTCTTCAAAATCCCCTTGTCGCTACTTCGCTTCTGAGCCCTCTACTGCGCCCGCCGAACACTTTACATAGACATATGAGGTATGTCCTTACTCGAGAGAAATTGGGCTACAAATACAAGTAAAAATTTTGTCTTTTTACCCCTTGTAAAAATTCAAAAATTGGGTCTACAAGAACATGTCAGTGTAAAAAATGAAGATTGTGAATTTTCTCCTTCACTTTGCTGCTATTCGTGTGAAACACCTAAAGGGTTAAAACACTTACTGAATGTCATTTTGAATACTTTGGGGGGTGTAGTTTTTATAATGGGGTCATTTATGGGGTATTTCTAATACGAAGACCCTTCAAATCCACTTCCAACCTGAACTGGTCCCTGAAAAATACTGAGTTTGAAAATTTTGTGAAAAATCGGAAAATTGCTGCTGACCGTTGAAGCCCTCTGGTGTCTTCCAAAAGTAAAAACACGTCAATTTTATGATGCAAACATAAAGTAGACATATTGTATATGTGAACCAAAAAAAAATGTATACGTAATATCCATTTTCCTTACAAGCAGAAAGCTTCAAAGTTAGAAAATGCAAAATTTTCAAATTTTTCATCAAATTTACGGATTTTTCACCAAATAAGGATGCAAGTATCGACAAAAAATTACCACTATGTTAAAGTAGAATATGTCACGAAAAAACTATCTCGGAATCAGAATGATAACTAAAAGCATCCCAGAGTTATTAATGTTTAAAGTGACAGTGGTCAGATGTGCAAAAAACGCTCCGGTCCTTAAGGCCAAAATGGGCTCCGTCCTGAAGGGGTTAAGGACCCAGCCCATTTTCTGACCACTGTCACTTTAAGCATTAATAACTTTGGGATGCTTTTACTTTTCATTCTGATTCCAAGATTGTTAGTATTTTCGTGACATATTCTACTTTATGTTAGTGGTAAGATTTTGTTGATACTTGTATTATTTAAAAAAAATTGATGAAAAAATAGAAAATGTTGCGTTTTTTTTTTTTTTTTACTTTGAAGCTCTCTGCTTATAAGGAAAATGAATATTCCAAATAAACTATATATTGATTCACATATACAATATATCTACTTTATGTTTGCATCATAAAGCTGACATATTTTTACTTTTGGAAGACATCAGGGGGCTTCAAAGTTCAGCAGCAATTTTCCACAAAATTTTCAAAATTGAGCTTTTTCAGGGACCAGTTCAGGTTTGAAGTGAATTTGAAGGGCCTTCATATTAGAAATACCCCATAAATGACCCCAATATTAAAACTGCACCCCTCAAAGTATTCAAAATTACATTCTAAAAGTTTGTTAATCCTTTAGGTGTTTCACAGGAATAGAAAATTCTAAATCTTCATTTTTTACACTCGCATGTTCTTGTAGACCCAGTTTTTTAATTTTTACAAGGGTTAAAAGGAGAGAAATCTTCCTAAAATGTGTAACCCAATTTCTCTTGAGTAAGGAAATACCTCATATGTGTATGTCAAGTGCTCTGTGGTTTCACTAGAGGGCTCAGAAGGGAAGGAGCGAAAGTGGGATTTTGGAGAGTGAGTTTTTCTGAAATGGTTTTGGGGGCATGTCACATTTAAGAAGCCCCTATGGTGCCAGAACAGCAAAAAAACAAACAAAAAACATGTGGCATACTATTTTGGAAAATACACCCCTCAGGAAACTTAACAAGGGGTACAGTGAGCCTTAACACCCCACAGGTGTTTGACGACTTTTCGTTAAAGCTGGAGGTGTAAATGATTTTTTTTTTTCACAAAAATTCTAGTTTTCCCCCAAATTTTAAATTTTTGCAAGGGGTAATAGGAGAAAATGCACCCCAAATTTGTAACCCCATCTCTTCTGAGTATGGAAATACCCCATGTGTTGATGTCAAGTGCCCTGCTGGCGCACTACAATGCTCAGAAGAGAAGGAGTCACATTTGGCTTTTGGAAAGCAAATTTTGCTGAAATGGTTTTTGGGGGGCATGTCGCATTTAGGAAGCCCCTATGGTGCCAGAACAGCAAAAAAAAAAAACATGGCATACTATTTTGGAAACTACACCCCTCAAGGAACATAACAAGGGGTACAGTGGCTTTTTTCCTATTCTCCCTTGTGAAAATAAGAAATTTAGGGTAACACCAGCATTTTAGTGAAGAAATTTTTTTTTTTTTTCATTTTCACATCCAACTTTAACCAAAATTTGTCAAACACCTGTGGGGTGTTAAGGCTCACTATACCCCTTGTTACGTTCCGTGAGGGGTTTAGTTTCCAAAAGGGGTCACATGTGGGTATTTATTGTTTTGCCTTTATGTCAGAACCGCTGTAAAATCAGACACCCCTGTGCAAATCATGAGTTTAGGCCTCAAATGTACATGGTGTACTCTCACTTCTGAGCCATGTTGTGTGCCCGCAAATCACTTTACACCCACATCTGTCTGAATTGGCCGGCGATTTGCAGCCATCGCCGACATGGGGGGTCTCAGGAACCCCCCCAGGGGTTTGTACGGGGTGCCTGGTGATAGATATTAGCAGGCACCCCGTCCGTTCCCCGTCCGGCGCGCGGCGGGGACCGAAATTCCCACGGGCGTTCAGTACCAGGGAGCCATAAGCCCTGGGTCCTTAAGGAATTAATCGTATGGACCTACAGAATAAAGAGAAGGTGTAGTTTTTACCGAAAAATGTACTGCATAGAAACAGAAGCCCCCAAAATTACAAAATGGTTTTTTTTCTTCAATTTTTTAGCACAATTATTTTTATTTTTATTTTTTTCAGTTTTGCTGTTGATTTTTGGGTAAAATGACTGATGTCATTACAAAGTAGAATTGGTGGCGCAAAAAATAAGCCATCATATGGATTTTTAGGTGCAAAATTAAAAGGGTTATGATTTTTAAAAGTAAGGAGGAAAAAAACGAAAGTGCAAAAACAGAAAAACGCTCGATCCTTTAAAGGGGTACTCCGCAGAAAAACTTTTTTTTTTTTTTAAATCAACTGGTGCCAGAAAGTTAAACAGATTTGTAAATTAGGTTTCAGAAGAAGGGTGGAGCCAGCACTGATAAAAAAGTATCCTTTATTTTAATCCAGGTTAAAATCCTATGGCAGGCAAACAATGAAACACAAGGACAATAGTGCAAGACTGCATAGCTGGAAGTCCTCAAAGATTCCGCTACTTAGATTTGTAAATAACTTCCATTCAAAATTCTTAATCCTTTCTGTACTTATTAGCTGCTGAATACTACAGTGGAAATTCTTTTCCGTTTGAAACACAGAGCTGTCTGCTGACATCACAAGCACAGTGCTCTCTGCTGACATCTCTGTCCATTTTAGGAACTGTCCAGAGTAAAAAGAAATCCCCATAGCAAACATATGCTGTTCTGGACAGTTCTTAAAATGGACAGAGATGTCAACAGAGAGCACTGCTTGTGATTTCAGCAGACAGCTCTGTGTTTCAAAAAGAAAATAATTTCCGCTGTAGTATTCAGAGTACCTGTCATCAAACCATATTTTGTTAACTAACTCAGATTATATTCCCTAATTATTCCTAACACCACTTCTGCCCTTAAAAAAAAATTTCTGAGCTTTAAAAAGGCTAACGACTTAGCCACCAGTCCTTTCTGAGGAAGCTTGGGAACAAGTGAAACGTTAAAGGCACTGGCTAACTAACATTTTAACTAGCAGCTCTACAGTCTCTAAAGTGACAACCAGAAATAGCGCTCAAACTGAGGGGCCATACAAATATTAGTGCACCCTGACTTATAGTAGCACGCCTGTCACTTACAAACTATGCTATAGGCAGACTGGAGCTGTGGTTTTAATTACTGTGTGGTCCGGACATCTAGTGGACACATTGCTAACTGCACCTCAATTATTCATATTTTAATTGTAATCAATAAAAGTTAGCTTTTAATTGGGAGGGATCTAGTTTAGGGTACCCCTTTGGGGGTTTTCCCCTAAAGTTGTTGTTACATGTTATTGCCCTGATACCTCCTGGGGTTTTTGTTGTTTAGTATTCATAGGGCATAGCACTGATCAGTGTTATTGGTCATCTTCTGCTCTGGTCTGCTAGATCTCAGACCAGAGCAGAAGACCCATGGAAGGCAGTGGAGGCAGGCGAGGGGACCTACGTCTGCCGTTCTGGATGATGGTATCACCACGGCAGCGCTGCGGGCGATCCGATCATCCATTTTAGTGACTGCAGCGCTGCAGATGCCGTGATCTGTATTGATCACGGCATCTGAGGGGTTAATGGCGGACATCTGCTCGATCGTGGAGGTCGGCCATTACCGGCGGGTCCCTGGCTGCTATCAACAGCCGGGACCTGCTTCACATGGCCCGAGTATCGCTACGTTGCTCGCGGTTGTGTATAGGTCGTAAATGTACGTCCTGGTGCGTTAAATAGCACCGCACCAGGACATACATTTATGTCCTGAGTCGTTAAGGGGTTAAATTTCATTATTGTGTACAGCTCTTTACCACATCTTTGTTTTGATGCTGCTAGTGCTTGCTGTGAGTGATATTACCAAAGTATGGGTGTACAATTCGTATGATATCTCTTCCATCTGAGACATTGGCCCTCATTTACTATTGCAAACCCGACATGTTTTGTCGGGTTGTGCGCCAGAATTTTGGTCACCAAAAAGGTGCATGTTCCCGGCATTTTCACAAAAATCCTACATATTAACTAAGGTTTCCACAGAAAATGTGGTGGATTTCAGCTGAGGAAAACCCTACAGATCAGAGCATGTGTAAAAAAAGCTAAATGTAGGGAAAGTGGAAAATGTAGGGAAACCTTAGTAAATACCGTGGAAAATAAATTGTAGGGAATTAAATCCCACAAAGAAACCTACACTTAACTCTTAGTAAATAAGGGCCATTGCCTCTCACATACATAGTAAATGCCTCTGTTATAAGTTATAAGATGCATTGTGTTTCCATTGTTTGATGGATCTTTTATTGCCTGCAACTCTTTTCTGCAATTATGACAATCCAGAACAATGGAAATGCTTAACACAGATGTGAATGAGCCCTACAAAGGCATTTCACGTACAGACAGGATATAAGAAAGTAAAATTTGTTTTGAGATTTCATGTAGGATTTCTACACACATCTGAGTAAATTCAGTTGTGTGTGAGACTCTTGTTAAAATTAGTTAAAATCTGGGTGGCGACTTGTACCTGGTATTCTCCCCCTCCATGGACCGTCACTCAGCCCTGTGTAGCCCCGTGCCTCCTAGTCAATTGCGACTTGCTTCATTGTTCCGTCGACTGATTCGTTCCGCTTCCCTATATGACCTGTGGCCGATCGATCACCCCACTGATAAGTCATTTTCGTTCTACTCTCACCTGCATAAATTACACACACGAATAGACTATTTTTTCGGTAACTTACCCATGGTGCGCATGCTTTCTTCTGCTTCCTTGGACCCTATATATTGGTCGGATCACTGTCCGGTGCTTCTCTCATTCTCCCCTTTCTCCTCTTTCCCTCAGTGCTGTCACTGGTGTCTCAATGACTCTCTGCTTAAATCTCTGCCTTCCAGGGACTCAATCCAGGCCTCTATAGTTGAGTACTTCTCTCTTAACCAGGGATCTGTCTCCTCTCAGGCAGTCTTCTGGGAGGCTCATAAATCGGTTATCTGGGGGCTCTGCATTGCTCTCGGCTCCTGCCTGAAATGCTCCGGCCTGGCCCGATCCCTGGAGTTGCAGACCCAAATCCGCACTCTGGAAGCGGATCTGTTAGCTACTCCCTCTCTCGCGGTCCTGAGGCGTCTGGTCGCGTCGCGTGCCCAGCTAGGCGAACTTGCTCTTCACAAGGTGGAGCGTCATCTCCTCTATGCCAAACAACGATTCTACGAAAAGGGCAACAAAGCCCATTCCCTGCTAGCTAGATGCCTGCGGGACCGTGCTGCAGAGCCCAGATGCCCTCGGCTCTGAAGGATTCCTCGGGCACTCTTCACTACAACCTGACACTATCTCTAGACTCTTCACTGAATACTATTCCAAACTTTACTCTCTCCCTTGTCAACTTCCCTCTGATCCCGGGGAGCGAGATGCCCTACTGGATTTGTTTCTTTCAAACTGTCACCTCCCTTCCCCTGACCTGGAGGCTCTTAATGCTCCTATCATGTTGGAAGAACTGGCAGAGGTTCTTAAGTCCCTCCCTTTGGGATGCTCCCCAGGACCTGACGGTTTTACTTACCTGTACTACAAGACGTTTCTGCTTTACTTCTTCCTCACCTTGTTTCTCTCTTCAATTCTTTCCTGGGGGGGAGAGGGAATCCCACAGTCCTTTCTACACTCCTTGCTCACCCTCATTCCCAAACTGGGGAAGGATCCCCATGACTGTTCTAGCTATAGGCCTATTGCATTGCTTAAAGGGGTACTCCGGTGCTTAGACATCTTATCTCCTATCCAAAGGATAGGGGATAAGATGCCTGACTGCGGGAGTCCTGCCGCTGGGGACCCCCGTGATCTTGCATGCAGCACCCCGTTTGTAATCAGTCCCTGGAGCGTGTTCGCTCCGGGTCTGATTACGGGCGATCACAGGTCGGGCGACTGATTACAAACGGGGTGCCACGTGCAAGATCACGGGGGTCCCCAGTGGCGGGACTCCCGCGGTCAGGCATCTTATCCCCTATCCTTTGGATAGGGGATAAGATGTCTAAGCACCGGAGTACCCCTTTAACACTGATCTCAAATTGTTCTCTAAAGTCCTGGCTGCCCGCCTCAGTTGCCTCCTCCAGTCTCTCACTCATAAGGACCAGGTAGGCTTTATACCCTGCAGACAGGGGGGAGATAACATGAGGCGGGTAATAGATTTGATAGACTTGATTAACAAACGGTCTGAGCAGGCTGTTGTCCTTAGTCTGGATGCAGAGAAGGCCTTTGATAGGCTAGGCTGGCCCTTTCTCTTTGCTACTCTCCGGAAGTTTTGGTTACCGGGAGCCTTCCTCACAGCATTGTGGGGTCTGTACTCTTCCCCCACGGCCTCTTTGAAGCTCCCCCATGCTGCTTCCACGCCCTTCCCCCTGCGCAATGGTACCAGGCAGGGATGTCCGCTGTCCCCTCTGATTTTTGCTCTGTGTATTGAGCCCCTTGCTGCTATGATCTGGGGGTGTGCGGACATCTCTGGTGTTACTCTTACTAAACCTGTTCTGTCTTTGCCTAATCTTTACAGGGTCCTGCGTACTTTTGACACTGTCTCTGGCTATAAGGTTAATCTTTCCAAAACTGAAGTCCTGCCCTTGAAGTCCTGCTCAACTCAAGGATTCTTACTCATTTCGCTGGTCTCCTACTGCTATTACCTACCTTGGTGTCCATCTGACCTCCAGCTACTCATCTCTCTATTGCACTATGTCCCCCTGTTCCAACAGCTGCGTGCACTCATGGATAACTGGCGCTCTCAATATATCTCATTTTTCGGCCATATTGCGGCTGTTAAGATGACTATACCCCCTAAGTTGCTGTACTTTTTCGAGATCCTCCCTGGTTTGGGTGCCTCTGGCGGAGTAGAAGGCCTTCCAGTCTGCTATATTTCGCTTTATTTGGGATAGTAAACGGCATTGACTCCCTATGTCCGTGATGTTAGCTGGTCGAGGTGGGCGGGGACTGTCGGTTCCGGATGTCGCTAAGTACTACTGGGCGGCTTACCTCCACCATTTGGCTGCCTGGACATCCTACCATGCCTATAACTGCTGGATGGAGCTGGAAAAGCTGTGGCTGGCCCCAATCCATCCCAATACGTTTCTCTGGGGTCGCTCACCCCCCCCGCCTCCCGGCCCCCCTTACTGGTACCCATGTCCTTCTCCCGTTATGTCTGGGGACACTGCTCTAGGAAGTTTCAACTGTTCTCCCGTGACTCCCCTTTGCTATCCTTTCTCTACCATCCGGCCTTCCCTCCGGGCCTCACGTCTCCTATGGTTAGGGAGTGGGGAGGTAGGGGGCTTTTCTGCTGGGCGGATCTAGTTAGCCCTCTCACCCGTGCTCTACTCCCGTTTGAGGATTTGATATCCCGCTATGGTCTTCCCTCCTCTGAGCGACTCCACTACACCCAGCTTTGACACAATATGATGTCGGTTTTTGGGGGTCTGGTGGTCTCTCTGCCTACGGCCTTCAAGCGGCTCTGCCGTGCGAGGCCATAGCTGAAGGGTCTTCTCTCTGCTGTATACTCTATTCTCTCCAACCCGGCAGACGGAAGCGCCCCATCACACCATTATGAGTCGCTGGGAGGAGGCTTTGAATACCACTTTCACTTTACCCCAGTGGTGGATCATCTGGGATAGGGCTTCCCGGGCCTCTATGTACGGCTTACAAAGAAACCCAGTACAAGATGCTGATGGGCTGGTACCACATCCCTGTCCTACTGAACACCCTGAACCCTGACGTCCCACCGCAATGCCGGCACTGTGGTGTGGGGCTAGGAACAGTATTCCACATTTTCTGGTCCTGTCCCTTGATTGTGCCCTATTGGGAGGGGGTTGGGCGGCTGGTGGAAGGTGTGCTGGGGACCAGGGTCCCCTTAGATCCCCCGGTTTACCTCCTGTTTCTTTCTTCTTGATCCCTGCCTAAGAAGCCTTTTAAGCTCTTTATGCAGATAGTACTGGTGGCCAAAACTTCAATAGCCAGAAATTGGAAGTCCTCCCTCCGACCTCCCGAAGCCGACCTCCTGGCTAGAGTACGGGAGTTGCGTTCTTTAGAATACCTCACTGCCTCCCTTAACAATACAGTGCCTCTGGGAACCCTGGGATAGATATGTGGACCGACAGCCTCTTAAGCCCCTTCCTCTTTCTTTTTTCTTACTTTCCCTCCCTTCACCTTTTCCTCCCCCCCCCCCCCCTTTTTTTTTTGTGGTCTTGTGTTTGTCCTTGTTCATGTTTGTCCTGTTGTGTAGTGGTATCTATACTCATGACTAATGGATTCTGCTGGAGTGTCCTAGACATTTATCCTGTTTTACGTTTGTGGTCCTGATGCCTGCTGATGTCTGGGACTGGTTTTGACTCCTGTTATTTGCACTGATTCTGTCCTTTTTTTTCTGTATTTGAAAACTTTAATAAAAATTTACAGTTTAAAAAAAAAAAAAATTTGTTAAAATCTGAATAAATTCCAGATGCTGAATTCTATTTAATTTCTGTCTTTAACAGTACCCCAAATTCTTTTCTTTTGGTATTTTCTCCAAAGAAGGACCAACACAGAAACAGGTAATGTACCATTAAATTCTTTTGTTTTACACATTTTTTTTACTAATAAAAACCATGAATATAACACATTTTAGATTTCAGTCATCCCCAGTGTTTTCCCATTTAGTAAATAAACCCAGCTTGCATGTGCATAACTTTTATCAGTGTTGAACTTTAGCTACCATTTCTCAGCCCAAGCCTCCAACCTATTTAGATCAATTTGTAACATTGCACTTTCCTCTATTGTGTTAACTGCTTTACAGATTTTAGTATCCTTTGTACAATCCCTCTACAAGGTAATTTTTAAAAAATATTGAAGCAGATGGGGTCCAAAACTGGGGTACTCCACTAGAAACAATCTCCCAATTAGAGTACAGTGGGGATTAAAAATGTGGGCACCCCAGGTAAAAATTTGTATTAATGTGCATAAAGAAGCCAAGGAAAGATGGAAAAATCTCCAAAAGGCATCAAATTACAGATTTGTAATATGTGAACAAAAGTTAGATTTTAATTCCATCATTTACACTTTCAAAATAACAGAAAACAAAAAAAATGCCGTCTGCAAAAGTTTGGGCACCCTGCAGAATTTATAGCATGCACTGCCCCCTTTGCACAGCTGAGACCTGCCAGTGTCATTGATTGTTCTCAAACATCATCTGGAGAGACCAGGTGATGTCAATCTCAAAGGTTTTAATTGCCACGACTCATCTGACCTTGCCCCAACAATCAGCACCATTGGTTCTTCTAAGCAGGTGTCTAGAAATCTACAACTGAAAATAGTTGACACTCACAAAGCTGGAGAAGGCTATAAGAAGTTAGCAAAACGGTTTCAGATGTCCATATCCTCTGTTCGGAATGTAATTAAGAAATGGCAGTCATCAGGAACAGTGGAAGTTAAAGCAAGATCTTGGAGACCAAGAAAAATATCAGACAGAACAGCTCGCAGGATTGTGAGAAAAACAATTCAAAACCCATGTTTGACTGCACAATTCCTCCAGAAAGATCTGACAGACACTGGAATTGTGGTACACTATTCCACTATAAAGAGATACTTGTACAAATATGGTCTTCATGGAAGAGTCATCAGAAGAAAACCTCTTCTACGTCCTCACCACAAAAATCAGCATTTGAATTTTGCAAATGAACATATAGACAAGCCTGATGCATTTTGGAAACAAGTTCTGTGGATCGATGAGGTTAAAATTGAACTTTTTGGCCGGAATGAGCAAAGGTACGTTTGGAGAAGAAGGGGAACAGAATTTAATGAAAAGAACCTCTGTCCAACTGTTAAGCATTGGGGGTGGATCAATCATGCTTTGGGGCTGTATTGCAGCCAGTGGCACAGGGAACATCTCACGAGTAGAAGGAAAAATGGATTCAATTAAATTTCAGCAAATTTTGGATGTTAACTTGATGCCATCTGTGAAAAAGCTGAAGTTAAAGAGAGGATGGCTTCTACAAATGGATAATGATCCTAAACACACCTCTAAATCCACGTGGGATTACATCAAGAGGCGTACACTGAAGGTTTTGCCATGGCCTTCACAATCTCTTGACCTCAACATAATTGAAAATCTATGGATAGCCCTTAAAAGACCAGTGCGTGACAGACAGCCCAGAGATCTCAAAGAACTGGAAGACTTTTGTTAGGAAGAATGGGCAAAGATACCTCAAACAAGAATTGAAAGACTCTTGGCTGGCTACAAAAAGCGTTTACAAGCTGTGATACTTGCCAAAGGGGGCAGTACAAGATATTAACTTTGCAGGGTGCCCAAACTTTTGCAGACGCCATTTTTTTGTCTTGTGTTATTTTGAAAGTGTAAATGATGGAAATAAAATATAACTTTTGTTGACATATTATAAGAATGTCTAATCTGTAATTGATGCCTTTTGGAGATTTTTCCATCTTTTCTTGGCTTCTTTATGCACATTAATACAAATGTTTACCTGGGGTGCCTAAACTTTTGATCCCCACTGTATGTACCATTAAAGGGGTTGTCTGGTAAAATTTATTATTTTGCTATTGTCCCCAGGCTGCCTAATAAATACCAAACACTTTAACGCACCTTCCTCTGCTCCCTAGTTGCGTCCGATATCAGGGCGCCACATCTGCTACATGTCTTTGCATACAGTCTTCTGGCCAGGACTGTAAATGTGACATCACGGCTCTGCTTAACCAATCATTGGTCGCGGCGGTGATCCACCATGGCCAGTGATTGGCGGGCGGCACTGTCATTTTCCTGGCTGTAGACTATGTAGTCTGCAGCTCTGGGTGGGGGGGGGGGGGGGTGTCACCAGCCGCGAACAGCACCCAGATACAGGAGCTCCAAGGGAGCGGAGGAAGCTAAGTTAAAGTGTTTGTTAGTTTATTAGACAAACTTTTTATATCATTTGGATAATACTACTATATGTATATTATATTTGTAATATACACATTTTTTTTAAACAAATGTATATTTTTGGGTGAAAAAAATGCTGTCCTTACAGCTATTGCCTGTGTGTCTCTAAGGAGAGAAAATACATGTAATGTGGGCAGGACAAGCATGGCTCTGTGTAGGCTCATACATCCTCATAAAAGCATCAGGTTAGGTTGAAAGGACCGATCTCTCATAAACCCATGATGATATGAAGTTATACATTTTAGTATAATATATACAATGGAAGTTATACCAACAGGCCTATAGTTCCAAACCACATTTGCTATATGCCAGTCTTGGATAATAGTCTTTCACTATAGAGTCCCTTAAATATTACACAACTAGAAATAAGGAAAGAATGATGCTGCACTCACCCACGTCAATAGCTCACTGGGATACTCTGGTGGAAAGCAATATTTTTTTTTTAAATCAAATGGTGCCAGAAAGATAAACAGATTTGTAAATTACTTCTATTTAACCTATTAAGGAGGCAGGGCGTACCTGTACGCCCTGTGCCCACTCCCCTGCTATGACACGGAGTCAGGAGTGGGTCGGTCCCAGCGGCTATCAACGGCCGGGACCGGTGGCTAATACCTGACTTTACAGATTGCGGTGATGTCTGGTATTAACCCCTTAGACTCGGCGATCGAAGTTGATTGCCGATTCTAAAATGAAAAAAATGCTTTCCGGCAACTCAGGTATGAGTGTCCCGATCAGCTGAGAGGACACGAGGAGGGTTCCTACCTTCCTCCTCGGGGTCCGATCATCACTCTTTTGCTCCATGCCTGAGATCCAGGCTGGAGCAGCAGAGCGCCGATAACACTGATCAATGCTATGCCATGGCATAGCATTGAACAGGGTATGCAATCAGAAGATTGCATGTTATAGTCCCCTATGGGGGCTATAAATGTGTAAAAGTAAAAAAAAAAATATATAAAAAAAAAAAAAGTTAATAAATGAGATTTAACCCTTTTACCCCCCTTTTACCATTTAAAAAAATAAATTTAAACATATGTGGTATTGCCGCATGCGTAAATGTCAGTTCTATAAAAATATAAAGGTAATTAAACCGCACGGTCAATAGCATACATGTAATTCCAAGTTCCAAAATTGCATATTTGCAAAAAAATATATAAAAATACAAAGGTTATAGAGGTCAGAGAAGGAAATTTTTAAACGTACAAATTTCCCTGCAAAAAAAATATAATTTTTTAACAGTAGTAAAACAAAATCAAACCTATATAGGTTGGGTACCATTTTAATCGTTTACCAAAAAGTGCACTGCGTAGAAACGGAAGTCCCCAAAATTTACAAAATGGCAGGATTTTTTTTCAATTTTGTCCCACAGATAAACAATTTTTTGGGCTGTGCCGTAGATTTTTTTTGTAAAATGACTGATGTCATTACAAAGTAAAATTGGCAGCACACAAAACAAGCCCTCAATCTTAAGGGGTTAAAAATCTTAATCCTTCCAGTATTTATCAGCTGCTTTATGCTCCAGAGGAAGTTCTTTTCTTTTTGAATTTCTTTACTGGCTGACCACAGTGCTCTCTGCTGACACCTCTGTCCATGTCTGGAACTGTCCAGAGTAGAAGCAATCCCCATTGCAAATCTGTCCTGCTCTGGACAGTTCCTGACACAGACAGAGGTGTCAGCAGAGAGCACTGTGGTCAGACTGGAAAGAATTATACAACTTCCTGTCGAGCATACAGAAGCTCATAAGTACTGGAAGGATTAACATTTTTAAATAGAAGTAATTTACAGATCTGTTTATCTTTCTTGCACGAATTGATTTAAAAAAAAAAATTTCATCGGATTACCCCTTTAATCTTTTTTATTGTTTCGGTCAATAAGTAGACAATCCAAGACAAAAGTTATGTAGCATTAAAAGAGATGCCACTCTCAGGTGCAGGGGGCGTACCACTGAGACTAGTTTTGCATCATAGATGGCGCTTTTTTCTGTCAGGCGTACGTCTTTCTGTAGTGAGATATTTACCTATATACAAAGTGCTAGGTAGGTAACCATAGTGATGGAAAACACAATAACAGATAACACCCATTGTGAAACAATATATTGCAAAATAGGAGACGTGACTTTAAAAGGGTACTCGGGTGGAAAACTTTTTTTTTTTTTTATCAACTTGTGCCAGAAAGTTAAACAGATTTGTAAATTACTTCTATTAAAAAAAAAAATCTTAATCCTTCCAGGACTTATTAGCTGCTGAATACTACAGAGGAAATTATTTTCTTTTTGGAACACAGTGTTCTCTGTGTCCATTTTAAGAACTGTCCAGAGTAGGACAAAATCCCCATAGAAAACATATGCTACTCTGGACAGTTCTTAAAATGGACAGAGATGTCAGCAGAGAGCACTGTGTTCCAAAAAGAAAATAATTTCCTCTGTAGTATTCAGCAGCTAATAAGTACAGGAAGGATTGAGATTTTGTTTAATATAGGTAATTTACAAATCTGTTTAACTTTCTAGCACCAGTTGATTAAAAAAGTAAATAAATAAAATAAAGTTTTCCACCGGAGTGCACCTTTAATAAGCGAGGAGAGATCATTTAGTTTGTTGAGCCCCAAAAACAGGGGTGGGCAATTATTTTTTCCATGGGGCCACATTAGAAACTAAAAAATTGTGAAGGGCCGGGTAGTTTTCCCCTAGATTAGGCAGCATAGTTGTCCCCCAGATTAGGCAGCATAGTTTCCCCCAGATTAGGCAGCATAGTTGTCCCCCAGATTAGCATACTTGTCCCCCAGATTAGCATAGTTGTTACACCTTAAGGACCAGGCCAATTTTATTTTTGCGTTTTCGTGTTTTCCTCCTCCCCTTCTAAATCCATAACTCTAACCATACATTTTTTTTATATTTTGCATTTACGCCGTTCACCGTACGGGATCATTAACATTATATTTTGATCGATCGGACATTTACGCACGCGGCGATACCAAATATGTTTAAAAAAAATTAATTAAGCTTTTTAGGAGTAAAATGGGAAAAACTGACAATTTTCTTTTTTATTGGGGGAGGGGATTTTTCACTTTTTTTTACTTTTTATTTTTACATTTTTCAACTCTTTTTTAAAAAAATTTTTTAAAATTTTTTATGTCCCCATAGGGGACTATCTAATGCAATCGGGAGACACCGGGAGACGGACGTAGGCAGGTGAGGGGACCTCCGTCTGCCATTACAGATGATCGGATCACCGCGGCAGTGCTGCGGGCGATCCGATCATCTATTTTATCGTGCGCTTTGCTGCAGATGCCGTGATCTGTACTGATCACGGCATCTGAGGGGTTAATGGCGGACATCCGCACGATCGCGGGTTGCTCCTTTGCCGTTACAAAGTGAGTACAAGTGTTCCCATATGCGTGTACATAACTTTCTCTTTGTTTTGTCTTCCTAACAGCGGGCACAAGAGCAAATTATGGCATATTAGACGAAAGCTGTCTGACATGAAATGAACTGTTGTACAAATACAGTATATTTTCACCTTCTAATATCAAATTAATTATTTCTAAATTATAGCAACAATTGTAACGCGTGCTTGGAAAATTACCTTTAGGGTACTTCACACGTACAGGATCTGCTGCATATTTTGGCTGCATATTTTGTACAGCTGATTTTACTTTTCATTGAAGTTAATGGGTAGGAAAATAAGCTGCATAAAATATATAGCAAAAATATGCAGCAGATACTGTATTTACTGGTTCTAAGCCAAGTTTCTAAACTTTCTGTCTTAACCGTCCCATATGTAATCGACATACCTAGTATTTGATACAATGCACAAAGGGATTTTTTTTAGAGTAAAGACAACATTTTGTTAAAAAATATTTGCATATGTGCAAGATACTGGTGTGCCAATGGCTGTGCCACGGGCCTTTAAATATTAGAAATAATGGTCTATCACATCGGCTTACTCCCTTAGAACACAGGAGTGAATGGGATCTGGACCTGGTGACCTGTTTTTTTTAGGCAGCACTATACTTCTTCTTGGGCTAGACAGGTGACATGTGATGGAAAGTTTACCCTATTTTGCTGCCTGCTAAATAAATTAAAAAAAAGTTTTTACTTACCTCCTGCGGGCCTGTTGCCATGTTCCACTTCCCGTAGCTGTGGTTAACATATCACTTTGCCGTTCAGCCAATCACTATTTGTAGCAGTGTTCCCCCTCACCCAATGATTGGGTGAGCAGAAATGTGACACATTGACCACAGCACAGAAAGTGGACCACAGCAGAGACAGGACCCAGTGAGGTAGTTATAGGCCTTTTTACATTAAAGTGCTACTCTTTAAAAAATGTTCTTCCCATTTGCCTGAGCTGCCTCAATAAAAAAATTAAATAAAATGAATTATGACTTACCTCCTGCCACTCCCCTAGTACCGCTACCTCTTGCCCTGGTGCAGTCTTCTACATGCTTCTGCGGCCCGACACATAACACTGCAGCTCAGCTAATTGTCTGCCATATCGACGTCCCACCAGTACCAGTGATAGGCTCAGTGGCAGTGTTATGTATTGGCCCGTGCCCTATTGCGACGGTCCAACTGTTGACACACCAGCCAATGCCGGGAATAGAGGATGAATGAATGGAGCTGCTCAGTGTCCGGCAATGTTCGGAATCCCTGAAGAGAATGAATAGAGCTCTGGCTGCGCATTCACAGTGTTTTTTTTATTTTTTTATTTAGGGGCCTGTCGTCCACTGATCAGCTTGTTATACTTTATATATATATATATTTTTTATTTCAGAAAGTTATTCTCTATACACAGGATAACTTTATGAAATAATTAAGAAATCTAAATGTTGTACATGTAATAAAAATATTTTTTCTTAAATGTTGTTTTGACAGATGGATGATGCTTCATTCTCAATGACATTCTATGGGGAGGGTTACAGTCAGGGCCTAGACCCACATCAGGGGAAACCTGATGTAAAAATCTGCACACAGGTTTCTGGACCAGGTAAGGTTTTCTTTTCTATTTTTAACCCCTTAACGACGCAGGGGGAAAAAATTGCTGCTTTTTTGTAACATTTTATTTTAAAAAATCTGATAAAAAGTTTTATATATGCAAATATGGTATCAATAAAAAGTACAGATAACGGCGCAAAAAATGAGCCCTCATACCACCATTATAGATCAGCAAAATAGAGGGATTTTAAACGTACTAATTTGGTTAAAAAGTTTTCTTTTTTTTTTTTCTTAAAGCAGCAGAGGAATAAAAAAACATGTCATTTTTACCGTAAATGGTACAGTGTGGAAAAGAAACCTTCCAAAATTTGCAAAATTGCGGTTTTCTTTTAGATTTCCCGACACAAATAGTACTTTTTTGCTTGCGCCATACATTTCATGGTAAAATGAGTGATGCAATTACAAAGGACAAAAAAAACAAGCCCTCATACTTGTCTGTGGATGAAAATATAAGAGTTATGATTTATAGAAGGCGAGAAGGAAAAAAACGAAAACATAAAAATAAAATTTGCTTAGTCCTTAAGGACAAAATGGGCTGAGTCCTTAAAGGGGTTATCCAGCATAACGTGATTTTAGTACGTACCTGGCAGACAGTACTAGACATGCTTAGGAATGATCTGCGCTTGTCTTGGGGCTAAA
Source organism: Hyla sarda (assembly GCF_029499605.1). Lineage (NCBI taxonomy): Eukaryota > Metazoa > Chordata > Amphibia > Anura > Hylidae > Hyla > Hyla sarda. The sequence goes on along the minus strand of NC_079191.1, from coordinate 318,362,618 downwards.
TGGCTATGTTGTGAGATTACCATAACACTGGGGCTAGCTGTTTGTGAACCAATATTTCCTGTTTGACTTTTCTTTTTTTGACTACAAATCCCACAATTCCATTTTCCTCCCTCCCACACATCAGCCACCCCACCCATTGAAACATAAATGAGCTGCATCCATTCAAATCAGTGTGGTTTTCAATCAGGGTGCCTACAACTGTTGCATTAGTTGCAGATTGATCCCTTCACCCATTGAAGCAGACAGGCTCCCTGTCATCAGCTGACTAGCGAGTCAGGTCTCCGCCGCATTGCAAGCTGGGAAAAAATCTGAGACAACAGTCATTTTGTATGCTGGGAAAAATAAATATTGGAGTGAAAATCACAGAATTGGGAGAAAAACCGTCACACACAGGTACAGACACTATATTAGGAACTACACTAACGTTACAGCCCCTGTAGCATAGTCAAATAAAAACAATTCCTGGAATACCCTTTTAAGTTGTGTGCCAAATTACTAGAACATTTAGTATAATGTTATTACCATCAAGAGATCGCGATAAATGGTGTGCAGCTGATAACTCTTTGGCCATCAGTTGGCATTAGCATTTCTCTTATAATATGGCCCTACATAATGCGTTGACTGTATGCGGTACACGTCTGGTAGCCATGAACTTTTTTTTTGTAGTCATAGTGAATCATCAGCAATTTTTCATAAACTGGTTTTGAGTTGACAAGTATATGCGGAAAGATTTGCGACAACTACATTTATAGTACTGATAGAGTACACATAAACTACGAATGTAGAATGGGCAAATATGTTTTCGGATGCAGTAAATGCATTTTTGTATGGTCACCCTTAAGGACACAGCCCATTTTGGCCTTAACCCCTTCCTGCTATAGGACGTATTCATACGTCCCAGCACTGACACGTTCGCGCCCTGGGACGTATGCATAAGTCCTAGCGATCTAGCGTAACTGCTGGGGCTGGAATCGCGTTGGTCCCGGCAGCATTAACACCATATATGCCGTGATCAATCCTGATCATGCATCTATGGTGTTGACAGCGGCACCGAGATATGATCGCGATATGATACGATGATTGCTATGGCAGCATGTCTGCCTGCTACGGAAGCCTGTGAGATCCAGCCAGAGGCTGGATCACACAGGCTGTACTGTGTGCAGCTGATCGGATCATACTGTGCTGCAGTACAAATGTATTGCAGCATAGTATAACCTGTAAAAAGTGTAAAAAATTAAATAAAAAGTTCTTCAATAAAAGTATGAAGTATAAAAAAAAAAAATGCCCCTTTCCCAAGAAAATATATAGTTATATATAGTTTTATAATACATGTCATTAGGGACATGGCAATACCTATTATGTATATGATTACTGTTTTTGATCTTTTTTGGTGATAATATTATTAGTATATATAATATTATTTGTATTATCACCAAAAAGATCAAAAACAGAAATCATATACATAATAGGTATTCCCATGTCCGTAATGACATGTACTATAAAACTATAATGTAAATTATCCCGCACGGTGAACACCATAAAAAACAACAACAAAAAAGCGCAAAATTTGCCAATTTTGGTACAAATAGCGGAATAAAAAAAGATCAAAAGGTAGCACGTATCTCAAAAATGACACCAGTAAAAATGTACATCTCATCCCGCAAAAAATGCCCTCACTCAATGGCGTTGGATGAAAAATAAAATAGTTATGGCTGTTGGAAAATGAAAGGCAGAAAAATAATTTTGCTCAGATAAGGAAAAAGAACATAGAAAGCTATATAAAATGGGTATCGCCATAATCGTACAGAATAACTATAAAATCACTTTTACCGCACAGTGTACACCATAAATTTTTTTTAAAAGGCACATTTTCCAGTTTTTCACAATATTTTGGAGTTTTTCACCAAAAATGCTGCATGTGTCAGCAAAAATGCACCACTTATATAAATTACAATATGTCACAAAAAACTATCTCAGAATCGCTCCTCTCAGAAAAAAGTGTACTAAAGTTATTACCATTTAAAGAGACACATGTCAAATAAAAGATAAATAAAAAAGAGTCTGGTCATTAAAGGAATAGTCCGGTATGGACTATTCTTATTCTATCCTGCCCGGGCTGCAAAAAAAGTGAAAAAAAACTTTCACTTACCTTCCTATGTTCCCCGGAGCTCCGCTACAGCTGATCAATCGGCCGGGCTGTCTTCTTCCTACTTCCCTTGGCCCGGGACGTCACACGGCGCTTCAGCCTATCACCGGCTGAGGCGGGACATCGCTGCGGCAGGTCATAGGCTGAAGCACTTTTTTTTGCAGTCCAGGCAGGATAGAATAAGAATACCGTATCCGTACCGGACTATTCCTTTAAGGTAAATAATAGGTTTGTCCTTAAGGGGTTAAAGGGGTACTCCGGTGGAAAACAATTTATTTTATTTATTTTTTAAATCAACTGGTGTTAAAAAGTTAAACAGATTTGTAAATTACTTTTATTTAATAGTCTTAATCCTTCCAGTACTTATCAGCTTCTGTATGCTCCATAGGAAGTTGCATAATTCTTTCCAGTCTGACCACAGTGCTTTCTGCTGGCACATCTGTCCGTGTCAGGAACTATCCAGAGCAGGAGAGGTTTGCTATGGGTATTTGCTCCTGCCCTGGACAATGTGTACAGCGCAACCAAACAAATTTAGTTTGTGGAGAAATTGAAAAGAAAAACGCAATTTTGCAACTTTTGGAGGGTTTCATTTATACACAATGCAATTTACTGTAAAAATGACATTTTTCTTTTATCTGTGGATCAATATGATTAAAAAGATTCTCATGTGTACATACTTTTCTAGCATTGTACTACATAACCCCTTAAGGACAAAGCCCATTTTGACCTTAAAGAGGAATTCCAGCTATATACATCTTATCCCCTATCCAAAGTATAGGGGATAAGATGTATGATCTCAGGAGTCCTGCCGCTGGGACCCCCGCAATCTCTGTGCAGTCCCCGGCATTGTGTTCCGGGTGCTGCCCCCGAGACGTGACGTCATGGCCTCACCCCCTACATTCATGTATCGGAGGCAGTGCCCGACACAGAATTCTTGGCGGTCTGCACCGAGATCGCGGGGGTCTCAGTGGATGGACCCCTGCAATCGCACATCTTATCCCTATCCTTTGGATAGGGGATAAGATGTATAATGCCGGAATACCCCTTTTAAGGATTTTTTTTTTGCAAATCTGACATGTCCTTTTAAGCATTAATAACTCTGAGATGCTTTTACTTATCATTCTGATTCAGAGAGTTTTTTTTGTTTTTTTTGACATATTCTACTTTAAGATAGTGGTAAACTTTCATAATTACTAGCATCTTCTTGTAGCCCCAAGGGCTAAACGGAAAAGAGCCCCTCAAAATTTGAAACTCAATTTCTCCTGAGTATGGAAATACCTCATATGTGGATGTAAAGTGCTCTGCAAGTGCCCAACATGGCTCAACATGGTGCAACTTGGAATTTTTGAGGAGAGAGAATGAGGAGAATTTTGCTGAAATGGTATTTGAGGGGCATGCCCCATGGGGCCAGAAGAGCAAAAAATCCCCCACATGGTACACTATTTGGTAAACTATACCCCTCAAGGAATGTAACAAGGGGTACAGTAAGTTATTTTTTCACAAAAATGCTGGTGTTACCTGAAATTTTCTATTTTGACAAGGGCTAATTGGACAAAAAGATCCCCCAAAATTGTAACACTATATCTTGTATGGAAATACCCCATATGTGGACATAAACTGCTCTGCGGGCGCACTATAGGGCTCATAAGAGAAGATTTTGGAGAGAGAATTTGGCTGGAATTGAAGGCTATGTGCGTTTACAAATCCCCCATGGTGCCAGAACAGTGGACCCCCCCCATGGGACTTCTATTTTGGAAACTACACTCCTCACAATGTAAGAAGGGGTAAAGTGAGCATTTACACCCTACTGGCTCTTGACAGATTTTTGGAACAGTGGGCTGTGCAAATCACTAATTTAGGCCTCAAATATACATGACTCTCTCTCACTCCTGAGCTCTGTCGTGTGCCCACAGGTTTCCTTCCACATATGGGGTATTTCCGTACTTAGGGGATATTGCGTTACAAATGTTGGGGGTCTTTTTCTTCTTTTACCTCTTGTGAAAATGAAAAGTATGGGGCAACACCAGCATGTTAGTGTAAAAATGTTTATTTATTTTTTTTTTTTTTTACACTAACATGCTGGTGTAGCTTCCAACTTTTTTTTTTCATAAGGCGTTAAAGGGGTTCTCCGGTGCTTAGACCTCTTATCCCCTATCCAAAGGATAGGGGGGAAGATGCCTGATCGCGGGTGTCCCGCCGCTGGGGACCCCCGTGATCTTGCACGCCGCACCCCGTTTATAATCAGTCCCTGGAGCGTGTTCACTCCGGGTCGGATTACCGGTGACCACAGGTGCGACGGCGTGTGACGTCACGCCTCCGCCACCGCGTGACGTCACGCTCTGCCCCTCAATGCAAGCCTATGGGAGGGGGCGTGATAGCTGTCACGCCCCCTCCCATATGCTTGCATTGAGGGGCGAACACGCTCCGGGGACTGATTATAAACGGGTGTGGCGTGCAAGATCACGGGGGTCCCCAGCGGCGGGACTCCTGCGATCAGGCATCTTATCCCCTATCCTTTGGATAGGGGATAAGATCAGCACATAAATAGGTTTAGGGCACTATCTCCTTAATAGACCATAGGCCATTTAACCATAAACACCGAAAGTAGAGGCCAAAAAATTGGTCACAAGAATATAAATCTTTATTATAGAAGATGTAATGGAATTCTCAGCTCACCCTCCAGGGCCCCAGGCGCACGGATTGTGCGAGGCAGCACCACTTAGCAAAACAAAAAAACTGGATGTCCAGCGCCAAGGTTCGTGCAAATCAGATTCTTTAATGCTTAAAATGCCATAGCAGGGGTCATAAGGTGACGCGTTTCAGGTCAGGGGTCAAGGGACCTCGCTGCCGATGTACACTGCCGGCACCCACTCTCACCTTCTGGACTAGGAACAGACCGTTAGTGACACTGCCCAGCAGGAGCCCTGATTGGTCGGCCGACAAACCAGGGTGTTCGTGAGGTGGCACCATGGGGGGATCTTAGGACCCCCCTAGGCATTGCCACGGAATGGCTGCTAAACGATTTAAGCAGGCATCCCGTTTTGATTACCGCCCAGTGCGCGGCAGTGACCGAAAAATCGGAGAGGTACGCCCCTGGTCCTTAAATCCTAGGATGCAAGGGCGTACCTGTACGCTCTTCGTCCTGGAGGGGTTAAATAAATCAAACTTTAACAAAATTAGTATGTTTTAAATCTGCCTATTCTGACCTCTAATTTTTCCGTATACGGGGCTGTATGAGGGCTAATTTTTTGCGCCATAATCTCTAATTTTTATTGGTACCACTTTTGTGTGTATGTGACTTTTTGTGCGTTTTTTGGTGGGGGGGGGGGGTGCGGTTGCGATGATAGGACTCGGGACCCCAGGACAGGCAGGGGGAGAGAAGCGGGTGGCGGCGGTGGTCTCTGTTCCCGCAAAAGCCGCTGCAGTTCATTTATGTAAAGAGCCCTCTTTAAATCAATGATCTTCAGTGGTGTCGCCGGGGGCGGGGGGGGGGGGGATAAATAGCCGTTAACTTATACCAGAATATTGGTATAAGTTATCGGCTATCGGCCCTCACCTCCACAGAGTATCGGTATCAGCCCAAAAAAAACGATATCCGTTAATCCCTACTAAGTACTAGTGCATCAGGACATACATTTTATGTCCATTGTCCTTAAGGGGTTAAAGAGGCTCCAAACATGTATGTAAGTAAAATAATGTAAACGATTACCTTATATATAAAACTGTTCTTTTTTGCTAAGCTGAATAGAATGTTATTTTTTTTCTTGCTTTATAGAAATCGCATATGTTACTACTCCAATAGCCATGGTTCAAGCTGGAGTGACTTTATTAAAGGAGCCAGAATCTCTTCCAAAAACGTATGTGCAATACTGCAGCAGTCAGATACAGACTGTAGTTTATTTGTGGTGTTTTGGTCCATATTATTAGGTTTGTGCTTAATATGAAGAAAACATTAATAAAATGCTGTTTCATAAATAATGATCAGTGGCTTGCAAAAATTCCTCAAGTTACAACTTGGTTCCAGGTAGAACATAGTTTGTTGAAACCATTTTATCTTGAAATGATAATTCTATGGAAAATTTGTAATTATTTATCCTAAATAGAGTTTAAATCAAATGGTGCCAGAAAGTTAAACAGATTTGTAAATTAAAAGACAAAATGTAGCCCGGACCTTCTAGGTGAGTATATAGAAAATAAATGGTCATGGATCGTGCTTCAATAATAATGATCAGCAGTTTATTAAAAATAATGTGAGTTAAAATTAGATCCTTCTCACAGGGCCCTTGTGAGAAGAACATAATTAGTAAAAGCAACCTAACAATAAAAATTATGCATGGAATTATTGTAACGGTATCACTGGCATAAATTGGCTTCTATTGTGTAGCCAATATGTGCCCGTTAGTGGAACAGATAAACAGCAACTACACAAGACAAGCGACTTGAGCAATAATGCTTAATAAATTATTTTCCTCTTGTGTATGTTCAAGGTAGATGTGTCCTTTTTGTATACAATATCAGACAGTTTGTAACAATTTCAGATTGTATTACCGGTCTTTGTAGTAGTAACCCGGGCAGTAGATGTTATTCCCACAGTGCCTAGATGTCTTTAGTGCCTTGGGTCCTCTGTGCAGCGATTCCAGACGTAGGCAGCTTGATCCAGTGAGGTCCGAATGGAGGCGGTGGCAGTTGCTTACGGCTGATGGCGCTGGCAGGCTCTGATGGTCACAAGGTGCCAAGAGACTGCTGGCGCTGGCATGCACTGGAGATGGTATAGTCCTCACCGCTAGCTGGATGGCGCCAGGGACCGTGCACTGGATGCTATGAGCTCCCCTCGTGTTGCCGGCGTGTGACGTCAGCTGTTGTTGGAGCCGGGATCACTGCACCAGAGTGGATTTGTAATTGCTGGACCGGGCAAACAGCGGACTAGATGCGCTGATAGTTGTGCAGTTCATAGGAGGTAACCGGCCTTGACAGATGGACACAGTTCACAAATATGATATGCCAGTTGTTGTAGTATGCCAGATATCATGCATAAACGACTAGACGCGTTTCAGGGTTGTATGGTATAACCCTTTCCTCAGTAGTCACTACTGAGGAAAGGGTTATATCATACAACCCTGAAACGCGTCTAGCGCATGCCAGCGCCAGCAGTCTCTTGGCACCTTGTGACCATCGGCGCCTGCCAGCGCCATCAGCCGTAAGCGACTGCCACCGCCTCCATTCGGACCTCACTGGATCAAGCTGCCTACGTCTGGAATCGCTGCACAGAGGACCCAGTGCACTAAAGACATCTAGGCACTGTGGGAATAATATCTACTGCCCGGGTTACTACTACAAAGACCGGTAATACAATCTGAAATTGTTACAAACTGTCTGATATTGTATACAAAAAGGACACATCTACCTTGAACATACACAAGAGGGAAATAATTTATTAAGCATTATTGCTCAATTCGCTTGTCTTGTGTAGTTGCTGTTTATCTGTTCCACTAATGGGCACATATTGGCTACACAATAGAAGCCAATTTATGCCAGTGATACCGTTACAATAATTCCATGCATAATTTTTATTGTTAGGTTGCTTTTATTATGTATGTTCTTCTCACAAGGGCCCTGTGAGAAGTATCTAATTTTAACTCTATCTAATTATTTTTAATAAACTGCTGATCATTATTATTGAAGCACGATCCATGACCATTTATTTTCTATATACTCACCTAAAAGGTCCGGGCTACATTTTGTCTTTTGGTTTTCCTTTTTAGCAATTAAGGTATAGTTGCTTGCCCAGTTTGACCTCTGTGTGTATCAATTGTAAGCTGCACACACCTATAGATTTGTAAATTACTTCTATTAAAAAATCTTAATCCTTCCAGTACTTTTTAGGGGCTTTATACTACAGAGGAAATGCTTTACTTTTTAGATTTCTCTGATATCATCACTATAGTGCTCTCTGCTGACATTTGCTGTCCATTTTAGGAACTGTCCAGAGCAGGAGCAAATCCCCATAGCAAACATATGCTGCTCTGGACAGTTTTTAAAATGGACAGCAGAGGTCAGCAAAGAGCACTGCGGTCATGACATCAGAGAAATCTAAAAAGAAAAGCATTTCCTCTGTAGTATACAGCCCCTAAAAATTAATGGAAGGATTAAGATTTTTTAATAGAAGTAATTTACAAATCTGTTTAACTTTCTGGCACCAGTTGATTTAAAAAAGAACGTTTTCCACGGGAGTACCCCTTTAAGGAACTCTCTCTGCATGTGTCTTACTTTTTATTTTTCCCCTCCAAGGTGGGGAGTTTAGAAATGCCTGCTTTTGATCCATCATTCCTAATGTAAACTGTTGTAGAATAAACTACATCAAATTTATTAGGAGGTGCAAGCCTCTTATACTGGTTCATATTTTGGTTGTCTGTGCAGCCGGAAAGCAAATCTATGATGGTGCAGATTTGCTTCATTTACCTCACTTCTCTAACTTTGTTATATTCTTGCAGTGCTCCTCTCCTTGCTGGGTGGCATTTCTACAAAAATTTTTTATTTCTTTAAAAATGTTTGTTTTCCAGTGGCGGAGTATACACACCAGGAGCAGCATTTTCCAAAACCAAGATGATTGACCGTCTCAACAAAGCTGGAATTAATTTTACTGTTCTTAGTAATATAGAATAATATATTACTTTATAACTGCCTGCATGACTAACTGATATAATAAAGCACTTAAATGAATAACAGATTAAAGGGTACTCCGGTGCTAAGACATCTTAACCCTTATCCAAAGGATAGATTATAAGATGCCTGATCGCAGGAGTCCCGCCGCTGATTGCCAGTAATCAAACCCGGAGCGAACATGCTTCGGGGACTGATTATAACGGGGTGCTGCATGCGAGATCACAAGGGTCCCCAGCAGTGGGACCCCCGCGATCAGGCATCTTATCCCCTATCCTTTGAATAGGGGATAAGATGTCTTAGTGCCGGAGTACCCCTTTAAATAAGAAATTGATGTAAATGTAAAATGAGAATTGCTACCATGTTTTTCATTAGACTGATATAATAAAGGCTATATTGACCAATCTAATAAGTCTGTTATGGATGATTTGGCCTTAATGTGATCTGCTCATATAATTTGTGTGTGACATACATGGTATATTTGTCATTTAAAAAAGCTCAAATTGCTAATTAAATAAAAATATTCGGTCTAGTAAAATCAATACAAATGTAAAAAAAAAAAAAATACTTCAGTATGAGTGTGTATACCATACAAGTGATTTAGCTATATGTAGAGTAATTTGTATACACCTCAACCAATATATATATATATATATATATATATATATATATATATATATATATATATATTATGCAAATCGAAAAATGTTGCCGTATCTTGTAATACTTTTTTTATTGGACTAACAGACTTTTGTAGAGACAAGCTTTCGGGATTACTCGCTTTATCAAGACCAAAGCAAATCTAATCTCACAAGCAGAATACACAGGTTACATCTCACAAATACGCAGGGGTTAACCCCTAAAGGACGCAGCCCTTTTTCACCTTATGGACTGAGCCTTTTTTCTCAATTCTGGCCACCGTCGGTTTACGAATTAATAACTCAAACGCTTTTACTGAATATTCTGATATTGTTTTTTCGTGACATATTCTACTTTATTTTGGTGGTAAATTTTCGGCGTTACTTGCATCCTTTTTTGGTGAAAAATCACAAATTTTTATGAAAATTTTGCATTTTTCTAACTTTGAAGCTCTCTACTTGTAAGGAAAATGAATATTCCAAATAAATTTCATTTTTATTCACAAATACAATATGTTCAATTTATGTTGGCATCATAAAATGGACATATTTTTGCTTTTTGAAAATATTTGAGGGCTTCAAAGTAGAGCAGCAATTTTCAAAAATTTAATGAAAATTGCTAAATCTGAAGGGACAGATGTTACAGTCTAGGCATGCTGGGCAGTCTAGGCATGCTGAGAGTTGTAGTTTGGCAACATCTGGAGGGCTACCGTTTGGGCACCACTGTAACAGTGGTCTCCAAACTGTGACCCTCCAGATGTTGCAGAACTACAACTCCCAGCATGCTGAATGATTTCAGCAGTCATCCCAGTCCCCAACTGGCTAGCGGCGGGGACCGGAATTCCCAAGGGTGTATGCATACGCCCCACGTCCTTAAGGACTCGGGATGCAGGGCGTATGCATACGCCCGGCGTCCTGAACAGGTTAACAGAATAGATGTGGAGTATGCACAATAAGATAGGCCATAAATTGTCCTGCTATAGGAACATAGATTAAATAGATAATGATGAGAAAAAGGGAGAGGGAGGGAGAAGGGGAGAGACTGTAATTAAGCAAGACAGAGTGATATGCAAAAGAGAATCCAGTATAGCACAGGTTATAAGAAATCCACATCCGCAGCTCAAATCCACATTGAGTCCCCTGTTTTTGGAATAAAAAAACTGTTTCATTTTAGCTTCAAATGTCTCGCTCTCTTGTGTGTTTTTGAAATTCCCTTTCTGTATCTTGATTGTAAGGTCATGTATGGAGTGACCTGTTTGGGTAAAATGGTGTCCATTGGGGTGCAGTAGTCATTTTCTTTATGGTGGTTTATAACCTGTGCTATACTGGATTCTTTTGCATATCACTTTGTCCTGCTTAATGATCAGTCTCTCCCCTGCTCTCCCCTCCCTCCGCCTTTTTCTCATCCTTATCTATTTAGTCTATGTTCCTATAGCAGAACAATTTATGTCCCATCTTAGTGTGAATTCTCCACATTTATTGTCTTAACCCCTGCATATTTGTGAGATGTAACCTGTGTATTCTACTTGTGAGATTGCTTTGGACTTGATAAAGGGATAAATCTCTACAAAAAAAAAAAAGGTATTACAAGATACTGCAACATATTTTGATTTGCAACTGCATCACTGGACTAATACGGCTACTCAAATTTACTATATACCGTATATACTCGAGTATTAGCCGTACCGAATATAAGCTGAGGCCCCTAATTTCACCTAATAAACCTAGGAAAAGTTATTGACTCTACTATAAGCCTAGGGTGGGAAATACATCATCCCCCCCCCCCTGTCATCATCCAGACCCCCGTCATTAACACCCCCGTCATCATCCCCCTCATCATAATCACGCCGTCATCATCCCCCTCCTTCATCATCACCGCCTGTCAATCCCTTCATCATCATCCAGACCCCCTTTTTGTTTTCTACTCCCCTCCCCAGTTGTGGAAGGGTGAGCTGGTCCGGGCCGTCCACCTTCGGCCATCTATGCTGCAGGGACCGTCCGGTGGGGATGGTTAATCGTTCCGGGCTGTCCATCTTCACTGGGAGGCCCTCTTTTCCGCCACGAACCGGCCACGGACTAGTGACGATGCGTTGGCGACGACGCGCAGGGACGTCCCTGTGCGGTGGCGTCAATGCAGCATCACTAGTTCGGGGCCGGCCCGGAGTGAAGAAGAGGGCCTCCTGGTGAAGATGGACAGCCCGGAATGACTAACCCTCCCCACTGGACGGTCCCTGCAGCATAGATGGCCGAAGATGGATCACCTGGCCCATCCCCTCACAGATAAGCCAGAAGCGTTTTTGTTCACTCGAGTATAAGCTGAGGGGGGGCGTTTTCAGCACGAAATATCTTGCTGAAAAACCTGGCTTATACTCGAGTATATACGGGGTGTGTGTGTGTGTGTGTGTGTGTGTGTGTGTGTGTGTGTATGTTGTTTATATATATATATATATATATATATATATATAATATGCATATTTCCTATTCAAATAAGATGAATTCACAATATTGACATGGAAAGCACACACTGTATGCATATGTATACATCCCAGTTCCCGCACTTAAGGTCTAATCACACATACAGTATTTTGCGCAGATTTGATGCACAGAATTTGAAGCTGTGTTCAGTCATTTAGTTTACATTGAAATCTGCAGCAGAAAATCCTGTTAAAATCCTGTGAGTAGACCCCTAAAAAATCCTGTGAATAGACCCGTAAAACTGCCTTTTTAATTTGGGGACGCAAACAGTTACCTTCCTCCATGATGTGTCTGATCGTACTAATTTATTTCTGGATCCTCAAATGTTATAGAGGTGTAGGTTTTAGAATAGTGAGCTGGATGTGCTAAAAAGATATATATCCAGGAGATCGCTGCTGTAGTTTCTGTGTTAAGTATGGAAGTGCCCAGGCTGATACACACGCACACCAGTTTACTAACCAGAAAGCTGAGCCACTCAACTACAAGTGACATCACTACAGGAGGTAAAACAGTCAAAAAAAACACTCCTATGCATTTTTGATAGTCAGCTCTATCCTTCCTCAGGGATAGTGCATGGGCTGTAAGGGTCTGTTCACACAGGCGGAATTTCCGCAACAATCCGCTTCCGCTTTCTTGGGTGGTTTCTGGCTTGTACGGATTTTGTGTGGAATTCATGCGGAAATTCCGAAGTGCAGATTCCCATAGAAGTCTATGGGCTTGAATTTGAGGAGGAATTCCGCAAGCGGAAATTCTGCTTCATGAATAGACCCTAACGGTCTATTCACATGGCAGAATTTCTGCTTGCGGAATTACACCTCAAATGAAAGCTGAATAGATTTCTGTGGGATTCCACACTTCGGAATTTCCACACCAATTCTACACAAAATCCGCACAAGCCAGAAACCACCCAAGGAACAGAAGCGGATTGGTGCGGAAATTCCACCCGTGTGAATAGACCCTAAGGGTGCGTTCATACTGAGGAATTCAAGAGTAATTCACAAGGAATAATTTCGGTCAGGAAATTGTTGCCTTCTGTAATTTTATCCATCAAGCGGAATTCAAGAGGAATAAAGGAGGAGGCTATTTAATCTACTTTTCTGAATTCTGCTTGAATTCCGCTTGAAAACAATGTCGGGCAGAATTTTTTTTTACCATTGACTTCTATTGTATTCTACTTGCGAATGCCACTTGAAGAATGAGCGTGTTCTTTATTCAAGCGGAAAGGAATTCAGTGTCGAAATTCTGCTAGCAGAATTTTTGCAGTGTGAACAGGACAGCAGAAAAAAAATAATAAAGTCAATGGGCAGAGGAGATGTGCATTAATTTGGAGCGGAGAATTCAAGAGGAATTACTTGAGTAAATTCCTCTTCAATTACTCAGTGTGAACGCACCCTAAGAGGTACTCCCGTGGAAAACTTTTTTTTTTTTTAATCAACTGGTGCCAGAAAGTTAAACAGATTTGTAAATTACTTCTATTAAAAAATATTAATCCTTCCAGTACTTTTTAGGGGCTGTATACAACAGAGGAAATGTTTATCTTTTTGGATTTCTCTTATGACACGACCACAGTGCTCTCTGCTGACCTCTGCTGTCTATTCAGGAACTGTCCAGAGCATCACATGTTTGCTATGGGGATTTTCTCCTGCTCTAGACAGTTCCTAAAATGAACAGCAGAGGTCTGCAGAGATCACTGTGGTTGTGACATCAGAGAAATCCAAAAAGATAAACATTTCCTCTGTAGTATACAGCCCCTAAAAAGTACTAGAAGGATTAAGATTTTTTTAATAGAAGTAATTTACAAACCTGTTTAACTTTCTGGCACCAGTTGATTAAAAAAAAAAAAAAAAAATAGAAGTTTTCCACGGTAGTACCTCTTAAGTAGCTGCAGGTTCAGTACAATGGGCAGTGGTCTCCATGTAGTTCTTCATAATTATGTCAATGTATATTATTTCATATTTATATACAACAATTTACTGTTGTTTAGGAGATTGAAATAAATACATCTTTACCCACGGATGGACTAAGAGTGGTAATTTTGATACTAGATGTGCCACATGGAAAAAACACAACTGGTGTAAATATGTGCCTTAATTCCCCAATAGGATGTTAATGAAGCTTTTGCTTAAGCACTTAAAGGAGAACAGCGGTGCAAATCTTTTACATTTTCCTGTGCCCGGGCTGCAAAAACTAAAAAAACAAAAACAAACGTTAATTCACCTTCCTATGTTCCCCCATTGCACTGATATCGGTCTCCCATTCCTCCTTCGCTGCTCGGCTCCGTACTTCTTAGGCTTGGAACGTCACACTGCGGTCAGCGTATTGCCGGCCACAGCGATGTCCCACCTCGGCCGGTAATAGGGAGCCCGGGCAGCAGGAAGAAGGCTGGGCCCAAGCTTCTTACATGATACGCTGACTGCAGTGTGACGTTCCGAGCCTAAGAAGCATGAAGCCGAGCAGCAGTGGAGGACCGGGATGCCGATATCGACGCAACGGGGGGTATGTAGGAAGGTGATTTAAAGTTTTTTTTATTTTTTGTTTGCAGCCCGGGCACAGGAGAAGTTAAAAGATTCTCCTTTAATAGACTAGCATTCTCACTTATATCTTTGTGGTTAATCTTAGTTCAACACACTGTATACTGCATTAACCCCTTGGGGACGGAGCCCATTATGACCCTAAGGATGGGAGCATATTTTTCAAATCTGACCTCTATCACTTCATGCATTAATAACTCTGGGATGCTTTTACTTATAAATTTGATTCCGATGATAGTGATAGTTTTTTCATGACATATTATGTTAGTAGTACATTTTCGTTGATACTTACTGAAATTCCAAAATTTCAGGAAAAATTTGAAAATGTAGCATTTTTCTAACTTTGAAGCACTCTACTTGTAAGGAAAATAAATTACATATTGATTCATATATACAATATGTCTACTTTGTTTGCATCATAAAGTTGGCATGTTTTTACTTTTTGAAGACATCAGAGGGCTTCAAAGTATAGCAGCAATTTTCAAATTTTTCACGAAAATTTTAAAATCAGTTTTGAAGTGAATATGAGGGTCATTATGTTGGAAATCCCCTATAATGGACCCCATTATGAAAACTGCACCCCTCAAAGTATTCAAAATGACATTCAAAAAGTTTAACCCTTTAGGTGTTTTACAGGAATAGCAGCAAAATGGAGAAAAATCTAAATCTCAATTTTTTACACTAACGTTATTGTAGCCCCATTTTTTTTTTCATTTTTACAAGGGGTAAAAGGGCCCCCCAAAACTAGTAATTCATTTTTTCTCTAGTAAGGAAATACCTCATATGCGGATGTAAAGTTCTTTGTGGGCACACTAGAGGGCTCAGAAGGGAAGGAGCGACAATGGGATTTTGGAGAGCGAATTTTGCTGAAATGGTTTTTGAGGGGCATGTTGCATTTAGGAAGCCCCCATGATGCCAGAACAGTAAAAAAAAAACCACATTGCATACTATTTTGGAAACTACACCCCTCAAGGAACGTAACAAGGGGTAAATTGAGTCTTTATACCCCACAGGTGATTGACGAACTTTCATTAAATGAGACGTCAAAATGAAAAATTAGATTTTTAACACTAAAATGCTGGTGTTACCCCAAACTTTTCATTTTCACAAGGAGTAATAGGAGAAAATGCCCCCCAAAATTTGTAACCCCATTTCTCTTGACTAAGGAAATACTTCATATGTGGATGTAAAGTGCTCTGTGGGTGCACTAGAGAAGGAGTGACATTGGGATTTTGAAATGTTTTTTTGGGGGCATGTTGCATTTATGGCACATGGCACACTATTTAGGAAACGGCACCCCTCAAGGAACATAAAAAGTGGTAAAGTGAGCTTTAACACCCCACAGGTGATTGACAAACTTTTGTTAAAGTGGGACGTAAAAATGAAAAAAAAATGCTGCTGTTACCCCAAATTTTCATTTTAACAAAGGGTAACAGGAGAAAAATCTCCCAAAAATGTGTAAATACCTCATATGTGGATATAAAGTGCTCTGCAGGCGTACTACAATGCTTAGAAGAAAAGGAGCGCCATTGGGCTTTTGGAGAGAGAATTTGGTTGGAATGGAAGTCGGGGGCCATGTGTGTTTACAAAGACCCCATGGTGCCAGAACAGTGGTCCCCCCATGTGACCCCATTTTGGAAACTACACCCCTCACGAAATGTAATAAGGGGCACAGTGAGCATTTACACCCCACTGGCGTTTGACAGATCTTTGGAACAGTGGGCTGTGCAAATGAAATTTTTTTTTTTTTTACGGACCACTGTTCAAAAAATCTGTCAGACACCTGTGGGGTGTAATTGCTCACTGTACCCCTTGTTACATTCTGTGAGGTGTGTAGTTTGCAAAATGGGGTCACATGTGGGGGGTCCACTGTTTTGGCACCATGGGGGCTTTGTAAATGCACATGGCCTTCTCCGGCATAATTCTCTCTCCAAAAGCCCAATTGCGCTCCTCTTCTGAGACCTGTAGTGCGCCAGAAGAGCACTTTACATCCATATATGGGGTATTTCCTTACTGAGAAGAAATAGGGCTACAAATTTTAGGAGGCTTTTTTCCTATTCCCCCTTGTGAAAATGAAAAATTTGGGGTATTCCAGGGAACATTTTATTTATTTTTTTCAAGTCACACTTGAACAAAAATGTGTTAAGGCTCACTATACCCCTTGTTATGTTCCTTGAGGGGAGTAGTTTCCAAAATGAGGTCACATGTGGGTGTTTTTTTTTTTTTTTTGCCTTCATGTCAGAACTTCTGTAACTATCAGCCACCTTTTTTTTTTTTTTAACACTAACATGCTGGTGTAGCCCCTAACTTTTCTTTTTCATAAGGGGTAAAAAGAGAAAAATCCCCCCAAAATTTGTAACACAATTTATCCTGAGTACGGAAATACCCCATATGTGATCCTAAACTGTTGCCTTGAAATACTACAGGGCTCTGAAGTGAGAGAGTGCAATGCGCATTTGAGGCCTAAATTAGGAATTTGCAATAGGGGCGGACCCAGATACAAGGATGAGGCTTGTCTCCACCAGAACCCTAAGGCAATGTTTCCCAAACAGGGTGCCTTCAGCTGTTGCAAAACTCCCAGCACACCTGGACAGTCAATGGCTGTTCGGCAATACTGGGAGTTGTTGTTTTGCAACAGCTGGAGGCTCCGTTTAGGGAACCCTGCCGTATGAGAAGTTTTTAATTTTTATTGGGGGTGGGGGGGGGCATGTAAGGGTGTGTATATGTAGTGTTTTACTTTTTATTTTATGTTAGTGTAGTATTTTAGGGTACATTCACACAGGCGGGGGTTCACAGCGAGCTATCGGCTGGGAGTTTGAACTGCGGTGGAAAATTTGCGGCAGCTCAAACTTGTAGAAGGAAATCCACTGTAAACCCGCCCGTGTGAATGTAACCTGTCAGGGATGTCAGGGATGCTGGCCCTTCAGCTGTTGCAAAACTTCAACTCCCAGAATGCACTGACAGACCGTACATGCTGGGAGTTGTAGTTTTGCAACAGCTGTAGGCTGAGTGGTGGGGAACCAAAAAGACGTTAGCTCAGTGATTCCAACCCGTGTGCCTCCAGCTGTTGCTAAACTACAACTCCCAGCATGTAGGGTCTATCAATGCATTCTGGGAGTTGTAGTTTTGCAACAGCTAGAGGCACGTGGGTTGGAATCACTGAGTTAGGAAACAGACTCTATCTCAGTGTTTCCCAACCAGTGTGCCTACAGCTGTTGCAAAACTACAATTTCCAGCATGTCCAGACAGTCAGGGATGCTGGCCCTTCAGATGTTGCAGAACTACAACTCCCAGCATGTCTGGACAGTCTGGGCATGCAAGGAGTTGTAGTTATACAACAACTGGGGAAGAACAGTTTAGAGACCACTAAGTAGTGGTCTCCAAACTGTAGCCCTCGGGATGTTGCAAAACTGCAACTCCAAGCATGCCCAGGCTGTCCAGGCATACTGGGAGTTGTAGGTCTGCAGCTGATAAGGATGACCATTATGATTTTGATTACTGATCAATATATATTAAAGATATATATGCTAATGTTAATCAAGTGCTGCAGAAAAACATTATTATCCTTATGAGACATAGCTTGCTATTTGCTTGTAACTAAGATAAAGACCTTGGGACGATGTCCAAAGATGCAAGATAAAGAAGAAAAGAAGATTTACAGTGTCCAAAAGGAGAAATAACAAAAATAAAATCCAGCTGAAAAATATGCAGATCCAACAGAAAAAGAAGCAGCCGTAGCAAAAATAACAGACATATCTGGAATCTTCTGATAAACAGGAAAGCTTGCATCATATAATGGCATATGATTGTGCATCATATAACACCATATGACTTATTGACAAATAGTAATATCTAATTATTGAATCAAAATATAAATAAATGATTTTGATGTGATAACTAACCTCCCCTTTTTGTCAACTGTAAAAAACCTATGTATTTCTGTATAATAAACAGAACTCCATGGGACAGCTCCTCAGCCAGTGTGAGCTAAACTTCTGATGAGAAGGAGATTTATACCAATTCTTTGTCTGGTGTTTATTTCTTGTGTCGGCACTCAGCAGTATACTAATTTGGACAGCAGCAGTCACTCACATTTCAAGGCATAACCAGCAGCCAACCTTAACATTTGGTGTCAGAAGTGGGATCTGAACCCTGGACCACACTCGATGGAAGAGCCAGGTCTGGTGGACCGACGCCCCAGGCCACCCCAGAACTGTCCAGAACTAGGAGCCTGATCAGCTCCACGAGAACACGGTAAGTCTACTGATTTCTTTATGAACCGGTAGCTTATCTGTGTCCTTTGGGCAGTTTTGTGGGAGCCTGGGAGACAGCTTTTGTCGACCCTCTAGGACTAGCCCTTAGCGACAGGGAATCTCCCTGCTGTGTGATCTCAATCTCACGGAGGAGTTTTAGTTGCAGGTGATTGCTGCTGATTAACAAATTGGGAGTTGTGAGAGTTTCAGTGAATAATGTTTTTTATTTTTGAATCTTAAGAAATCTAGTAGACATTTTTTGATTCAGAAAAATGTTTTGATGTTCTTTTTGCTTTGATTTTTTTTTTTGATTTTTTTTTTGTCTATTCAGTGGATACAGTCAAGGGTCGTAGATTTTGTTTTGTATCTCTGGTATCTTTGTGTTTGTTTTATCCCTGGTATCCCTTTGGTTGCCCTGGTTGTTGCACTGCTGGTGCCTCGGGTTTCAGTGAGTATCTCTTGTGATGCACTGCTGGTATCTTTTGTGCTGTATCAGAGTTGAAGCTGACTCTGATATCTTTTGTATTGTACCAGTAAGTATCTTTTTGTACCAGAGGATATCTTTTGTGACGCACTGCTGGTATCTTTGGTGCTGTATCAGAGTTGAAGCTGACTCTGATATCTTTTGTATTGTACCAGTAAGTATCTTTTTGTACCAGAGGATATATTTTGTAATGTATTGCTGGTATCTTTTTGTGCTGTACCAGAGCAAAAAAGTTATTTTGGTATCTTTTGTGGTGTACCAGTAAGTATCTTTTTGTACCAGAAGATAACTTTGTGTAGTATCCGGAGACAAATTTTGGTTGCCATTTTGTTTGGTGCTGAGTACCTTTTTTTGTCCGGTCGATCTTCTGAGAGATCTTGTTGGTAGGGTAATTACAGTTCTCACTACTCCCAAAATTGTTAAACTTTGGTAGATATGAACGGTTTTCAATCATTATTTAAAAGTCAGACTTAGATGAAAAGGTAGAACTGTATTTAAATGTGTCAGTTAATTGAGCCCTAATGTTTTATCTCCAAAGAAAAGAAGGCATCGAGAGGGGTTTGTAGGTAGCAGAGCAGTTCAGAGCTGCAGTTTAGAATGACTAAAGTTGTTGAAAGGAAAGAGGAACTGGAGCAAGTAGCTGCTGCACAAATGTGAAATGGGTGACTGAGCTGTCCAAGGGAAGGATGTGTGAGTTTGCAAAGATGGGAAATGTATAGACATTTCAAAACTGTGTCTGTGTTGTAAACTAAGTTGTTGAGTAGGATTGATTGTCTCATTATCTCCTAAAGAATGTTCCTTAGTGGTTTTGGATATAGTAGTTTGAGTAGACAAATAACTATGCATTGTGTTGAGAAAGTTTAGTCCAAAAGTTAATGATATATACAAGTGATAAGACAAGTAAAATATGAGCAGATTGTTCTAAGTAGCTTGATAGGATTAGAGAGAGAAACAAAATGTTGAATAAGAGATATATTATATATCGAATGAAGATAGCTTTTGTTTCAGGGTGTGGATTACAACTTCCAGATGTGTTATTAGTCCAATGAATGGAGATGAATGAATGGAGTGGCTTTTCCCAATGGTGAAGGTAAAAGTGAAGATGATGATGAGTGTTTAGTGCTATGGAATGCAGAGGGTGTAATAGGTCTCTAGGAAAGCTGTGTGTATATAGTTATATGATGATGTTCATAGGATGGTTCTTATGATATAAAGTATGTTGTACATGTGTGATGTGTATTAATGAATCAGGAATATATGGAATATGACCAGTGAATATTTGCTCGGTGAAGCTGTTTGTGTTGTAATGAATCCTTTTTAGATTGGTGTAGAACAAAAGAAAATCCACGTGGTATTAATTGAACCTATTTGATTATATTTCATTAATTTCCTAATAAGTTTTGCTCTCACAGTTGCACAGGATGGATGCAAAAAAATGAAGTGTATCAGGATATGCGATTAATTGTCTGATTATATTATAGGAGAAACAAGGGATAAAGTTTTGCCAAGAAAAATAAAATAAGATATAAAAAAAAGTGATCTCTATTTAATTGATAAATATTACCTAAGCATTTAAAATCATCGAATGTTTTATTGGATTATAAACAATGCGCATGAAAGGTGATTTTTTCCAATTTTGGAAAGAGCTCTGTATATTTTTTATTCTTTTACATTTTTGGTGAGAATGTGTGTTGGGCCCTGTGTGTTGTTCGTGGAGTATTTCTACATGTCGGTATTGTTACATGTTACATGTGTATCATATGTGTCCTTGTAAAGTAACACTGGAATCCAGTCAGATACTAGACGTTCAAGGGTCATTGAAGACTGACCAAGCTGAGGGAAAACAAAAAGCCAGACTCAAAGGGGTGGTGACCAGTGACATAGATGAGTGGGAGGAGAAAGGTGGGGTTTATAGGGAGAATGACAAAATATACATATATTCACTGTCTTGTAAATTGAGTATATTTATAGTACCTGCATACACAATGTGATATACCTATACATTCTATATTGCATTTATTTGAATAACATCAATTTTGAGTGGATAACTTTATAATGATAATTTAGTGTAATCTAAAGATGCTGAAAAAGAAGACCGCTCTTTAGTAGCTCTACTACTTTTAAATTATGATTAAATTGTCTTGAACTTGTGAGGTTAAGAATTTATGAGCCATGATAAGATATCAGAGAATCCATGGTTGATGCTTAATTGTAAATGTAAGTTTGTTCCAAGTGATGCAAAAATGTAATACATAAGACAGGATATATGGTGACCACATGCAGAATGAAGTTCTACTTCAATAAACCACTCGATCTAAGCTATTGGTTCAGAAAGTAGAGTTGAAGATATTCCCTGAGATGTGTAAGATATCTGAAGGTAAGACATAATGACTACGGGTACACTTTTATTCCCGCCCACAAGTATGGGCCTATTGGAGTAAAGGTTTTCTTGAATCCTTGAGCAAACCAATCAAATGTAAAATCTGTTGTTTGCAATTCAAGTGTTCAAAGTCCGAGAGCTGCCCGAGAAGGTGGCTATCATAAAGATCAGACCCATATGGAAACAACCCCAGAAGCCAAGGGGACTGGATGGTGGAGGAGGCTGCCAAGGCTGCAGTCCTCCTGTCCTCCCACAGTTCTGGTACAGAGTGTACAGGTGGATGGGGAGTGTGGATCTGTCTAGTTAGGTCTCTTGCAGGAACCAGAAATGCATGCTGAGAGAGACCAATGGAAGAAGAAAGTGGTGGTACAGGGCAAAGACAGCATCTGAAGAGTTGGTAAGAAACTGTGTGTGCCAACCGTCTTGTACCCCATGGTAACATACATGGCCTCATAAGCTAAGCAAAGGGGAGCTATGTGTGTAGTAATGTCCGTATGTTGGGTGGCCTCAGGATTAAACAATGAAGAAAGAAGGTTTGTACAGACTTCATCATTTGCATCTGTTATGACCTAGGTAAAACAATAAAGGTACCTGACCAACACACTTCATAATCATCTTACCTGTTTCAGAGACTATGAGCAGACTTCATCCAACTGCCTAAGGTGGGCCAATATAAGTATGTCCTTGTCTGACTGTACTGACTCCCTAACCATAGATACAGTAAAGAATACAATAAAAAAAAACTTTTATAAAGTTGTGCCTAGTTCAGATTCTGTAATTGTTACCCAGTTCCTTAAAGGACATCTGCAGTGTGATTAACACTTATCCCCTATCCACAGGATAGGGGATAAGTGTTTGATCGCGGGGGGTCCGACCGCTGGGACCCCCTGTGATCTCCTGTACGGGGCCGCGGCTGTCCCGTGCAGGGGGCGTGCCAGCCGCAGCATGACGTTGTGGCCGTCACGCCTCCTCCATACATCTCTATGGGAGAGACGGGGAGGCAGCGTTCATGCCTGCCCGCCTCCCCCAATAGAACTGTATTGGGACGGGGAGGAGATGGGGCGTCACCGTCGACCTCTAGGTCGACGCTACGTGCCTTAGCGCTCACTATGAGCGCTAATGGCGGCACTCCTTTAGGGAGATCGCAGGGGGGTCCAAGCGGTCGGACACTTATAAGTGTATATTGCGCTGCAGTTGTCCTTTAACCCCTTAAGGACCGGAGGTTTTTCCGTTTTTGCATTTTCGTTTTTTGCTCCTTGCCTTTAAAAAATCATAACTCTTTCAAATTTACACCTAAAAATCCATATGATGGCTTATTTTTTGCGCCACCAATTCTACTTTGTAATGACGTCAGTCATTTTACCCAAAAATCTATGGTGAAGCGGGAAAAAAAATCATTGTGCGACAAAATTGAAAAAAAAACACTGTTTTGTAACTTTTGGGGGCTTCCGTTTCTACGTAGTACATTTTTCGGTAAAAATGACACCTGATATGTATTCTGTAGGTCCATACGATTAAAATGATACCCTACTTATATAGGTTTGATTTTGTCGGACTTCTGGAAAAAATCATAACTACATGCAGGAAAATTAATACGTTTAAAATTGTCATCTTCTGACCCCTATAACTTTTTTATTTTTCCGTGTATGGGGCGGTATGAGGGCTCATTTTTTGCGCCGTGATCTGAAGTTTTTAACGGTACCATTTTTGCATTGATAGGACTTATTGATCACTTTTTATTCATTTTTAAATTATATAAAAAGTGACCAAAAATGCACTATTTTGGACTTTGGAATTTTTTTGCGCGCACGCCATTGACCGAGTGGTTTAATTAATGATATATTTTTATAATTCGGACATTTCCGCACGCGGTGATACCACATATGTTTATTTTTATTTTTATTTACACTTTTTTTTTTTTTTTTATTGGAAAAGGGGGGTGATTCAAACTTTTAATAGGGGAGGAGTTAAATGATCTTTATTCACTTTTTTTTTCCACTTTTTTTTTGCAGTGTTATAGGTCCCATAGGGACCTATAACACTGCACACACTGATCTTCTATGTTGATCACTGGTTTCTCATAAGAAACCAGTGATCAACGATTCTGCCGCATGACTGCTCATGCCTGGATCTCAGGCACTGAGCAGTCATTCGGCGATCGGACAGCGAGGAGGCAGGAAGGGGCCCTCCCGCTGTCCTGTCAGCTGTTCGGGATGCCGCGATTAGCCGCGGCTATCCCGAACAGCTCGACTGAGCTAGTCGGGAACTTTCACTTTCACTTTTAGCCGCGCGGCTCAGCTCTGAGCGCGCGGCTAAAGGGTTAATAGCGCGCGGCGCCGCGATCGGCGCTGCGCGCTATTAGAGGCGGGTCCCGGCTTCACTATGACGCCGGGCCCGCCATGATATGACGCGGGGTTACTGTGTAACCCCGCGTTATATCAGAAGAGCAGGACCAAGGACGTACCGGTACGTCCTTGGTCCTTAAGGGGTTAAACCCATGTTTGAATTTCAGGAAACAAGTGAGGAAGGAGACGCTTACATATGATGATCCCGTATTCACTGACATACAGCAGTATTTGATACATCGGGTGACCCATGTCTTAAAAGGGGGAAAGTATGGGGCAATAATAGAACTGTATGCCTGGCATATGGCTTCACAAATTACTAAATTGACAAAATCCACAAGGAGGTAATAGACTAATGAGAGGCAAATTTGCAACCCCAAAATACCCATTCCAACACATCTGTATGGATTTTATGCATTGACCAAATAGGTAGAAGTATTTCCTAACTATAAAACACCTAATAGAAGTAATAGGTGTAGAAATAAAAAATCACTGTGCACACCACCCCCAGTCAGCAGGTTTTTGTCGAAAGACATAATGGTATACTGAAAAGCAAACTGAGAGAAGCTATGGAAGAGACTAGGAAAAGTTGAATGTATTGTTTACCATGAGCTGTTCCGAGTATGCATATTACACCCACATCAGTAAAGCTGGAAGGCAAATCAACATGGATACATGCCTCGCACTGCAAGAGGGTTCCTACACCATGTTCCTGATATTTATCTTTTTTTTTTTTTTTTTTGTATAAGTGGAGTGCAAATCCAACAAATCAGGGAGAATATATTCTAGGGTTGTACATGGAGGGACACAAAATTTAGGCTAATTGACAAGCCTACTTCAAATGAGTTCAAAGATCAGTTAAAACCAATAATAAATCCCTTACTGCAACATGTCCAGACTTTTAAAGATCAAATGGGGACTACAGCAGACCCCCCAATTGAGGACACCATGATAGTTGAAACCGGGTTCTCAGACAGTAACCTATGGCTAGAATGGATAAAATATACCGTAAAAACAGCATAATAAATCAGACTGTTATGTATATGCTGCAGCCAGACCTCACCTTGGTACAGTTCCCTTAAATATTCCAGAATAGAGTCAGCAGTGTTTTATTAGTCTTTTTATCAATGTGACCACTGACTATACCAAATGTGAACAATGGAAGAAAGAGTACCCCTTAATAACTAAGACACCACAGCCAGATGAGGGTATTACCATTTACAAGGGAAACTGCACTTGCTATGCTAACAGAAGAGGGAAAGGGTATTGCTCTGAATACAGCAAACTAAGTGGACATCAGATACAAAATCAGGTTTATTCCTTATTTGACATTTACTGGATCTGTGGAGACATGAAAATCCGAACACGACTAGAGGGTGATTGGACGAACAAATGTGCACTAGCCAAAGTTTTGATGCCTCTGCACATAATCCCAGATCAGGAGTATGAAACCAAATTAGCTGAATAAGTTGATACTCAAAGTAGGAGGAAGAGGGAGGCCCCTGGAGGCAGTCTAGATCCACATGTGTACTTCGATGCCATTGGAGTCCCTACGGGGGTACCTGATTAGTTTAAAGCAAGAGACCAGGTAAAATCAGGGTTTGAATCAATTTTTCCTATGATCACTGCCAACAAAAATGTTAAATGGATAAACTACATATATTACAATCAACAAAGGTTTGTAAATTATACAAGGGATGCTCTTAAAGGATTAGCTGAACAGTTAGAACCCACTTCTACCATGACCTTCCAGAATAGAATGGCCTTAGATATGATGTTGGCAGAAAAAGGAGGAGTATGTAAAATGATTGGCGAGACCTGTTACACTTACATACCAGGTAACACTGGTCCAAATGGTAAGGTTACAAAGGCCATAAAGAAACTAGAGGATTTGTCTGTAGAATTAAAGAAGAATTCAGGTGTAAGTGATCCCTGGAATAAGTATTTCGCATGGCTAGGAGACTGGAAAAATGGCTTATCCACATAGGGATTATAATAGCGGTTTGCCTTGTTGTGGGATGTTGTGTAGTTCCCTGTGTAAAGAAAGCAATAAACTCAAGTGTAGATGCAGCCATACCAACAGGTGCCATGTATGTGGATATCATTCCCACGGATTCAATTTATCTAGAATCCATACCTCAGACCAAAGCATAACTGAGACATTCCCCCCATGAGAACATCTATTGTGTATGAGAATGGCTTCATGGAAATTCCATCAGAGTAGGGCCAGTATAGAAGTCTCAGGTGAAGGATAAGTCTGGGTACAAAGGGGAGTGGTTCACAAGGAGCCACTCCTTTCAAACCAGTGAAGCATCCCATACCCCCATCACCCATCTGAATCTGAGACTGTTAAGAAGAATTTATAGTAGGGAAAGATGAAGTCTAATAATGTTTTTCTAGGGGGGACTGATAAGGATGACCATTATGATTTTGATTACTGATCAATATATATTTAAAAAAAGATATATATGCTAATGTTAATCAAGTGCTGCAGAAAAATATTATTATCCTCATGAGACATGTCAGCTTGCCATATGCTTGTAACTAAGATGAAGACCTTGGGATGACGCTCAAAAATGCAATATAAAGAAGAAAATAAGATTTACAGTGTCCAAAAGGAGAAATAACAAAAATAAAATCTAGCTGAAAAATATGCAGACCTAAAAGAAAAACAAGCAGCCGTTGCAAAAATAACAGACACATCTGGAATCTTCTGATAAACAGGAAAGCTTGCACCATATAATGGCATTTGACTGTGCATCATATAACACCATAGGACTATGATTAACAAATAGTAATATCTAATTATCCAATCAAAATATAACACGATGATTCTGATGTGATAACTAACCTCCCCTTTTTGTCAACTGTAATAAACAATGTATTTCCATATAATAAACAGAACTCCTTGGGACAGATCCTCAGCCAGTGTGAGCCAAACTACTGCTGAGAAGGAGATTTATACCAACTCTGTCTGGTGTTTATTTCTTGTGTCGACACTCAGCAGTATACTAATTTGGACAGCGGCAGTCACTAACATTTCAAGACCTAACCAGCAGCCAACCTTAACACAACATCTGAAGGGCTACAGTTTGGAGACCACCTTATAGTGGTCTCCAAACTGTGCCACTTAAGATGTTGCAAAACTACAATTCCCAGCATGCCCAGACAATCAGTGCATGATTAAAGTTGTAGTTTTGCAACATCTGTAGGACCACAGTTTGGAGACCACTACACAGAGGTCTCCAAACTGTGGCCCTCCAGACGTTGCAAAACTATAACTCCCAGCATGCCCACACAGCCTTACCAGCAATCTTCACTGCAGCCCCCTCCACCGCAGCAGTTTTCGACCTTCCTCCTCCTGCCGCCGCCTGATGTCCCTGCCGCTGTGACTCCCCAGGACAAATGACGCATTCAGATTTTTTTTTAATGCCTTACCTTTATTTACTCATTTGCCAAGTGGATGCCCCAACATCAGTGTTCTCAAGTGTGCTTGAAATTTATCTACATCCTTCATAGACTGCACTGTACTACAAAGCTTGGAGTATGAGATATGTAAACATGCAGATTACAAAAACAGTATTTTCTGCTATACAAAAGTTGCACTTTTTTGTTTAAGCTGTGTTCTGCTCAAATATTTGTGAATAATTCCTGGGAACAAAGCAACTGAAGTGAATTTACTTAAATATCACAACTTTAACTTTTGCCAAAAGCAACATCTTGTCTTTTTTTCTTTACAATGGCTGCCACGTCATTTTTTAGCTTGCAGATACAAGACTCAAGTTGTTGCCAAAAATCTTTAAACATTTGTGACTGCTTCTCTGTAAAAAGTCGCAAGAGATAAATGTTCTCTTCTTCCTGAAATAAAATATATTTGTTCATTATACAGCTAGAATACCCAGCAAGTGTTCATATAGTAATGTTTTAGCATTTAGCAGTAGTCACAAGTGGCTGAATTCCTTGAAGAAAAACTAACAAAGGTCAAAGCTTGAACCCTTGCTAGAGTCCCTTTTCGGCATGTTTGGCAAATATTTGCTACAGTTCCCCAAGTTATTTTGTTCTGGGATGAGCATTGTAACTTTCTAACATGACTATGGAAAATCAGACCAGCTCTCTATATATTAGTGTGCCACTACAGAGATCGCGGCGGTCCCCAGTGGTGGGACCCCCCGCGATCAGACATCTTATCTCCTAACCTTTGGAAAGGGGATAAGATGTCTGGGGCGAAGTTCTCCTTTAAAATGGAGTCATTTTCACCTAATGACCAAAGAAACAACTGGTCCTCGATATAGATCAGTGTTTTCCAAACGCGGTCCTCAAGCACCCCCAACAGGTCATGTTTTCAGGATTTCCTTAGTCTTTCACAGGTGATATAATCATGGTGAGTGAATCAGGCATCACCACAGTTATATCACCTGTGAAAGACTAAGGAAATCCAGAAAACATGACCTGTTGGGGGTGCTTGAGGACCGCGTTTGGGAAACACTGATATAGATAATAGTACAGTATACAGTGGGGCAAAAAAGTATTTAGTCAGCAATCAATTGTGCAAGTTCTCCCACTTAAATAGATGAGAGAGGTCTGTAATTTTCATCATAGGTATACCTCAACTATGAGAGACATAATGAGAAAAAAAATCCATAAAATCACTGTCTGATTTTTAAAGAATTTATTTGCAAATTATGGTGGAAAATA
The DNA here is from genome assembly GCF_029499605.1 of Hyla sarda. NCBI lineage: Eukaryota > Metazoa > Chordata > Amphibia > Anura > Hylidae > Hyla > Hyla sarda. The sequence continues at coordinate 318,334,011 of NC_079191.1, read as the reverse complement.
ATTAGTCACCTACAAAAAAGCAAGATTTCTGGCTCTCACAGACCTGTAACTTCTTCTTTAAGAGTCTCCTCTGTCCTCCACTCCTTACCTGTATTAATGGCACCTGTTTGAACTTGTTATCAGTATAAAAGACACCTGTCCACAACCTCAAACAGTCAAACTCCACTATGGCCAAGACCAAAGAGCTGTTGAAGGACACCAGAAACAAAATTGTAGACCTGCACAGGGCTGGGAAGACTGAATCTGCAATAGGTGTGAAGAAATCAACTGTGGGAGCAATTATTAGAAAATAGAAGACATACAAGACAACTGATAAACTCCCTCGATCTGGGGCTCCATGCAAGATCTCACCCCGTGGTGTCAAAATGATCACAAGAACGGTGAGCAAAAATCCCAGAACCACATGGGGGGACCTAGTGAATGACCTGCAGAGAGCTGGGACCAAAGTAACAAAGGCTACCATCAGTAACACACTACGCCGCCAGGGAATCAAATGATGCAGTGCCAGACATGTCCCCCTGCTAAAGCCAGTACATGTCCGGGCCCATCTGAAGTTTGCTAGAGAGCATTTGGATGATCCAGAAGAGTATTGGTAGATGAAACCAAAGTAGAACTTTTTGATAAAAACTCAACTCGTCGTGTTTAAAGGAGAAAGAATGCAGAGTTGCATCCAAAGAACAACATACCTACTGTGAAGCATGGGGGTGGAAACATCAGGGGAGATTTAAAGATGCCTGTGAAAAATGAAATAAGTGATCTGATTGGTTGCTATGGGCAACTACACTACTCTTCCTCCACACAGGTTTTGATAAATCTCCCCCATCGTGCTTTGGGGCTGTTTTTCTGCTAAGGGAATAGGATGACTAACCCATGTAAGTCTGGAATTCCACTTTTTCTTTTCTTTTTTTTTTTTTTTTTTAAACGCTGGGGCAAGAGGTTAGCTGTAAATCAATGAAAAAACTGAAAATTCTTTTTCCACTTTTCAGTTTGGCGTTTTTTTTTTTAAATCCTCGGTGTTTTCTCACTATTTTTCAGCTCCTAAGCGGTTTTGCAAAATCGCGGCATGTTGAGCATATGGCGTTTTTTCCCCTGAAATCTTGGCGTTTTTCTCCAATAGAAGTCTAAAGGAGTAAACAAAATGCCAAGAAAAACGACATGTGGGTTTTAACTTTAGCGTTTTTGCAGGCGGTTTTTATTCTCTTTTGGACTTTAGTGATCCAAAAAAGTGATGGAGAGACATTTTTTATAAAATTTCGTAGAGTACCATTAAAAAAAAAAAAAAAGATACAGTAGTGATGGAAAAAATTATATATAATGAAATTTTTCTTTTTGATAACAAAATTTTGATACATTTTTTTAACCTCTTAAGGACGCCCGTTCTCGGTATATAATGCGGGGTCACGCCGCTAATAACCCTTTAGATGTGGCGTTCAATGTTGATCGCTACGCCGAAAATGAAAGTAATAGCTTCCCGGCAGCTCAGTTGTGGTGAAATCGCGATGTTCCGATCAGTTAGAACGCGAGCGGAGGTCCCCCCGTACCTGCCTCTGTAGCGTCCAATCGCCAATTGATTGCTCCAAGCCATAGCTTTGCATTGATCAGTGTTATAGATGGTCGATTGCTCAAGCCTGGATCTCAGGCTTGGAGCAATCAATCGCTGATCGGACGCGATGGAGGCAGGTAAGGGGACCTCCGCTCACGTCCTAGCTGATCAGGGCATTGCTATTTTATCACTATGGTCCCGATCAGCCCAACTTTCACTTTCATTTTAGACACGGCCATCAACTTTGATCACTGCGTCTAAAGGGTTAATACCGCACGTCAAAACGATTCGTGCCGCATGCTATTAGCCACTGGGACAGACCCGGTATGAAGCGTTATATACCGCGATTGGGCACAGGGCATACAGGTTCACCCTGCGTCCTTAAGGGGTTTAACAGGGATCAATTAATGTGGGCGGGTGGGCGGGCACTAAAAATGTAGCCGACAATAATAAAAATGGAGTGTGTGTGTTTTTCACTTTTTATTCTTTATTTTTTAAATTTTTAGGTAGTACTACTACTCCCAGCATGGAACACACTGTTCCATGATGGGAGTAGTAGTACCTGTACTAATTGACAGATCGCCCCGGGTTCGTTGCAATCCTTCTGTATAATTTATAGATGCAGCCGGCCGCTCTTCTATGGTTCTCTGCACTGCCGTTTATATAAACCTATTCATATTTCCCACAGAGAGCTGTGATTTGCCAGATGGTTCTAGACAATCACAACTCTCTATGGGAAATATCAGTAGGTGTATATATACGTCAGTGCAGGGGACCATAGAAGAGAGGCCGCCCGCATCTATACATTATACAGGAGGATCACAGCGGGTGTCAGGAGTGATATCCGCTGTGATCTTTCCTTAACTGCAGGTACTACTACTTCCAACATGGAGCACACTCTGCTCCATTCTGGGAGCTGTAGTACCTGCATTAATAGACAAATTGCAACAGGTGTTAGAAGTTACACTCGCTGCAATTTGTCTATTAATGCAGGTACTACAGCTCCCAGCTTGGAGCAGAGTGTGCTCCATGTTGGGAGTAGTAGTACCTGCAGTTAAGGACAGATCACAGCGGGTGTCACTCCTGACACTCGATGCAATTGTCCTATGTATTGCAGAGATGCGGAGTGGCTTTCTCAAGCAATCTGCATCTCTGCACTATACTCCGGCCAGTGATATGAATAGAACATCACTCATTCATATTTCCCTCTGAGAGAGGTGATTGGCTGCAACCATCTGGCCAATACCTTCTCTGGGCGGAAAATATGAATGAGTGATGTTCTATTCACATCACTGGCCGGCCGGAATATAGTGCAGAGATGCTAGCGCTGTATAGAGCCGCTCCACATCTCTGCTATATTATGGACGATCGCATCGGGCGATATGTCTATTAGTACAGGTACTACTACTCCCATGCTGGGAGTAGTAGTGCTACCTAGAAAATCTTAAAAATAGAAAAAAAAAAGTTAAACACACACACTTTATTAAAAATGTACTTTTAATAATTTTTTTCCCATCTTTACTGCATGATTTTTTTCCTTTTTTTTTTTGGGGGGGGGGGGTACAAATTTTTTTTTTTTAAATGCCAAAGTGGCCAAAAATGCAATTTCCACTCAAAGGTAAAAATGCCAGAAAAACACAGGAAATTGCACTGGCGTTTTTTTCTGTGGAAAAAAAGCAGAAAAAAATACGCCAGTGCAATCCTAGCCTAAAGAAAAAAATGAACGGGGCCATGTATAGTGAGATTTTGAGTGAAAACCTCCTTCCATCAGCAAGGGCATTGAAGATGAAATGTGGCTGGATCTTTCAGCATGACAATGATCCCAAACACACCACCCAGGCATCAATGGAGTGGCTTCGTAAGAAGCATTTCAAGGTCCTGGAGTGGCCTAGCCAGTCTCCAGATCTCAACCCCATGGAAAACCTTTGGAGGGAGTTGAAAGTCCATGTTGCCCAGTGACAGCCCCAAAACATCACTGCCGTAGAGGAGATCTGCATGGAGGAATGGGCCAAAATACCAGCAACAGTGTGTGAAAACCTTGTGAAGACTTACAGAAAGTGTTTGACCTCTGTCATTGCCAACAAAGGGTATATAACAAAGTATTGAGATGAACTTTTGTTATTGACCAAATACTTATTTTCCACCATAATTTGCAAATAAATTCTTGAAAAATCAGACAATGTGATCTTATGGATTTTTTTTTCTCATTATGTCTCTCATAGTTGAGGTATAGCTATGATAAAAATTACAGGCCTCTCTCGTCTTTTTAAGTGGAAGAACTTGCACAATTGGTGGCTGACTAAATACTTTTTTGCCCCCACTGTATGTAGTATTTTATTGGCCATGAATTGTTTGTTCACTGGGAAACACATGCATTTTACCAGTAAAAAACACATTTAAGTTGAGTGTTCCAGCCAACTGCAAGAGGATCATGTTGGTACTGCCTGAGACATTTTATATTGAGGTACAAGGACCCAACAAAGGCTACTATGAGATGACAGTATTGTTACTTAGACATAAGTCAGTAGTATATTGGTAGAATTAATGAACAATACTATGTGCAGCTCACTACACTATAAGTAAAACTGACAAAGATTATTAGAAGTCTCCTATACTCGAGGAGTAAAAAAATTACATCTAGGAAATGCCAGGAATGCAAGCGAAGAACCGATTGAAGACCATCCACTCACAGACAGCCACAGCAAACACTAGCAACCACCAGGAGAGGAAGGAAAACCCTGGAATGCCGAGGTGCAGAGCACCATAGCTAGTATATACACAATAGCAAAAACTCATTTTCCATTTATTTATTAAACAGTGGGCATTCTATCTTTGCCAAACGAGGTACCAATTAGAGCCCTATGCGGGACTGGTTTTTCAATCCCATTCCCAATGACTTTTTTGACAAATCCCACCTGCTCCCAATGACTTTGACCAATCCCGTCCACTCCCGATGACTTTGACCAATCCCACCCGCTCCCGATTACTTTTTTGACCAATCCCACCCGCTCCCGCTAAAATGTTTGTCCAATCCCGTCCGCTCCCGCTAATATAGGAATGTACAGACACTATGGTGCAATGCTCTGCACATACTTGTAGTACACGCACTGCTATACATGGGGGATGTGCAGAGCATTGCACTCTACTGTATGTACAGATGTGAATATCAGTGACTGTGCAGACTCAGAGGCCCTGGGTCACTGACCGATGCAATGCTCTGCACATACCTGTCCTACAGGCATGTTTTAGGGCTCATTTTTTGCACCGTGGTCTGTAGTTTTTATTGGTACCATTTTTTATTGGTTTTAATGGGACTTTTTGATCGCTTTTTATAATTTTTTTAATGGCATATGAGTGACCAAAAATACACAATTTTGGACTTTAGCATTTTTTTACGTGTATGCCATCGACCGTTCAATTTAATTAACATTATTTTTTAATAGTTCACACATTTAGGCACTTGCCGATACCACATCCTTTTTTTTTTTTTTTAACATTATTTTAGTAAAAAAAATATAGGAAAGGGGGGGATTCAAGCTTTTATTAGGGAAGGGGTTAGATTTTTTTTTTTACACTTTTCAACTTTTTGTTATAGCTCCCATAGGGTATGTGCAGACTGCAGAACATTGCACTCTAGGGTCTGTAGAAGACCCTATGGTGCAATACTCTGCAGTCTGCACATACCCCCCCCCTCCCCATGTGCATAGCAGTGTGTGTGTGTGTGTGTGCATTCCTATACAGGTGGAGGTATGGTGCAGAGCATTGCACCATTGTCTGTAGTACCCTCACCTGTATAGGAATTTACACACACACACTGTTATACACATGGAAGGGTATGTGCAGACTGCAGAGCATTGCACCCTAAGGTCTGTAGAAGACACTAGGGGGCAATGCTCTGTCTGCAGTCTACTCTGCACATACCCCGCATGTGTATAGCAGTGCTGCAGTGCAGAGCAGACTGCGGACACACGGACGGATTCCCTGGGAGTGTTTGCTGTAGAAGATGAACATTTTTACCTACCAAAAGGGTCTCGGGCGGTGTTGGCTGAAGATGGGGGTCACTACACTGACTGATCCTCCTCCAGAGTTCAGGGCAGGCTGAGTGGGGGATGGAATGGCGGCATTACGGCGGCAGTGGGGGGAGGAGACAGTTAGGAGGAGCAACAATGAGTGAGTTGTTACTGTACTCGGAGGTGGGTCTGCCGCTGAGTCACTGAGGCTGCTGCAGCATGTGCAGGATTTGCGGGTCCCACAGGCATAGCACCTGACCGCCCACCCACAGCAGCCTCCTGACCACCGGCACGTTTTGGGTTGGGTCCCACTGGATCCCAATCCCAATGCAGGGCTCTAGTACCAATGCATTGTTAAGGTATATATGCTATCATTGTTAATATTGGGAATTTATGCTATACCAGACATAAAAAACCTTTAAAGGGTACCTCTCATCAAAAAAACTTTTGATATATTATAGATTAATGTATGCAAAATAACTTCACAATTGCATGTTATTAAAAAATATGCTTCTTTCTATTTAATTTTCCACTTTGAAGAAATGACCACTAGGGGTCTCACTACCAGTCCTGGCAGCAAGCATTTCAGACTCATGCTGGAGTCCTAAACACTACGAGCTGCCAGTCTGCTTTGTTCACAAAGGAGAACACTCAGAGCTGCCAGCCTGCTTTGTTCACAGCCTGTTTGGCTGTGAACAAAGCAGGCTGGCAGCTCTGAGTGTTTAGGACTCCAGCATGAGTCAGAAATGCTTGCTGACAGGACTGATCGGGAAAAATACAATAGAAAGAAGCATATTTTTCATTAACATGCTATTGGAAAGTTATTCAGCATTCATTAATCTAAAATATATCAAAAGTTTATTTGATGAGAGGTACCCTTTAAACTTTGCCAAATAGGATATCAATGCATGGTTAAATATTTTTGAATATAAATACGCTAGAATCAATATTTCTACTATATATGGACTAATATGGTGTGCTTTAAGAAGTCTGCATGCATATGATACTTCATAAACCTATGTTGATTTTATTACTCCGACATTGAGAATTAATTAATATATATTTATATTCAACCTAATTTACCAAACAAGTTAGAATATGGAGATTAAAATTAAGAGATTGAAATCCACACAGGAACACATACTCATGGGCGCACAGTAGCATACTCCTCATGGCATAACAAAGAACAATTTTTCCTACTGTCTGCAGTATGGTGGCTAATATCTGGATCATAGTATAAAAGCTATTAAAGGGGTATACCGGGCAAAAACATTTTATCCCCTATACAAAGGATAGGAGATAAGATGTCTGATCACGGGGGGCCCGCTGCTGAGACCCCCGCGATCTCCCTGCAGAACACGCATTCTATGTGGGTGCTGAATCTCCAGTTTCAGAAACCTCCGGGTTTCTGGGACTGGGGATGTGACGTCACGCCCCGCCCCCTCCATTCATGTCTATGAGAGGGGGCGTGACGGCTGTTCGCTAATGGGGTGCTGTGTGCAAGATCATGGGGTACCCAGTGGTGGGACCCCCGCGATCAGGCATCTTATCCCCTATCCTTTGCCGGAGTACCCCTTTAAGCAAATTCTTCCTGATAAAGGAAAACTGTCTAAATTATTTATGCTAAGAGATCAAATGTTGCTACAGGTTGTAGAACCTAGATCCAAACTAACTTGTTTGTCAAAATAGGTTTATCCAATGTTTTTCTTACCGGTGGTTTATAGTGTTTCAATCGTAAGAAATGCCCTCTAATTGTGTTCATACTTTGGTAAAAAACTTTAAGGGCTTTCGCAAAATCTGCATCGTAGCTTGTCCTAGGCCCAGACAACCTCATTTCTTCATTTGTAGAATTTGCAGAAAAGGTTTTTTTGGTAGAATTTTCTTGCCATGAACCTATCACTGATTTGCCATAGCCTGAAAATAAGGAACTTATTATAAACAAATGAGCTACTCGGTGACAAAATAATATGATCAAAGGATATGGATGAGCCTTGCATTCATAGTCTCATAAATATTACTGACACTTCTACATATATATATATATATATATATATATATATATAAATTTAACAATATTAAAGGGGTTGAAGAAGAAATTTTTTTTTATTTTTAACTGTGCTCCAGGTGGAATAAAAAAATTAAAAAAAAAATGGAATCCCCCATTAGTTCTAGTCCCCACTGCTTTCTACTTTTCGCATAAAAAAATGGCTAAGGTGGGTCACTAATCTGGGCAGTGAACGGCTAGGCATGCTTTTTCTATGTGTCAAAAAATGCTGGATAGTGAGGATCAGCACCAGCAGAGGATCGGAGTACATTTAAAAAATATTTTTTTAACCAACCTTGTGCAGTATCAAGGTACAGATCCTACTACCCAGAAATATCTTAGTTGTCATTCATAGTATTCAGGATATAGGGCAGACTAGATGGGCCAAATGGTTCTTATCAGCCCACACGTTCTATGTTCCTATGTGGATGGAATGATGTTACTGTGCTTCTTTGACTTTTTTTCTGTACTATTATTTCTAGAGATGAGCGAACTTACAGTAAATTCGATTCGTCATGAACTTCTCTGCTCGGCAGTTGATGTCTTTTCCTGCATAAATGAGTTCAGCTTTCAGGTGCTCCCGTGGGCTGCAAAAGGTGGATACAGTCCTAGGAGACTCTTCCTAGGAATGTATCCACCTTTTCCAGCCCACCGGAGCACCTGAAGGCTGAACTAATTTATGCAGGAAAAGTCATCAACCGCCGAGCCGAGTAGTTCGTGACGAATCGAATTTACTGTAAGTTCGCTCATCTCTAATTATTTCCTATGTATTTTGCTATATGCTGGTCATAAGTGAGTATGCTGCTAACACCTGTAAGAACATAGCCACATTCACATTGCATTGAAGGACATTGAACTGCCAGCCCTTCAAATTGAGACCCCCTACCTGCATGTATATAACTTCTGGACTCTTTCTCCATGAAAGGATTGTCATCAGAGGCAGAGAGGGGAATATGTACATGTACTTGTTTACATTACTGAAATCTGCTTGGGCTTCAGGCCAAGTCTATAGCATCATGGCTCCCACATCTTATTTTCTGAAAGGCCTGCATTCCACCGTTTTATGAGTACCTTATTGCTACTTATTTCCCCAGGTGGCAGAGACTAATACCACCATTAGACCACCCCATTGTCACTGTGTACCAAATCTGGAAAGTGTGCAAAGGTCAGGAATTTCACTCCTGCTACTGTGGCAACTGGTGACCACATGCACTACAACTCCCAGCTGTCCATTGATCCCAGAGTCACCAAACATTGGTTGGGTACCACACTTGACCATGGTTAAAAAATACAAAAAATGATCTCTGCATAACTTTAACTTTTTGTTAAATAACGGACCTTGGCATTTCCATGTGTCAGACTGCTTCAGTGTTTCTTTAAGAAAAATATTCTCTTCTCTTAAGGATCTATTTATGTCCCGTAAAAGTTCTGTTTCTTGTTCCAGCTTTAACAATTTCAAATAAAGTTCAGATACATGACTATTTGGGTCCTGCAGCAAAGTAAAAAAAAAAAAAATAAATTCAATGAATAAAGGAAATTATACCTATTTTAGTTGCCTCCATGCATCTAAAATGAAAAATGAAGTTTGCATTAATTCTTAATTAAAAATATCCGGTCATTTTGAGTCTACAGCTCTATGCAGACCTATGTATCTCCATGGTAACAGACAAACTCTGGAACTTTTTTTTTTTTCAAATCTGTTCTCAACTTTATGCTAACTTATGTTCAGTAGGTTCTCATGTTGGGAACTGTTGGAGGAAAGTATGACTGTCTGCAGGATTAGACAATACAAGATTCATTTATATCTGTTACAATTTAAATGGGGGCCATTGCAAAACAAATAATATACAGTGTATACAGCTAAAAGCTGTGTATACAGAGCTGGCAGTGGCACAATACAAAAAATGCATTAGCTTTAATGGGGTTGCCTGTGGGATAAAACAAAGGAGTGGGTACAGACTGGGTTAAACAACAGAAAAGTAAACAAACAAACATTTTTTTTTATTCATCTCACCAATCCCCTGCCTCTGCTGTTCCGACAGGCCCTTTTCTTGACCCAAGAAAAAGTTAGCTCAGCCAATAATTAAAGGGGTTGTCCAGGAAAAAACTTTTTTGTATATATCAACTGACTCCAGAAAGTTAAACAGATTTGTAAATTACTTCTATTAAAAAATCTTAATCCTTTCAGTATCAATGAGATTCTGAAGTTAAGGTTGTTCTTTTCTGTCTAAGTGCTCTCTGATGACACCTGTCTCGGGAACCGCCCAGTTTAGAAGCAAATCCCCATAGCAAACCTCTTCTAAACTGGGCGGTTCCCGAGACAGGTGTCATCAGAGAGCACTTAGACAGAAAAGAACAACCTTAACTTCAGAAGCTCATAAGTACTGAAAGCATTAAGATTTTTTAATAGAAGTAATTTACAAATCTGTTTAACTTTCTGGAGCCAGTTGATATATATAAAAAAAAAGTTTTTTCCTGGAATACCCCTTTAACTTAAAAGGGTATTCCGGACACAGACATCTTATCCCGTATCCAAAGGATAGGGGATAAGATGTCTGATCGTGGGGGGGGGGGGGGGATGTCTGATCGTGGGGGGGGGGGGGATGTCTGATCGCTGCTGGGACCCTCCCCCCCCCCCTATCTCTGTGCATCACCCAGCATTCTGTACCGGGCTGTTGCTCCACTCTCGGAAACCTCTGTGTTTCCAGGATGGGAGATGTGACATCACGGCATTCCCCCTCCATTCATGTCTATGGGAGGGGGCGTTGCAGCCGTCACACCCCCTCCCATAGACATCATTGGAGGGGGCGTGGCGTGAATAAACTGTGGAGAAACCAGGAAGCAAGTGCTCCAATTCCCTGCAGTGCAACCACAGAAGAAATAAAGCATGACAAAGTGCACACCCAGAAGTGTATTCAAAAGGAATGGCTTATACTTCTTCCTACTGAACCCACTTCTAACTTTGGCTCAAAAACTGCAGTGGCAGTTTTCCAAAAATTTGCCAGAAGACTATCATTGGGGAGAGTGAGCGGTTGCATCCCGCAGCGGCCACCACGGCTGGCTGAAGAGGCAGTGAAAGTGCTGAGTGTTGTCTCCTGCCAAGAAGCCTCCTGCTGGGACAAGGTGGTGTTGTCATCCTGCTTCCTGTGCCCAGACCTTGCTTGCTCCCTCGCTGGCCCTGTTGTCTGGCTGCTTGCTGCTATTTGACCTACTTTGAGAAGTACCTAACTGGGATTGTCCTGTGCATGCTGAGAGTGCCCCCTACACTTCTGGTCTGCTACCAGCCTTGCTGAACTGTGAGTACCCCGAAAGGAACCTGAGTCCTTGCTAGGACTGGTGGTGCCTTACCGGATAGCTGCTGATAACAGTTCAACACAGCAAGGGTGTGCAGGGCTTTTGGGACTTTACTACTAGTGTCTTTCTACCTGCTCTGTGTTCCCTGCCAGCCATGTGTGGCTCCCGTGACAAACGTGGATATAAGAAATATAAACTGAATGCTTATACCTCCAGGCCGACCTTGGATGAGGATGCCTCCTCTGATGGTGGGTCCTCTCGTTCCTGTGGCCCTTCTCACCGGGATCCTGCAGCTCAGACCCCGCTTGCTACTAAAGTGTCTGTGCATGCGGTGAAAGCGCTGAGCCAGTTTTCCAGACCTCTAGACGGTTCCAGGGAGACCTCTAGACGGTTCCAGGGGGACCTCTCCCGTTGCACCTTTGTCCTTACTGGATGGTTCTCCGACCTCCCCACAGAGTTTAACCTCGGACAGACCTGTTTATGATGCAGCTGCTCTGGATCAGCGGTTTTACGAATTGTTGACTGCCTTTACTTCCTGTCAATCAATCATGGTGACGAAAGTTGACGAATTACGGCAGGATAATCCTTTGCCGGACAGGGTGAACTCACTACACCGTCAGGTGACAGGAGATCTGGGTCAGTTGGATGATATGGAGAACCGCATGCGGCGTAACAATATATGCCTGGTGGGCCTCCTGAAAAGGTGGAGGGGAATGATGTGGTGCTCTTCCTTGAAAAGGGGCTTAAAGAACTTCTCCCTGTGGACACTTTCTCTCCACACTTCTAAGTTGAACGAGCACACAAGGTCCCAGCTAGACCTCCTCCTCCGGTCCTTTTCTGGCCAAGCTTCTCCATTTCAAGGATAGAGATGCTATTCTGTGTGCTGTCCGACTTAAGTGAGAAGTCATTTATGAGGGGAGCAGAGTATCCTTCTATCCAGACTTCTCTGTGGAGCTCCACAAGCAGAGGGTGCAGTTTACCGAGGTCCTGTTGAAGCTAAGTGCCAAAGGTTATCACTATTCCACGCTCTATCCTGCTCGCCTGCGAGTTGTAGAAGGAACTTCGACTAAGTTCTTCACCTACCCGATGGACGCACTTCACTGGGTGGATGCAGCACCTCCTGTCAGACCTCCAGACTGAATTGCCATGGACTGTCCTGCTCATCACTCCTTCCACCATGTTCTTGGGTTTAGTTAGAGGAAGGGAGTTACTAGGGACCACATAGGTACTAGCTATCCTTGAGGTGTACCTGGGTAATTCTTAGCTACCGTCCGATTTACTGTGGGTGGGGGAGCGGGAGTGCTCTGTTTAAGTAGTCTTCCAGTTTTGTGGATGCTCCGCAATAGTTGTAGTTTTTTGGATATAGGTCTGCACTGTATTAGGGGATAGTAGTAGCTATGTCCCGTTTAGTGTTAGACAGGGAATGAATGGGATTGTTTTGTTTCTGCTTTGTTGCCTTTGTTTTCTTTAAGTGTTTGTGCCCCATCAGTTTTTTTGTGGTATGTGTGGTGTGCGTGGTCCTGGTGCTCTGTCCTTCCTCCTCCTGGCCTTTCTTTGCTTCCTACTGCTCCTATATTTAGTTGTGGCTATTGATGGGGACCTTAAAAGTTATTAGCTGTAATGTACGAGGACTTAACTCCAAGTTCAAGAGAGGCTTATGTTTAGACTTTGTGAAAAACCAGTCGCCCCATATTATTTGCTTCACATCACGGGCCAGAATGTACTTGCCCTAAAGAGGGCATGGATAGCGCATGAATACCATGCTTCCTATTCTAGTTATGCCAGGGGCGTCTCGGTCTTAGTTACTAAGTCTGCCATTGGTGGTTTCCCATTCCCATTTCAGGTCTCTGTCTTGGAGTCCATTAATAACAAATTTTTCTCTTTTTCCCCTGATTCTGCTTTACTTGAAGGAGATTTCAATGTCATTCCTGATCCTCAGCTCGATCGCATCACTGCTGTTGACCCTGGCTCCTCCCATTTTAATACCTGGCGCATGGCGTTGGGTCTGACTGACCTCTGGAGATGGAAATTCCCTACGGCATCTGCTTTCTCCTTCTACTCTGCTGCCCACAGATCATTCTCTCGTATTGATCTCGCTCTGGTGTCCGAGGATCTCCTCCAGGCGGTAAGACATGTTTCCTACACCACTAGGGGGATCTCAGACCACTCTGCTATATTGGTAGTTCTCAATCTAGGTCCTAGTCCCCCTTCCCGTATTTCGCACATGCACCCTGGTTGGCTACAGGCTGAGGCGGTAGTGGAGGCCTTGGGGGTTGCTCATACTGAGTACTGGGAGCATAATGCTTCGTATCTTGATCACCTAAATCAGTGGGACGCCTAGAAGGCTACGATTAGGGGAACTTTTATAGCAAAGGTAGTGGGTCAACAGAAGCTCAGGTTGGCCACGGAGCATAAGTTGTTGCAAGAAGTTGGTATTTTAGAGGCGGCTTATATTAGAGATCCTACACCTGACAGTGAAAGGGCGTGGGCTAAGGCGCAGAGGGCTCTATTGGCTGTCCAGAAGGATAGGGTCCAATTGAGGTTAGCAAATAGGGGAGCGGCGCTTTTTTGCATTTGGTGATGAGAATGGGAAACTTTTGGCGTACTTAGCAAAGAATAGTGGCCCTCCGGTGGAAAAAAAGTTTTCCACCGGAGAACCCCTTTAATCAGCTGAGGGTCAGATAATATGGAACCATATCTCCCCCCACCCCCTTAATACAGGGAATAGAAGTGCTATTCCCTGTATTAAGGGGGTGGGGGGAGATATGGTTCCATATTATCTGACCCTCAGCTGATTAAAGGGGTTCTCCGGTGGAAAACTTTTTTTTTTTTTTTTAATCAACTGGTGCCAGAAAGTTAAACAGATTTGTAAATCGCTTCTATTAAAAAATCTTAATCCTTCCAGAAATTCTTTTCTTTTTGGAACACAGTGCACTCTGCTGAATCACGAGCACAGTGCTCTCTGCTGACATGTCTGTCCATTTTAGGAACTGACCAGAGCAGCATATGTTTTCTATGGGGATTATCTCCTACTCTGGACAGTTCTTAAAATGGAAAGAGATGTTAGCAGAGAGCACTGTGCTCCTGATGTCCTGATGTCAGCAGAGAGCTCTGTGTTCCAAAACGAAAAGAATTTCTTCTGTAGTATTCAGCGGCAATACTACAGAAGAAATTATTTTCATTTTGGAACACAGAGCTCTCTGCTGACATCAGGAGCACAGTGCTCTCTGCTGACATCTCTTTCCATTTTAAGAACTGTCCAGAGTAGGAGATAATCCCCATAGAAAACATATGCTGCTCTGGTCAGTTCCTAAAATGGATAGAGATGTCAGCAGAGAGCACTGTGCTCGTGATTCAGCAGAGTGCACTGTGTTCCAAAAAGAAAAGAATTTCTTCTGTAGTACTCAGCAGCTAATATATACTGGAAGGATTAAGATTTTTTAATAGAAGTAATTTACAAACCTGTTTAACTTTCTGGCACCAGTTGATTTAAAATAAAAAAGTTTTCCACTGGAGTACCCCTTTAACTCTGTCTTTAGAGATTTCTACTGTTCCCTTTATTCTGCCCCTTCTAGACCCTGTAAGGGGGAACTTCTGTTTTTTAGCACAGGCTATTAAGGATCTTCCCCATGGAAAGACCCCGAGTTTAGACGGGATAATTGGTGATTGGTATGGGATGAATGAAGAGCATTTGGCCCCTATACTCCTTAAATAGTTTTAATCGGTGGCTGAGGCTGACTCTCTTCCGGACTCTATGAGGGAGGTGTTGATAGTGGTACTCCCCAAGCCTGGGAAGGATCTGTTGCTACCTGATTCATACAGACCTATCTCCCTATTGAATCTTGATATTAAGATGTTTGCTAAAATACTGGCTGCGCACCTATATGGGGTTATTGGCTCTATCTTTCATCCTGACCAAACTGGGTTCATGCCGGGTAGGGCTACTGATGTTAACGTAAAGCGCCTATAGCTTAATATCGCAGCAGTGGAGGAAGGATTTTCTTCAGGGGCGGTGGTTAGTCTTGATGTCTATAAAGCTTTTGATTCTGTACTGTGGCCGTATCTCTGAAAGGTATTGGGCGTGTTTGGGTTTGGCCCTAGGTTTTGTGCCTGGGTCCGCTTGTTGTATGTGTCACGATTCGGCTTCCAGGTAGTGGATCCTCTGTGTCAGCGAGGGATTGGCGTGGACCGTGCTAGTGGACCGGTTCTAAGAGGCTACTGGTTTTCACCAGAGCCCGCCGCAAAGCGGGATGGTCTTGCTGCGGCAGTAGCAACCAGGTCGTATCCACTAGCAACGGCTCTACCTCGCTGACTGCTGAGAAGGCGTGGGACAGAAGGACTAGGCAGAGGCAAGGTCAGACGTAGCAGAAGGTCGGGGGCAGGCGGCAAGGTTCGTAGTCAGGATGGGTAGCAGAAGTTCAGGTACACAGGCTTTGGACACACTAAACGCTTTCACTGGCACAAGGCAACAAGATCCGGCAAGGGAGTGCATGGGAGGAGGTCAGATAAAGGCAGGGAGCAGATGGAAGCCAATTAAGCTAATTGGGCCAGGCACCAATCATTGGTGCACTGGCCCTTTAAGTCTCAGAGAGCTGGCGCGCGCGCGCCCTAGAGAGCGGAGCCGCGCGCGCCAGCACATGACAGCAGGGGACCGGGACGGGTAAGTGACCTGGGATGCGATTCGCGAGCGGGCGCGTCCCGCTGTGCGAATCGCATCCCCAACGGCCATGACAGTGCAGCGCTCCCGGTCATCGGGACTGACCGGGGCGCTGCAGGGAGAAAGACGCCGTGAGCGCTCCGGGGAGGAGCGGGGACCCGGAGCGCTAGGCGTAACAGTATGATTGCCCCAGGGCTCGTATTTGTACTAACTTAGATGTTTCTGCCCCCTTTCTCTTGGGCCGGGGGACAAGACAAGGGTGCCCCCTATCCTCTTTCCTCTTTCTGCTGGCGATTGAGCCCTTAGCAGCGGCCATATGTAGAGATCCCACTACCTGTGGCATCCCCAGGGGATCCATTGTGGAGAAGGTTTCACTCGTTTCTCTGATTGACCTACTAGATAGGTTTAGCTCTATCTCAGGTTTGCGGGTAAATTGGGTTAAATCCTCTCTCATGGCTTTCTCACCTGACATTTCACTTCCCTCTTCTCTCCCAGCAGGCTGCAAGTTCTCCCGATTTAGATATCTTGGGGTAGAGGTTACTGTATCTCTGGCAGACTATACATCCCTGAATTTAGACCCACTCTTGACTTCCATGGTAGATAGGTTGCATGCCTGGTCCTCCCTCCCTCTCTTCCTTTGGGATCTTTCTATTGGCATGGAAAGTCTCCTAGACTTAGGTCGGGCTCTCCTTCAGGCTCCTAAATGACATGGTAGTTTATCTGCTCCTGATGTCTATAACTATTTACTTGCCTCTCAGTTGGTCTGTGCAGTGTGGTGGATTGACCTGGATCTGTCGAACTCGGCGACTGTCTTGGCTGGAGCACTTATGGGCTCCTAGAAAGCTCTTACTAACTATACAGGTATCATTCTCATTCCTCTTTTCCTCTTCCCTTGCAAACAATAGCTAAAGTGTGGTCCGTGGTGTCGAGCATGTTGTGGGGGAATGTTCATATACCTCACCTACATGGGTTACAGGAGGCTGGTTTCTGGGGTTCTCATGGAGTTAAATTTGTGATTCATTTGTTCCGGGAGGATCAGGTTTTCCTATCCTTTGCAGAAATGAAGATATGATATCCCTAGCAGTGCCTAATTATAGGTAACTTCAGCTTAGGCATATGGTCCAAGCGCAATTTGGCTCCCTGACATTTACTCCTGTGTTTTCTGATGTTGAAATTCTCCTTGGCACCATGGATCTCAATAATCCCCTTACCCAGTCCTATGTTCTTTTCCAAACACTGGGGCCTAGCCTGTTCTCGAATGCTTATCATAAATGGGTGGCTGATATTCCTGACCTGTCCGTGTGCCAGTGGAAGGAAGTGGAGGGCTCATATTACTCCACGGTGGTGAGTAGTAAGGACATACTGATTCAGTGACAGCATGTTTTGAGGTTATATTATACCCCTGCTAAGCTGAAGCGTACAGGGGTGTCCCCGTCGGATTTATGTTTTCGATGTTCAGCTGAGGTAGGTACCTTCCTGCATGCAGTTTGGGAGTGTCCTGTTATAGCCTCTTTTTGGAGGGAGGTGATGGGGTTTTTGGCAGATAATCTAGATTTCCCCTTCCTGCTTACCCCGGTGGTATGCTTGTTGGGAGTCCTAAATGAGGTGGTATCTGGTTCGCATAGATGAATACTGATCTGTTTCTTGTTATTCTGTGCCCGTTAGGTGGTTGTGATGGCGTGGAAGGATGCATCCCCTCCCCCTTTGTCTTGCTGGCTGAATATGGTAAATAAATATGTCCCGTTGTACCAAGCTTTGTCGTAGGTGCCCAAAGAAATTTGACAAGGTGTGGACTCCTTGGCTTCTGCTGGATGTGTCGGCTGACCTTCCATCCGGAGTGGCTCAGTAACTCTTCTCTACTAGGATATTGGTCTTGCAGGGGGGGCGGGTTGGTATGTGTGGTAGTGTGAATGTATGCTTGTCTGTTGTGTGGGAATTCTCTGGACAGTACTGGTGATGCTCTTTCCTTATGTGTATGATTGGCATTCTGTTATCTTATCCCTGTCATAGTGATGGAGTTGAATTGTGGACCTACAGAGACACTGGTTGTGTGTTGCACTTTATTGTGCTGTTTGTTTATTTTATGCAACCAAAATTTAATAAATAAATACATTAAAAAAATAAATTAAAAAAATTGCCAGAAAAAAAACTGTGAGTGGAAAACTAGCCCAAGGGGTGCAAAGGGTGTGGTGCACCTGGGCCCAGGAGCCTGTGGGGGCACATAAAGTCTCTCATCCCCATGAAGAGATTAGTGCTACAAATGATGTATTATAGTTGGGGGTCCTGTTACAAATTTTGCATTGAATTGTACAGAATCTTCCAGTTACGCCTTTGATTCAGATCAATGGACAGTCTTTGTAATACAGGAAAAATCCTCTAGAAGGAGAGGCATATTTTACAACCACTGACAACTCTGGCCAACAGATGTAGATCTTTTTTTTTTTTCTCATATTAAGAAAGATGTTTTGTTTTTTTTAAAGAGAAAACAAGGTAAGGAAAATAAAACGGTCGAGCAGAAACACCAACAGGTGTCCCGCCAGAGCAAGGTAAACCAATTTAAATGCAATTGAGTAGCATAATGCAAGAATGCCACACAGCATTGACATCAACCACAGTGTAGTATCCCTAGCTCAAACCAACCCTTAAATTGGTATTGCGGCCTTAGATATCTTATCCCCTGTCCAGGTCACGTCTCCATTTTGAGAGCAGCGCCCGACACAGTAACGAAGAAATAAAAAATAAAAAGCAGAATAGAAAAAAGGGAGAAAGGAAAAAGAAGAAAAGTAAAGGAAACGGTGTGCAAGAAGGCCATAAGGTAGGCAGCAGCGTATACAAATATTAGGAGGTCCCGTTAGGAAGGATAAAATGGAGAAACTGAGAAGAGACAATTTCGATCCACGGGTGCCAAGTAGACCTAAACTCTGCTAAACATTCCTCACAACCATGAATATGCAAAATCTCTCAAAGCCAATCAGAGATGGTCGGAGGTGTGGTCAACTTCCACCCCTGGGTATCACCCGTCTCACCCGCCTCCAGCAACAAACCTATCAGGCCATTCTTCAGTTCCAGAGACCAACCCGGGATTGTTGGGAGAAGTAAAATGGAGGGAGAGAAGGATAGCTGAGTGTCAGTGATAACAGCAATCAGATCCTGGTCTGAGGTCCAATAGTCCGTCAGGCAAGAGCAAGTTAACACTTCTTCTGTTTTATGACCATAATACCACCATTTTTTTTTTTTTCCATTTAGATCTTTATTTGTATCTTTGGGTTGATAGGACTAGTCAAAACTATGAGTTGCAGTAGGGAATAGTATATATATATATATATATATATATATATATATATATATAACCAAAGAATTGATTCCAAACTATTATATGGACCTGGCTTACAGGTGCAGGCTGCTGGGCTAAATATACAGCAACAGGAGAATACAGCAGCACACTGCCAGCACAAAGATACAGATAAAACATGAGTATATAGATGAAACATGAAAAGCTATACAGCTGTAGTGCAACAAATGAAAATATGAAATTATGAAACAGTGGGGTACTTAGCTTGCAAATTTGGCGGCCAAATAGCTTGGACCATCCCACCACGTTAAGGTGACCTGATTTTGGGACGGACCCTACACTATGAATATGCCTCTGTGTGAACAGTTCAGCAGGCATTGCAGGATCTGAAACATCCAAGGCACCTTATATACACCTGATAGAGGTGGGTGGGGTGCAAGAGCCAACATGGAGGTAGCCACTCCCCCGTATGTGTAATACAACCAAAGAATAAGTTGGCCAGCACTATTGATTCCAAACTATTATATGGACCTGGCTTACAGCTATTTGGCCACCAAATTTGCAAGCTAAGTACCTCACTGTTTCATAATTTCATAATTTCATATTTTCATTTGTTGCACTACAGCTGTATAGCTTTTCATGTTTTATCTATATACTCATGTTTCATCTATATACTCATGTTTTATCTGTATCTTTGTGCTGACAGTGTGCTGCTGTATTCTCCTGTAAGCCAGGTCCATATAATAGTTTGGAATCAATAGTGCTGGCCAACTTATTCTTTGGTTGTATTACACATACGGGGGAGTGGCTACCTCCATGATGGCTCTTGCACCCCACCCACCTCTATCAGGTGTATATAAGATGCCTTGGATGTTTCAGATCCTGCAATGCCTGCTGAACTGTTCACACAGAGGCATATTCATAGTGTAGTGTCCGTCCCAAAATGAGGTCACCTTACCATGGTGGGAAAGTCCAAGCTATTTGGCCACCAAATTTGCAAGCTAAGTACCTCACTGTTTCATAATTTCATATTTTCATTTGTTGCACTACAGCTGTATAGCTTTTCATGTTTTATCTATATACTCAAGTTTCATCTATATACTCATATTTTATCTGTATCTTTGTGCTGGCAGTGTGCTGCTGTATTCTCCTGTTGCTGTATATGTATATATATATATATATATATATATATATATATATAAATATTTGGTGAACTCCCGGTTTGTGATATTAGTAACCCATGGGTTAACATCAGGGTAAATATTTTTTCTATGATTAGAGTTTATTGTCTATTAGATCCTGGTTTATATGTAGGATAATCTACCACTCATGCGGTTTTGTTTCTTCCGCAAGAGTGTGAACGGTTACCTAGCAAACTGCATTATTCAGCCCCATTCCTGTTTTTTCTACTGCCTCTGTTTTAATTGATGATGTAAGCGGTCATGTGACCTCACATTCCCATATTTTAGTAGTGTGGTTGGTAGTGTTTTTCATTCTGCAGTTAAGCACTGGCAGGTGTGAAATGCGTCATACATGCTCGTTCTGTATGTGACTGTTGTCCCAAGATTCCAATAAAGCAAGCTTGATTTTACCAGCATACCTTGAGTGCCGGACACATTCTTTTGTGCAAGTTAACCAAATATGACAAATGAGAAGTAGGAAAAGAAAATCGGAGCACTCACCCTCTGTTGTCTTGCAAAAGAAAAATCCTTTCTTTTATTATCTACTTAAAGGGGTACTCCGCCCCTAGCATCTTATCCCCTATCCAAAGGATAGGGGATAAGATGTCAGATCGCCGCGGTCCCGCTGTTGGGGACCCCCTGGATTTCCGCTGCGGCACCGCGCTATCATTACGGCACAGAGCGAGTTCGCTCTGTGCGTAATGACGGGCGATACAGGGGACGGAACAGCGTGATGTCATGGCTCCGCCTCTCGTGACATCAGGGCCCGCCCCTTAATGCAAATCTATGGCAGGGGCGTGACGACCGCTACGCCCCCTCCCATAGACTCGTATTGAGGGGGCGGGCCGTGATGTCACGAGGGGCGGAGTCATGATGTAACGATGCTCTAGCCCCTGTATTGCCCGTCATTATGTGCAGAGCGAACTCGCTCTGTGCAGTAATGACAGCTGCGATCCCGGGGGTCCCCAGCAGCGGGACCGTGGCAATCTGACATCTTATCCTCCATCCTTTGGATAGGGGATAAGATGGCTAGGGGCGGAGTACCCCTTTAATTCCTTACGGTAGGCATCATATTTTGGGGTTTTGTTCTGAGTACACTTTATATTTATTGTGAGAGTTGCATGCAGTCTATTTTTTACTGTGTGAACATTATTCTGTTCAAATTATTTGCTCCTCACATACACATGTATTTTACAATGAGTTCTGAAGCGTTTTTCAGGCATGTTAGTGGCGCTTGTTCACTCACAGTGCGTTACATTGTGCACGCAACCTCTTCCAACATAAACTTCTGTTTTCATAAGTAATGTTTTTCTTTTACCTGCTAATTTATGATTTTTTAAGAGTGGTAGTAGTGTGTTATAGTATGGTTTATGATTAAGGTTGTGCCAAAACACGTCAACCCAACTCATTGTTCCGATTGTGTGGATCTGCATTTTTTCAAAGTTTGTAAATTAAATGGACACTCTCATTAAAATTAATTTTTACTATTGCACTCCTTATGGTAAATAAAAAATACTTCTAATATATTTTGGTTAAAAAAATGAAGTTTCCTATGTTTTATTTGTGCTTAAAAAAAGCTCAAGAGCACATTTCCCCCCATCTTATACACAGACTTAGGTCCGAAGCCCAAACACAGGAAGTGCAGCCTGGAGTGCTGAGGGGTGTGTGTCCAACCAACAGCATATGGCAGTTAAAAGTGAGAGGAGCTATGATTGGATGAGGCTGGAACCCCCCCCCCTCCCCCCTCAGCACTCCAGGCTGCACTTTCTGTGTTTGGACCTCGGTCCTAAGTCTGTGTATAAGATGGGGGAAATGTGCTCTTGGGCTTTTTTAAGCACAAATAAAACATAGAAAACTTCATTAAAAAGTTAATTCAGTAAAATATATTCATTGAAGGTGATAGTTTGATCCTTACCACCAAATTGGAATTAGGAAGTAAACTTTTCATACTATCAATCAAAATACATCCTTCATTTGTGTAGTCCATGTCGAGCAAAGACCAGTTAAATTCAGGACATCCCTCTGCAAAATCAATCACAACAACAAATTATGAGTTATTTTTATATAAAGTCTTTTCCAGTATATAGCAAAAACTTTATCGTCACTCAACAATTAATGTTATTGCTAGTAAATTTACAAGATAGAAAGGACCCTTGACATGGATGGGTTGTGAGCTTGTATATTTTGTCCAGTGTGTCAACCCATACCTTTATACCAACCTATACCATTAGGCTTTCCCCCTGTGAGGGGGAGAACAGGGTGTCAGTATTTTGTGGGATGTGATTATATGGTGCTCAGAATACTATAGGAATGAGTCACACACATTATGACATTTTTGCTGGTGCTTTTATATGACAATCCATGAAAAAAGTCTTGAAACATTGCCATTACAAAGCTACCAACATTTTAAAAGCTAAAATCTGGACGTTCAAACCCCACTTCCCTGAGACGGCCAGATATGCCACATAAATTCCCACCTTTGGGTGGGCTTCCTATTTGCAGGTAGTTCCCAGGACTGTCCTGACAAAGTCAAAGTTGTTGGTAAGTATGTAGTTACAATAAGCTGATATGTTTATTTTATTTACAGGTCATTTGCAAACTTTTGTTGTGTGTACTGGGACAAGATCAGCTGAAGGAAGGGTACTTTAAAGGGTAGTCCAGTTAAGTAAAATATAATTTATTTAATTCCCTGTAATGATAAATATAGCTTCCAAAGCAAGTAATTATAAGTAATGCACTGTTACATAGCTTTATAAAGCACTAATCAGTGCAAAATACAGCAAAATTATCTATCATGTGTTTACTCTGTCTCAGCTTTCTTACCCTAACTGCCTCTGGATCCCACCCTCTGAGACAGAGACCATGTGACTTTTATGCTGTCTATGGGGCCTGACTTGCAGTTCTGTCTCAGGAGTTCTTGTAAGCCACGCCCCCTAGAAGCATCTGCACGGAGAAAGATCTGTCAGTGAGGGAGTTTAGAGGCCAGGGACTTGGCTTCAGAAATCTTTAGCTGAGCAGGGGAGAGACAGAAGAGGCTGCTGTGTTTGGAGGAAGTGTCAAATGTGGGGAAGCAGGAGAAGCAGGTGTGTGTGTGTGTGTGTAAGTGTGTGTGTCTCTTGAAGCAGAGCTGTATGTGTGTCTTTTGAAGCAGAGCTGTGTGTGTGTGTCTCTTGAAGCAGAGCTGTGTGTGTGTCTGATGAAGCAGAGGTGTGTGTGTGTCTGATGAAGCAGAGCTGTGTGTATATCTCATGAAGCAGAGCTGTGTGTGTGTGTGTCTCTCATGAAGCAGAACTGTGTGTCTCATGAAGCAGAGCTGTGTGCGTGTCTGTCTCTTTTGAAGCAGAGCTGTAGTCAGCTATGTTACCTCCTTGACCCGAACCATGCTACCTTCGAGGCTGGGACCTCGGAGCCTGCAACTTGCTCTGGAGACTGGCATACTGGCTTGATGCTGCTAGTTCAGCTTATTTGATTTAGTTTGTCGGAGCAATACAGATACGCAATGCATCTATTACCTAACACCATACTTAGTCTGTAACCGTACTGCAGAATAAAAATGTGGAATATCAAAAAGGTTTAATAAATGAATGAATGGGCTGTTAAAAAAAGCCTTACCTTGAATACCCCATAGATCTACAACCAATGCATTTTTTTGAAGGTAACTCAAGAGTCCATTGGAAATGTTTAATGCAAGAAAATTCAGTCTATGATCAATCACAGGATTAACATTTTTCCAGACTGGTTTTGTATATATTGACTGAGAAACATCAAAAAAGCGATATCTACAAAAAAAAAAAATATGAATGTTATATGCATATGTGTGGAAATGGAGACATTTTAGTGGAGTGGCGAATGGGCGTATGATGTCAAAACAAAAGTCAATGGCAATACCTAACTTCTATAATCGTTTCTTTCATCAACACGCACTTCTTAGGGCCAAAGATAACTTATCGTTGGCCCAAAGAAGTGCATGTTGACGCATGAAATGGCTGTGGCAATCAGTTAACTTCCACTGTTTTTATTCCTCCCCACTGCACAATATTTGGAATGGCAGAAATTAAGATTTATACAAAAGGGTGAGTGCCGCTTTTCCTTTTCTTATTTTATATGGTGGAATTCGTTGACTTTTGTTCATGGTGTGCATGTCTATAAGAGGAATAGCAGTCCCAAAACTGAGCTATATAAGGTTGAATGTATTAAAAAGACAGTGCCTATTTAAGTTTGTGAGATGTGAATGAGATGATGCAAGGCTGTGCACAAATGTAATTTTTGTGAAGGGCAATACATAAGAAAATTAGCCAGTTTATGTAATATACAGTATTTTAATTATGCCATTACTCATTTACCCTATTTGTATTCCTCTCTCTGTGGCTTCCTTTAGCCATCGAACACCAAGACACTGTAGTATATGAATCTGGAAAAATATTTTTCTTCCTAATAACTCCAGAGGATCAACAACAACATCATCTTCACTGAAGGGCCTAAAAATATGAATTATGTGAGGTTTATTAACCACTTATTCTAACACTCTTTGTATGCATCAACAGGTTACTGATATTTGTCTTGCTAGGCTTATAATCTTTTCATCCACAGACGCTCATAGATGTCCTCATGAGGTTGCACAATATCAGCCCCAAGAAATGAATGGAGTTTTTCCATATATTGGCAGAATGTATAAAATTTAAATGCATGTATAGGGGGAGATTTATTAAAACCTGCGTAGAGGAAAAGTTGACAAATTATCCATAGCAACCAATCAGATTGCTTCTTTCATTTTTGAAAAGTTCTCTGGTCAAATTTTCATGTCCACCAGTTTTGATAAATCTCCCCCATAGTTTGGTTATTGGCGTCACATGATATAAAATTAGCCATTCAGGTCACTAGACTATAAAACAATATTTAACTTAATAAATAGGTTCAACAAAAATATACTACTTTTCCTTTCATCCAACCTATACTGTAAAATAAGAGTCTGTTTATGATTGTTATGGTTTATATAAGTGTAATTGTGCACCACTTTACCTTCCACAACTGGAGCAAGGAGTAATATTTATCATAATAATGGCTTCTTGTGCCCCTTCAGAATCCAGAAGTTCTGTCTGTTCTTCCAATTTCATACAATAAGCTAGGGACTGAAGCCAGATGTGAGCTGATCCTAAATGAATCGCCTCCACTGGATCCCAGAACGGATCACTTTCACGGTCCAATGTCATATTGCCATCCAGGAATTTCTGGTACAGTTCTTCCATCAAAAACTTTCTGTTAATAAACTTGGATTTTGACCATATCCATACCTTAAACCATATACAATACAAAATGTTTTTATAAGTAAGTATAAAATATTAACCCCTTAACCACTCAGCCCATTTGGGCCTTGAGGACTCAGACAATTTTATAAAGTTTTCGTTTTTTCCTCCTCGCTTTCAAAAAATCATAACTCTTATTTTTTCATCCACAGACTAGTATGAGGGCTTGTTTTTTTGCATGACCAGTTGTCCTTTGTAATGACATCACTCATTTCACCATAAAATATATGGTGCAACCAAAAAAATACTATTTGTGTGGGGAAATTGATAAGCAAACCACAATTTTGCAAATTTTGGAAGGTTTCATTTTCATGCTGTACACTTAATGGTAAAATAGATGTTTTCTTTATTCTGTGGGTCAATACGATTAAAATGATACCCATGATTACATACTTTTCTATTATCATACCGCTTTAAAAAAATCTAAAACTTTTTAACCAAATTAGTGCATTTAAAATCCCTCTATTTTGCTGACCTATAACTTTTTAATTTTTCCATATAAGTGGTGGTATGAGGGCTAATTTTTTGCGCCGTGATCTGTAATTTTTTTGATACTACATTTGCATATATAAAACTTTTAATTCATTTTTTATACATTTTTTGGGACATTTTCATACAGACATTTTTGACCTTTTTATTTTTTTACGTTCACACCATTCACCGTATGGGATAATTAACATTATATTTTAATAGTTTGGATATTTATGCATGCGGCGATACCAAATAGGTTTATACATTTATTTATTTTTACACTTTTTGGGGGTAAAATGGGGAAAACTGACAATTTACATTTTTATTGGGGGGGAGGGGATTTTTCACATTATTTTTACTTTAATTTTTTACTTTTTTAACTTTTAGTTTTTACACTTTGATAGTCCCCATAGGGGACTATTTATAGCAATCATTTGATTTCTAATACTGTTCAGTGCTATGCATAGGGCGATCCGATCATCTGTAATGGGGGACAGAGGTCCCTTCACCTGCCTCCGCCAATCTCCCGACGTCTTCTGCTCTGGTCTGAGATCGAGCAGGCCAGAGTAAAAGATAGCCGATAACACTGATCAGTGTTATCGGCTATCTTTTACTCTGGTCTGCTCGATCTCAGACCAGAGCAGATGACGTCGGGAGATGGACAGAGGCAGGTGAAGGGACCTCTGTCCCCCATTACAGATGATCGGATCGCCGCGGCAGCGCTGCGGGCGATCCAATCGTCCACATTAAGTGCCGCACTTCTGCAGATGCCGTGATCTGTATTGATCATGGCATCTGAGGGGTTAATGGCGGAAATTGGATGTCGGCCATTACCAGCGGGTCCCCGGCTGCTACCAGCAGCCGGACCTGCCGTGCATGACCAGAGCATCGCTCCGATGCTCACAGTTATGTATAGGATGTAAATGTACGTCCTGGTGCGTTAAGTACCACCTCACCAAGACTTACATTTACTTCCTGCGTCGTTAAGGACCAAGCCCATTTTGTCCGCAGGATAGGGGATAAGTGTTTGATCGCGGGGGGGGGGGGGTCCGAATGGTGGGGCCCACCGGGATCCCCCGCATGGGGCCGCGGCTCTCTTCCGTGCAGGAGGTTGTGCTGTCTTTCAATTTTGCACCTACAGAACCCTATAAGGGCTTGTTTTTTATGTAGGTTTTATTTTATTTTACTGGTTTAAAAAAAATTATAACTACATGCACCAACATTTCTTATGCTTAAAAATGTCTTATTCTTCTTCTTCTTCTTCTGACCCCTGTAACTTTTTATTTTTCTACATATGGGGCTATATGAGGGCTCATTTTTTGCGCTGTGACCTCTAGTTTTTATCGGGACCAATTTTGTTTTCATGGGACTTTTTGATCCCTTTTTATAATTTTTTTTATGGTATATAAAGTGACCAAAAATGCACAATTTTGGATTTTTTTTTTTTACGTGTACGCCATCATGTATGTGTACGGGTAATGTATACCATCGACCTTGCCGTTTAACCAACCTTATATTTTAATAGTTCGGACATTTAGGCATGCAGTGGTACCACTTATGATTATGTTTATTTTTGATAAAATTATTTTATTTAAAAAAAAACAATGGAAAAAGGGGATGATTCAAACTTTTTTTTAGGGAAGTGGTTACTTCACTTTTATAAAAAAAAATTCTACTTTTTCACTTTTTTTGTTTAGTCCCCATAGGGGGCTGTACCATGCAATCTTGCAATTGCATACAGATTTGGCTCAGCATTGATCAGTGTTATCGGTGCTCTAGCCTGCAGAGCCTGGCCAGAGCTCCAGAGCACTGATCGAACAGCAAGGAGGCATATAAGGGCCCACCCGTCATCCATCTATCTGATCGGGACCCGTGATTTTGCTGCAGATGTCTCAATCAGTTCCGCTGAGCTAACCTGCACTTACTTTGATTGCAGCATCTAAAGGGTTAACTCTGGGCATCGGCTTGAACGCCGAATCCCGGCATTAACCGTGGGTCCTGGCTGCTGATAGCAAACGGGACCCACCGGTTATGAAGCTTGCTCAGTACGTGAGCACACTTGTGTTTTGCATTTCTCTTTTGTAACCACAATGTTTCTCTTGTCATGCTTACTATAAATATTAACCATCTTTTGTATTCAAAAACAAACAAACAATTTAGCAAGAGTTAAAATAAAGAGTTTTACAGTAGCACACAAAACAACTTCAGTATTGAAATTCACAGTTAACATTATACAATATAATTTGTTCGTGCTGGATGGTCACAAAAAAGTTTAATTTATAATCCCTATAATAGTTTTCACTTTATCCCCTAGAATGTGTATTTTTGAATTTACCTGATTTACCTGTTGAGTACTTTTATTGGTCACTTTGACCATTATTTCTTTTTGAAGATCATAACCTCTTGAATCAGTCAATGCTAAGTTTTTCACCTTAAGCTCAAATATCAGATCCTGCTCAGAGATAAAAAAAAAAAAATATGATAAATATAATGTCTGCTATAACATTAGGTTACAACAATATTAAAGTGATCTATTTTAAAAAAAAAGGAATATTTCAAATACAATAGTGGCTTGTTATACCTTCATAAGTTCTTCACTCATCTGATTTGCTTCAGCAACCAACGGCATCAATTTAATATAGTCATGGAAGACTGCCAGCACACTTGGGTCAGGTTTGCCAGTTTTATTGTGCATAGCCCCTGTGTGGAAAAATATAGCATTTTTTTAGTTATATGTATTGTTTACACACATTTGAACATACAAATATACTTATTACATGCTGGAAGTCATGCCATTGCTATCCTGAACAACAGTTTGCATTCCACTTGCCTTTTAATTAAAGCCCAGTTAGGCCATGTTCACACGACAAAATGAAAAAAGAGTAGAGTCAGCTCACCATCTGGTACAATCACATCTCAATCCTGGAGAGTCTGTAATCCTTTCAAAGAAGCATGGAGAGGTAGAGGGCCGGTTCCCAGGTAATCAGCAATGGAAAATATGCAAAGTCCAGCTTCCTAAAACTTCAATGCTTTATTTCGACCATTAAAATTAAACAAAAAGGGCATGTTAAAAGCCAAGAGAAATGCGTTTCAGTTTGTAAAAACCTTAATCATAGCGGTATCTCTCGAGGAGAGAGAATGGTTTATATATCTGTTCAAAAATCAAACCAACTGCTAGTATGAGGATACGCTTACCTAGGGGCGTGTATTCATCCTTAGTCACTAAGTGACTACAGGTGTACGAACAGGTACATAGCTCTAATATACAGACTGAATCCAGGAGACCATATAGTATACAGTACAGATAATGTTATATACCCACAATTATAGTGAATCAATATATATAGGAAAGGTCATTTTTGAAATTTAATCCCTGTGGGTATCTGGTGTCCAGGCAGAGGATCCAAAACGCCTCCCGTCTGAACACCAGTTTATTCCAGTTTAACCTTTTCGATCCCCTGCACATTTAAGTTTAGTGGTTCTCCTGTATGTTTTTCAAACAAATGTCTCGTAAGACCAGATACAGAAGGTGAGTGGACAGAGAATTGGTTGCAAGGGGCCAAATGTTCGGATATTCTTATCTTAGGTTTTCTGGTTGTGCAGCCGACATATTGCAAATTGCAGGGTATGCAGGTCACCAGATAAATCACATGTGTTGTATGACAATTGATAAATGTTTTGTTGTTATAGGTTATGCCCGTAGATGTAGATGTGAATTTCTTCGAATTATTGCATACATTGCATCGTGTGTGGCCGCATTTATATGTTCCAGTACAGTTCAACCAATTTTGGTTTCTTTTTTGTTCCATTCTGAGGTCACTTGGGGACAGTTGATTATACAATGATTTTCCTTTTCGTGGGACTATTCTGACACCGGTGTGTAATATTTTAGATAGAGTTTCGTCATGATGAAGGATAGGAAGATGTTTCAATACAATTTGTTAAATTTTTTCAAAGTCCGTACTGTATGCCGTACTGGAGGTAAGAGGATCGGTATGAGACCTTTCTTGCATTTCTGATTTATTATTTAGATAGTGGCCTGGGGGTTTGGAGTCCACAATATTTATTGCTCGCTGAATATCGGTTTGTGTGTATCCCCTAAGTTTTAAACGGTGTGTTATATCTTCACAAGTGTTTAGATAATCTTGCTTCTCTGAACATGTTCTTCTAGCTCGTACAAATTCTCAGATTGGTAAGTTTTTTATGACATGTCGGGGATGGCAGCTTCCGGCATTTAGTAGGCTGTTCCCTGCGGTCTTTTTTCTATACAGTTTTGTCTGTATCTGATTTGTTAGTGTATTGCCCATAAGTGTAACATCCCAAAAATTGGTACTATGGCTATCACTTTGTATGGTGAAACGCAGGTTGTATTGGTTTTTATTCAAAAAATTATGGAAATCTTGTGTTTGTACCTCTGTACCGTGCCACACCAGGAGGAGGTCGTCCAGGTACCTGCCGTACCACACAATGAGATGGAAAAATGGGTTAGTGGTATCAAGCAGGACGACCTCCTCCCAGTTGGCCATATAAAGGTTAACCAGCGATGGTGAGAATTTTGCCCCCATAGGGCATCCAGTGATCTGTAAATAATATTGTGTATTAAAACGGAAAAAATTATGTGCAAGGAGAAAGGACAAGGTATCCAGTATGTATTGTTTTAAGTCTGTGCTATAATTGCTGTAGTTGTCAAGATGGTATTCCACTGTTTGAATGGCAAGACGATGGGGAATACACGTATATAGCGCCACGATATCGGCTGATAGCTAAGTTGCCTTGTCCTACCAGGTCATATTTTGAATTGCTTGTAACAGGGATTTTGTATCCTTAATGTAGTCTGGGGTACGTGTAGCAAGTGGTTGCAGTAAATTATCTAGCCATGACCCAAGGCGTTCTAGAAGTGAGTTAATCCCTGCCACAATGGGTCTTAAGGGTGGTGGGAATACACACTTTTTCGGAAAGCTGGTTAGTTATGATGTTTAAAGATAGTCCTTCCTCCAATAATTTTTCCAATTTCGTACGGATGATATTAGTAGGATCTGATCGTATGAGTCTATTTGTTGTTTGGTCCTGAAGAATTTTCAATTAATTTTGTATAGAGTCCAGAGTCCAAAATTACAACTGAACCTCCCTTATCCGATGGGCGTATAGTAATATTTGTATTGTTGGTAAGTTCTTTTAATGCATTTCTTTGTTTCCAAGTCAAGTTGTGTGGTGTTTTATTTTTATTAATTTCCAGAGATTTAAGATTTTTTCTACACGTTGTTGAAATATATCCATCGCCTCACATCTTGAATTTATAGGATAAAAGGTTGGATTGGAAGTTAGAAAAATATTGTTTGTAGAGGTGATAGGGGAGGGATCAGAAGGTATGTCCTGCAAATCTGAGAGAATCAAGGTAGCCGCTTGTTCCTGAAAGGAGCTAGATAGAGGCATGCAATTGGTTCCTCTAATGGAAAGGTGGGTGAGTTGTTTTGAGTAGTGGTATTATCCTGTTGGAAAAAATGTCTCATTATGGTAAGTAATCTGACAAACTTATTAATATGCAATAGGGTAGAATACAAGTCGAATGATTGATTAGGTACGAATGATAAGCCTTTCTACAGCACTTGTAGTTGTGATTCTGTAATTATATTGGCTGAAATGTTGTAAACCGAGTAAGCATCTAATTGTACTTGTGTGGATATTTTTGGGTTCGTGGATAAGAATTTCTGGTGTTTCCTCCCTGTCCGGTGCTTCCTTCGGGGCCGCCCCAATGTGTTTCTTGGGCACTGTTCACATGGGGTGTACTTGCATTTTTTGAGTGATGTATTTGTGAGGGGTTAGTTTGTTGGCGAGCTGACTCTCTCAGGGGCTCTAGTTCGGATTCAGAAACATCTGTGCAATAATCGGTTCCATCCGTATCAGATGAGGAAAAACTTAAATTTTTCTTTTCCCTACGATCTTGTGTATTCCTTTTAAGTATCGATTTGGGTTTGTTATTGTATTTTCTGTGCCAGGTATATATATTGTTTGTTGAGTAATCTTTGAGACCCCTATTAAATTTATGTTTTTTTCGTTGCAATGATAGATTCTTCCAATTTATGCAAGAGTTGATTCATATTTTTCTGTAGTTCCTCAAACTCTGTAGTATTTTTATACGTTTCTAAGGAGGCATGTATGTTATTTTTAGTCTCCTCCAGTTTATTAATTTTTATTTGTTCTTTTTCAATGAGAAGTGACATAAGTTCGAAGGAGCATTTAGTCAATGAATTATCCCCTCTAGTATAGAAATCATCGTCATATACAGTAGTAGATTTTCTAAGGATCCTTAGTCCACGAGGAATCATTGATTTCTCTAAATATTGTTTCAATGTTGTGGAATCCCACCATACCCTAAGTTGTTGAGATTTGGCATGCTGTAAATCCCACATTAGGCGTTTTAAGTCAAATACACATGTGATATCTGAGTCCCCCGAAAAAACATTTGCTATGCGTTTTAGTCTCTCGTCATTTTCAAGTGTGTTATAATCAGTCTGTATATTAACATTCTCCTCCATATTCGATTCGGCAATAGAAAACAAACGAATGGAGAAAAAGTATGTATGTATAGAAAAATTTGTAATATCTATTACTCCAGGTAAAATTGTAAATAAGAGTCTATATATTTATAATTGGCGGGCACGACTCCGATCCGGTTAAGCAATACAAAAAGAAAAAAGAGTAGGGTCAGCTCACCATCTGGTACAATCACATCTCAATCCTGGAGAGTCTGTAATCCTTTCAAGGAAGCACGGAGAGGTAGAGGGCCGGTTACAAACCGAAACGCGCCAGCGTTTCTCTTGGCTTTTAACATGCACTTTTTTGTTGAATTTTAATGGTCGAAATAAAGCATTGAAGTTTTAGGAAGCTGGACTTTGCATATTTTCATTTGCTGATTACCTGGGAACCGGCCCTCTACCTCTCCGTGCTTCCTTGAAAGGATTACAGACTCTCCAGGATTGAGATGTGATTGTACCAGATGGTGAGCTGACTCTGCTCTTTTTTCTTTTTGTATTGCTTAACCGGATCGGAGTCGTGCCCGCCAACTATAAATATATAGACCCTTATTTACAATTTTACCTGGAGTAATAGATATTACTAATTTTTCTATACATACTTTTTCTACATTCATTTGTTTTCTATTGCCGAATCGAATATGGAGGAGAATGTTAATATACAGACTGACTATTAAACATTTGAAAATGAGACTAAAACGCATAGAAAATGTTTTTTCTGGGGGACTCAGATATCACATTTGTATTTGACTTAAAACGCCTAATGTGGGATTTACAGCATGCCAAATCTCAACAACTTAGGGTATGGTGGGATAACACAACATTAAAACGATATTTAGAGAAATCAATGATTCCTCGTGGACTAAGGATCCTTAAAAAATCTACTACTGTATATGTGGATGATTTCTATACTAGATGGGATAATGCATTGACTAAATGCTCCTTCGAACTTATGTCACTTCTCATTGAAAAAGAACAAATAAAAATTAATAAACTGGAGGAGACTATAAATAACATACGTGCCTCCTTAGAAACGTATAAAAATACTAAGGAGTTCGAGGACCTACAGAAAAATATGAATCAACTCTTGCATAGATTGGAAGAATCTATCATTGCAACGAAAAAACATAAATTTAATAGGGATCTCAAAGATTACTCAACAAACAATATATATACCTGGCACAGAAAATACAATAACAAACCCAAATCGATACTTAAAAGGAATACACATGATCGTAGGGAAAATAAAAATGTCAGTTTTTCCTCATCTGATACGGATGGAACCGATTATTGCACAGATGTTTCTGAATCCAAACCAGAGCCCCTGAGAGAGTCAGCTCGCCAACAAACTAACCCCTCACAAATACATCACTCAAAAAACGCAAGTACACCCCATGTGAACAGAGCCCAAGAAACACATTGGGGTGGCCCCGAAGGAAGCACTGGGCAGGGAGGAAACACCAGAAATTCTTATCCACTAACCAAAAAATATCCACACAAGTACAAATAGATGCTTACTCGGTTTACAACCTTTCAGCCAATATAATTACAGAATCACAACTACAAGTGCTGGAGAAAGGCTTATCATTCGTACCTAATCAATCATTCGACTTGTATTCTACCCTATTGGATATTAATAACTTCGTCAGATTACTTACCATAAAGAGACATTTTTTCCAACAGGATAATACCACTACTCAAAACAACTCGGATCATTTGACATCTAACCCACCTTTCCATTAGAGGAACCAATTGCATGCCTCTATCTAGCTCCTTTCAGGAACAAGCGGCTACCGTATATACTCGAGTATAAGCCGACCCGAGTATAAGCCGAGACCCCTAATTTCAACCCAAAATCCCAGGAAAAGTTATTGACTCGAGTATAAGCCTAGGGTGGGAAATACCTCATCCCCCCCTGTCATCATCCAGACCCGTCATTAACATCCTCATCATCATCCCCTTGTCATCATCCCACACATCCCCCCTTCATCATCCTCTTATCATCCCACACATCATCCCCTTATCATCCCACACATCCCCCCTTCATCATCCCCTTGTCATCATCCCACACATCCCCCCTTCATCATCCCCTTATCATCCCGCACATCCCCCCTTCATCATCCCCTTATCATCCCGCACATCCCCCCTTCATTATCCCCTTATCATCCCACACCCCCCCCTTCATCATCCCCACCCCCCTTCATCATCCCCACACCCCCCCTTCATCATCCTCTTCTCATCATTCGCCCTCAGTGGTCTTCAACCTGCGGACCTCCAGAGGTTTCAAAACTACAACTCCCAGCAAGCCCGGGCAGCCATCGGCTGTCCGGGCTTGCTGGGAGTTGTAGTTTTGAAACCTCCGGAGGTCCGCAGGTTGAAGACCACTGCGGCCTTCAACATCATCCAGCCCCCTCTCACCCCCTTTTAGTTCTGAGTACTCACCTCCGCTCGGCGCTGGTCCGGTCCTGCAGGGCTGTCCGGTGAGGAGGTGGTCCGGAGAGGAGGTGGTCCGGTGGGGAGGTGGTCCGGGCTGCTATCTTCACCGGGGGCGCCTCTTCTCCGCGCTTCCGGCCCGGAATAGAGGCGTTGCCTTGACAATGACGCAGAAGCACCTATGCGTCGTTGTCACGGCAACGTGACTATTCTGAGGCCGGGCCCGAAGCGCTTAGAAGAGGCCTCCCCGGTGAAGATAGCAGCCCGGAACCACTATCCCACCGGACCACCTCCTCACCGGACAGCCCTGCAGGACCGGACCAGCGCCGAGCGGAGGTGAGTACTCAGAACTAAAGGGGGTGAGAGGGGGCTGGATGATGTTGAAGGCCGCAGTGGTCTTCAACCTGCGGACCTCCGGAGGTTTCAAAACTACAACTCCCAGCAAGCCCGGACAGCCGATGGCTGCCCGGGCTTGCTGGGAGTTGTAGTTTTGAAACCTCTGGAGGTCCGCAGGTTGAAGACCACTGCGGGTGGGGGAGTTCACTCGAGTATAAGCCGAGGGGGGTGTTTTCAGCACGAAAAATCGTGCTGAAAAACTCGGCCTATACTCGAGTATATACGGTACCTTGATTCTCTCAGATTTGCAGGACATACCTTCTGATCCCTCCCCTATCACCTCTACAAACAATATTTTTCTAACTTCCAATCCAACCTTTTATCCTATTAAATTCAAGATGTGAGGCGATGGATATATTTCAACAACGTATAGAAAAAGATCTTAAATCTCTGGAAATTAATAAAAATAAAACACCACACAACTTGACTTGGAAACAAAGAAATGCATTAAAAGAACTTACCAACAATACAAATATTACTATACGCCCATCGGATAAGGGAGGTTCAGTTGTAATTATGGACTCTGGACTCTATACAAAATTAATTGAAGAAATGCTTCAGGACCGAACAACATATAGACTAGAGATGAGCGAACTTACAGTAAATTCGATTAGTCACGAACTTCTCCGCTCGGCAGTTGATGACTTTTCCTGCGTAAATTTGTTCAGCCTTCAGGTGCTCCGGTGGGCTGGAAAAGATGGATACAGTCCTAAGAAAGAGTCTCCTAGGACTGTATCCACCTTTTCCAGCCCACCGGAGCCCCGGAAAGCTGAACTAATTTATGCAGGAAAAGTCATCAACTGCCGAGCGGAGAAGTTCGTGACAAATCGAATTTACTGTAAGTTCGCTCATCTCTAAATATAGACCCATACGATCAGATCCTACTACGAAATTGGAAAAATTATTGGAGGAAGGACTATCTGTAAACATCATAACTAACCAGCAAAAGGATTTTCTATTACCATCTGCTCCGTTATGTCCGATTTTTCATGCTTTTCCGAAAACGCACAAGTGTGTATTCCCACCACCCTTAAGACCCATTGTGGCAGGGATTGACTCCCTTCTAGAACGCCTTGGGGCATTGCTAGATAATTTACTGCAACCACTTGCTTGCTACACGTACCCCAGGCTACATTAACAACACGAAATCCCTGTTACAAGCAATTCAAAATATGACCTGGTCGGACAAGCTGATATTGTGGCGCTATATATGTGTATTCCCCATCATCTTGCCATTCTAACAGTGGCATACCATCTTGACAAATACAGCAATTATAGCACAGACTTAAAACAATACATATTGGATATCTTGTCAATTCTCCTTGCACATAATTTTTTCCGTTTTAATACACAATATCATTTACAGATCACTGGATGCCCTATGGGGGCAAAATTCTCACCATCGCTGGCTAACCTTTATATGGCCCACTGGGAGGATGTCCTCCTGCTTGATACCACTAACCCATTTTTCCATCTCATTGTGTGGTACGGCAGGTACCTGGACGACCTCCTCCTGGTGTGCCACGGTACAGAGGTACAAACACAAGATTTCCATAATTTTTGAATAAAAACCAATACAACCTGCGTTTCACCATACAAAGTGATAGCCATAGTACCAATTTTTGGGATGTTACACTTATGGGCAATACACTAACAAACCAGATACAGACAAAACTGTATAGAAAAAAGACCGCAGGGAACAGCCTACTACATGCCGGAAGCTGCCATCCCCGACATGTCATAAAAAACTTACCAATCTGAGAATTTGTGCGAGCTAGAAGAACATGTTCAGAGAAGCAAGATTATCTTAACACTTGTGAAGATATAACACACCGTTTAAAACTTAGGGGATACACACAAACCGATATTCAGCAAGCAATAAATATCGTGGACTTCAAACCCCCAGGCCACTATCTAAATAATAAATCAGAAATGCAAGAAAGGTCTCATACCGATCCTCTTACCTCCAGTACGGCATACAGTACGGACTTTGAAAAAATTAAACAAATTGTACTGAAACATCTTCCTATCCTTCATCAAGACGAAACTCTATCTAAAATATTACACACTGGTGTCAGAATAGACACTTGCTTGAAAAACATACAGGAGAACCACTAAACTTAAATGTGCAGGGGATCGAAAAGGTTAAACCACCAAGACGAGGTGGTGATTGGAATAAACTGGTGTTCAGACGGGAGGCGTTTTGGATCCTCTGTCTGGACACCAGATACCCACAGGGATTAAATTTCCTATATATATTGATTCACTATAATTGTGGGTATATAACATTATCTGT
Source organism: Hyla sarda (assembly GCF_029499605.1). NCBI lineage: Eukaryota > Metazoa > Chordata > Amphibia > Anura > Hylidae > Hyla > Hyla sarda. Next base: position 318,296,558 of record NC_079191.1, on the reverse strand, counting down.
ACTGTATACTATATGGTCTCCTGGATTCAGTCTGTATATTAGAGCTATGTACCTGTTCGTACACCTGTAGTCACTTAGTGACTAAGGATGAATACTCGCCCCTAGGTAGGCGTATCCTCATACTAGCAGTTGGTTTGATTTTTGAACAGATATATAAACCGTTCTCTCTCCTCGAGAGATACCGCTATGTTTAAGGTTTTTACAAACCGAAACGAGTCAGCGTTTCTCTTGGCTTTTTAACATGCACTTTTTTGTTGAATTTTAATGGTCGAAATAAAGCATTGAAGTTTTAGGAAGCTGGACTTTGCATATTTTCCATTGCTCACACGACAGAATGTCCGCACGGAGAATCTCATGTTTATGCCGGCACTAGGACTACATAGGAATGCGCCATCTCATAGACAGCTATGCATTCTGTGTGGAGTCCCAGAAAGAATGAACATGTTCATTCTTTGTGCAGACATGGAAAATGGAATTTCCATGCCGGAAACATCTGGCATGGAATCCTGTTGAATTCAAAAGGACTCTTCTACAGCAGAATCTCCATGCTGAATTCCAAGGTGGAATCCGGCATGAAAAATCCGATGGGTGAACATGGCCTTAGAGTATTTTCTACAGGCAGAAGATGTATTACAAAAATCTGTATGAGTCTTGCAGAAATCCTTGAGCATGCTACACAGCTCCAGTCAGAGTAAAATTTGCTCACCTGAAATCTTCTTTTATTGTAGTCTGAAAGCAGCACACAATAGGTTAAACAAAGTCCCGGCCCTAATGGACAGAACTGAATTGATAAGCAATGATCTACAAATTAATTAGCTAATTAGTTACATTATAAAAGCAAGAACACACTGACTCCTAGGGGAAAATGTATCAAGGCCTATAAGCATGTAAACAAGGTGCATTAGACATGCACAAGTGTAATCGGCGCATTTATGAAGTGACTTTCAAAAACAAACCTGAGCTTTTTTGCTTAGTGTGCCACAGGGCGTGTTTTAGGCAGAGAGTTGGCATGTTTTCACTGGTGTACAAGCCCACACCATACTCCCTCATGTAAAGGTATGTCAGGAGACGAAAAGGGGTTAATGGTACTTATTCTATACCACAATTTTTATGGTGGGGCTTGAATAAGGCGGCACAGGTCTCTCATGCAGGAATCGCGGCAGCTACGGATGCCGCTGTAGCTAACAGAAGCAGAGAAACCTTTGTTCTTGGTAGATTAACCCTGTGTGCACAGTTTACCCCAGGCAATCTGTTGATGGCTTCCAAAATCCTCTTGTGGGACTAGTTAAAAAAATAAAATGTAATTCCTTTTTCTACATAAAATTAAATAAATAAAATAAACACATATTATTGCCGTATATGGTTAATCCTGCTCACGAAAAACGGAAAGCAAACAACGAGAAATTCAGTATTATTCCAAACTGGTACCAATACATTTTCCATAGAAAATTAGCCCTTACATAGTGCAGTCAGGCAAAATGTTAAGGGTCTTGTAATGTGACAACAATATTTTATTTTTAATTTATGTTTTATGCAAAAGTAGTAAAAGGTAAAAAAAAAATTATACATTTGGTATCGCTGTAATAGCACAATTACAGACCCACAGAATGAAGATATAGTGTTATATTTGCTGATTGGTGAATAGCTTATGTTTAAAACTCAAAAAAATGAATGACAAAATCAAATGTTTATTATTTTCTCTGCATGAAAAAGAGAGTTATTAAAAGCTACTAATAAGATACGCTGGAGATCAAAATTAGAGAATGAACAACAACACAATTTCCTAAATGTCAAGTTCATAGTGTAGTCCTATGTAAATATATCCTAACATGAGTAAAATAGCAGTATTTTAAGCTTATTTCATAAATTGTATTTATTCTAAAGCACAGAATAATTAAAAAAGAACACTGAACAAAATTAGAGAACACTTTCAGATACCTGCAAGTTATTGGTGTTAATCTGGCAACTGGTGCTAATTTCCTTAACCTGTTAAGGACCCAGGGCGTAAACTTACGCCCTGAGTCCTGGTCCTGCGATATAACCCGGGGTCACATGGGTGACCCTGCATCATATCGCGGCGGGCCCGGCGTCATAGTGAAGCCGGGACCCGCCGCTAATAGCGCACGGCTAAAAACTAAAGTAAAGGTGCCCGGCTAGCTCAGGGAGCTGTTCGGGATCACCGCGGTATAATCGCGGCATCCCGAACAGCTGTAGCACAGGAGGAAGGTCTCTTACCTTCCTTCCTGCAGTCCGATCGCCGAATGAATGCTTCAAGCCTGAGATCCAGGCTTGAGCAATCAATCGCCGAAAACACTGATTGATCCATTCCTATGGGGATGCATCAATCAGTGTTAAAGATCAGTAAATGCAATGTTATAGCCCCCCTATAGGAGCTATAATATTGCATAAGAAAAGTGTAAAAAAAATCATTAACCCTTTCAATTATCCCTTTCCCTAATAAAAGTTTTAATCACCCGACATTTCCAAGAATAAAAAAAAACCTGTGTAAATAAAAATAAACGTATGTGGTATCGCCGCGTGCGGAAATGTCCAAATTATAAAAATATACCGCTTTTTAAACCGCACGTTTAGTGGCGTACGCGCAAAAAAAATCTAAAGTCCAAAATAGCGCATTTTTGATCACTTTTTATACCACAAAAAAGTGAATAAAAAGTGATCAAAAAGTCTGATCAGAACAAAAATGGTACCACTAAAATCTTCACATCACAATGCAAAAAATGAGCCATCATAGCGCCCTGAACACAGAAAAATAAAAAAGTTATAGGGCTCATAAAATGACAATTTTAAACGTATACATTTTCCTGCATGTATTAATGATAACCGTATGGACCTAAAGAATAAAGATAACATGTCATTTTTTGCCAAAAAATGTACTGCGTAAAAACGGAAGCCCCCAAAACTTATAAAATTGTGTTTTTCCATCAATTTTGTCGCACATTGATTTTGTTTCCTGTTTCACCGTAGATATTTGGGTAAAATGACTAATGTCATAACAAAGTAGAATTAGTGGCGCAAAAAATAAGCCATCATATAGAATTTTAGGTGAAAATTTTAACAAGTTATGATTTTTTTAAGTTAAGGAGGAAAAATTGAAAATGGAAAAAGCCCGGGTCCTTAAAGGGTTAATGATCTGACAAACCCTATTTAACTGGCAGCTTAACTTTCCAGTTTTCACTGACTTTGCAAACATTGTGTGCCGTTCCAAAGTGACTGGAACCCTCCAGCAGCAGGTTGTCCAGATGAAGGCCAAAGGGGTGACCCTTTCAGCCATAGCAAGAGAATTTGGTTGTTCCAAGTCTGTGATTTCTAGAATATTGCATCTTTGCAACATCACAAACTTATTCAAGTCCCCCCAAGAAGGCTGGTCGCCCTCGAAGGACAAATGCAAGAGAGGACAGGATAATGCAGGGAATCTCCATGGGTAATCGTTTCAACACTGCAGCTGGAATTGCTCGCCAGTGCACCACTGAACATGGTAAGGATCTGTCTCGTCATATAGTGTCTGGAGGTTGAAGAGCATTTGGATAGAAAGCCCACTCTGCAGTGACCAAACCTCTTATTAACAGAAAGAATCAAAAGCCTAGACTCACCTTTGCTGAGGAGCATGTTGTGTGGACAGAGGAGAAGTGGTCCAGAGTTCATTTTAGTGATGAAGGTAAGTTTAATGTATTTGGATCTGATGGGAAATATTATGTTCGTCAACAAACTGGGGATAGACTGAACCCAAAGTATGTAAAGAAGTCAGCGAAAGGTGGAGGAGGAAGTGTCATGGTTTGGGAAATGTTTTCTGCAGCAGGAGTTGGACCTCTCATACAGCTACATGGCAGAGTGAATGTAAGTGTGTATCAGAACCTTCTTCAACAACACATGGTTCCTTCCTTCCATTCACCACTCAATCAGCCACCAATTTTCATGCAGGACAATGCCCCCTGTCACACAGCAAAATGGGTAAAGCAGCTCCTTGAAACAGAAAACATTGAAACAATGAAAAGGCCAGCTCAGTCCTGATCTAAACCCAATAAAAAAAACCTCTGAAAAATCCTTGGTTACATAGTAACATAGTTCATAAGGTTGAAAAAAGGCCAGAGTCCCTCAAGTTCAACCTATATCCCTAATGGGTCCCTACTGAGTTGATCCATAGGAAGGCAAAAAAAAACAACAACTCATACTAGAGGTGAAAATTCTTTCCCGACTCAGATAAATCCCTGGATCAACCTTCTGTCCATATAAATCTAGAATCCATAACCAGCAATGTTATTACTCTCCAAAAATGCATCCAGGCTCCTTTTGAATTATTTGACAGAGTTCCCCATGACCACCTCATCTAGCAGAGAGTTCCATAGTCTCACTGCCCTTACAGTAAAGAATCCCTGTCTGTGCTGGTGTAAAAACCTTCTTTCCTCAAGACGTAGAGGATGCCCCCTTGTTATAGATACAGTCCTGGATATAAATAGATCATGGGAGAGATCTCTCTACACCCCCCTGATATATTTATACATAGTTATTAGGTCACTCCTAAGCCTTCTTTTTTTTCTAAACTGAATAACCCCAATTCTGATAATCTTTCTGGGTACTGTAGTCCTCCCATTCTCCGTATTACCCTGGTTGCCCGTCTTTGAACACTCTCCAGCTCCACTATATATTTCTTGTACACTGGTGCCCAATACTGTACACAGTATTCCATGCATGGTCTGACTAGTGATTTGTACAGTGGTAGAATTATTCCTTGTTGTGGACATCTATGCCCCTATTGGTGCACCCCATGATTTTATTTGCTTTGGCAGCAGCTGCTCGACACTTGTCACTACAGCTAAATTAACTGTTAACTAAGACTCCCAAGTCCTTTTCCAGTGTTGAACCTCATATGCCACTTCCCAGCCCAAACCTTCAACCTATCCAGATTCATTTGTAACAGTGTACTGTCCTTTATTGTGTTAACCACTTTACAGAGTTTAGTATCATCTGCAAAGATTGCTACTTTACAATTCAACCCCTCTACAAGGTAATTCATGAATATATTAAATACAATAGGACCCCAAATAGACCCCTGTGGTACCCCACTAGTAACAGTCATCCAATCAGAATAAGTACTATTAATAATCACCCTATTTCCTATCCTTGAGCCAGTTACTACGTGCACACATTTCCCCCCAGCCCAACCCTTCTCATTTTATACACCAATCTTTTATGTGGCACCGTATCAAATGCTTTGGAAAAATCCAGATATACGACATCCAGCGATTCCCCCTGGTCCAGTCTGGAGCTCACGTCTCATAAAAGTTGATCAGATTAGTTTGACAGGACCGATCCCTCATAAACCCATGCTGATATGGAGTCATACATTTATTTTTATAAAGATACTCCAAAATAGCATCTCTTAGAAAACCCTCAAACAATTTACATACAACGGAGGTTAAACTAACAGGCCTATAATTCCCGGGGCCACCTTTTGACCCCTTTTCAAATATTGGCACCACATTTGCTATGCGCCAGTCCTGGGGAACCGTCCCTGTTAAAAATAGGGGGTCTGTCTATTAAATTACTTAATTTCTTTAGAACACGGGGTGAATACCATCTGGACCTGGTGATTTGTCTATTTAGATTTTTTGTAGGCGGCACTGTACTTCTTCCTGGGTTAGACAGGTGATCTTTACTGGGGAGTTTACCTTATCTCGCTGTATATCACCTGGCATTTCATTGCAGTTTCTGTGACTCTCATAAAGGTTTCTGACTTTAGCTAAAGACAATTATCTGTCCAAAATTGTGCAAGGCCCGACCAGAGGGGGTACCCTTCTGGACTTAATATTAACCAACAGACCTGACACGGTAACTAATGTGCAACTAGAAGGACACCTAGGAAATAGTGATCATAATATAATATATTATAACTTGTTCTTCAATAAGGGAATCTCTCGAGGGGCCACAAAAACAATGAACTTTAGGAAGGCAAATTTTGATAAACTCAGAGAAGCCCTTAACAATATAAATTGGGATAATGTCCTCAAAAACAAGAATACTGACACTAAATGACTCTTTAAAATATCTTACATTATCACTGTAAAATGTACATACCTTATGGGAATAAAACGGTCAGGAATAAAAGAAAACCAACATGGGTGAATAAAAATGTTAAGGGGGAAATAAATTACAAAAATAAAGCATTTAGACTACTAAAAAAAGACAGCAGTGAAGAAGCATTAAAAAAACTGATAAAAGCCGCAAAAATAAAGGCAGAAAAACTCATTGCCAAAGAGAGTCAAACTAACCCCAAAATGTTCTTAAACTATATAAATAGCAACAAAAAAAAAAGTTAAAAATGAAAGTGTAGGCCCTTTAAAAAATGATGAGGAAGAAATTATAAATGGGGATCAGGAAAAAGCAAATATATTTAACAAATAATTCTCCACTGTATTCACCAAGGAAAATGAAATGCCAGGTGAAATAGAGCGAGATAAGGTAAACTACCCAGTACAGGTCCCCTGTCTAACCCAGGAAGAAGTACAGTGCCGCCTACAAAAAAATCAAAATAGACAAATCACCAGGTCCAGATGGCATTCACCCCGTGTTCTCAAGGAATTAAGTAATATAATAGACAGACCCCTATTTTTAATATTCAAGGACTCTATAGTGACAGGGACTGTTCCTCAGGACTGGCGCATGGCAAATGTGGTGCCAATACTTAAAAAGGTCAAAAGGTGACCCTGGGAATTATAGGCCTGTTAATTTAACCTCTGTTTTATGTAAATTGTTTGCAGGTTTTCTTTTTTTTTTTTTTTTTTTTACTGTAAAATTTTATTAGAGTTTTACAATAGTAACAGAAAAACATAAGCCAACTGCAAATGAGGGAATACAAATCCCTGAAATCCATAAGAATCAAACAGTCTTAAAGCAAAAATTATCAACATAACAATGCACATTAAAGCAAGGTAAGCTACAAAGTTGGAGAGAAAACAGGAGGTGGGGAAGGGTGGGGGAGGGAACACAAAGGGACAGGCCAACATCACAAAAACAGAGACGACATTGGGGGAGGGGAGAGAACATTAGGTGAGGGGAGACGACATTAGGTGAAAGAAAGAAGAAGGAACAGAGAAGAAATGGGAAGAAGGACGCCCAAACTAGAAAAAGAAAGAAGGGGTAAGCTCATTGGGGCTGTCTGTCCGTGAATCCGTCCCACGGGTCCCATATAGATAGGAATGTCGGAATGGTGTTGTTCAAAGAGGCAGTAAGAAATTCAAGGGAGCGAATCTCACATATCCTAGGTAAGAGGTCATCCTCTGACAGGGGTTTAGTTCGCTTCTAGTGTTTGGCAATGAGGGGTTTAGCCGCTAGGACTATATGTAGGAAGAGTTTGAACAGTTTCTTGGCTAAAACCCTAGTTGACAGGTTTAGTAGATAGACTAAAGGGTCAGAGGGGACCGTACCTCCCAGAACTGCATGGACTAACCCCCTCACCCGGTTCCAATAAGGAACTATCAATGGGCAAGACCAAAATATATGGAAGACAGTACCCAAACCCACACCACATCACATCACCAGCATTGCGGTAGGATTTAGCCTGTTAAGCAAAGCCGGAGTATGATACCATCCCATGAGCATCTTAAGCTGTGTCTCCTTGTATGCCGTACAGATAGAGGCCTCGGAAGCTCGCTCCCAGATGAACCGCCATTGAGGGAGAGTGATAGAAGTATCGAGAGCCTCCTCCCATCACCTCATATATCTATGAGAAGGGGGGGGGGGCATCCAGAGGAGACAACAAAAAAGAATATATACTGGAGAGTAGTCCCCTTGACTGAGGACCACCCCTACACAACTTCTCAAAACCTGTAAGCAGGGAGACCATCAGAGAGCTTTGTCTAGAGGGGATGTAACGACAATGTTGTGTGTGGTGTGCTTCCTGAGAGGCAAGGAGATCTTAGCGAGTGGCCAATTGTTCAAATGTGGGAAATGAGTGAGTGCGGGGGTCAACCACATCAGCCCAGTAGAATAGACCCCTAGAGCCCCATTCCCGAACCATACCAGATGTCAAACCAGGAGGGAAGTCAGAATGATACAAGAAGGATTGTAGAGGAGAGAAAGTGGAGAGAAGACTAAAGAGCCGGAAGCAATAGGTCCATACATAAAGTTGAAATGTCATAGGGCCTTAAAGGGGGCAGTCAGGGGAGGGAAGTGGAACTGTCCACAGGAAAGAGGATGAATAGGGGACAGCCACAGTTTTTCCAACTCCATCCATTTACTGTAGGCATGGTAAGTAGACCAAGCCACCATGTGGCGAAGGTGAGCCGCCCAGTAATACCCCCCAAAAGATCTACTGGCCAGCTTTACAGACATAGGGAGGCGGTGGTGCCTGGCATCCCAGATGAACCGGAAGATAGCTGCCTGGAAGGAAAGCAACACGGCTAGGGGGACCCGTATCGGCAATGTCTCAAAAAAGTATAGTAATTTAGGTAGGATAGTCATATTCACCGCTGCAATTCGTCCGAAAAAATAAATTAGTGTTGCTCGCGAATATTCGCAATTCAAATTTTATTCGCAAATATCGCATATTCGCGAATTCACGAATATTCGCGAATATAGCGCTATATATTCGTAATTATTAATATTCATTTGTTTTAGTTTTTTTTTCACAGTACACATCACAGTGATCATCCCTCTCTGCTTCCAGCTTATGTGGTGTAAGAAGGCTCTAATACTACTGTGTGAGACTGGCGTGCGAATTTTCGCATATACGAAAATTTGCATATGCTAATTTTCGCATATGCGAATTTTCGCTTATGCTAATTTTAGCATATGCAAATTTTCGCATATGTTAATTTTCGCACACGTGAATATTCGCATATACTAAAATAAAACGAGAATATTACGAATATGCGAATATTCGCGAATATGACGAATATTCGTCCATATATTCGCGAATATTCGCGAATTCGAATATGGCCTATGCCGCTCAACACTAAAATAAATATACTGTGACTTCCATTGTCCCTTCAAATTACACAGCTCAAGAAAAAGTCGAGGGTAATTAGCAGAATATAGAGAGGAATAGCGAGGGGAAATGGAAGTACGCACCAAAGGGGAACACTCTAGGAAACATGAGTCCCGCCCTGAAGGATACCAAAATGGCTAAAAAAAAAAAAAAGGAAAAAAATGTATTTCCTTCTTTTTTCCCTTTTTTTGTTTTTGGAGAGGTAAATTAGATGAATGCAAAACAACAATGTTAGGAAACAATAATCAAGTAGTCCTGCAGCTTAACTGTGTACCCAATGTGAAAGTTCCAAGGGGGGGTTTCAAGGGGGGTCAGGTCTGAAACCAGTGGGGCTCGGCGTATGTTGACTTCGGCCAGCCCTATGGTGTTTCCCTCGGACAGGCTGCCACACTGTGGGTAGCAAGGGGGGTGAGTCAGCGTTGTGCATTGGGGGACCTGGAGGCCCAGGGTGGCACAAAACTGCGAAAGACGACAACACTGCAGAGCGTCCATCACGTCAAGCTTGGAGTGCGAACGGAAAGGACGATCTATAAGGCACCTGGGCGGTGCGCAGGGAAGATAGGAGAGGTTGCAGCAACCACCGTTTGCGTAGGGTAATCCAAGAAAGGTCCTGGAACAGCTGGATAGGCGTGCCGTCAACGTTCCGGAGAGAGCGTGTTTTGGCCATTATCCGCTGCTTCAATTGGAAGTCAGCAACACAACATACCACATCCTGGGGAGGACCATTGGAGGGACGAGGGCGGAGAGCCTGATGTGCACTGTCCAGCTTAATCCTTTGGGACAGGGGGCTCATCCAAAATCTTGTTAAAGATAGCCTAAAACGTGACGTGTAAGTCCTCTGCCTGAGTGGCCTCAGAGAGTCCACGGACTGTAATGTTATTATGCCTACCCCTGGTGTCCAAGTCCTCCACGTGAGAGTACAAATCACCAAGGAATTCAGACTGGGAAGAAATGGTAGCGTGGAGCTGAGCAATGTGGGATCTGGTGGAGTCATGGGCCCCCTCCAAGTCCTCCACTCTGTTGGAAACATGCTGAAGGTCTTGGTGGAAAGCTGAGATTTCTTCCCAACAGACATCCTTGACCTCTGCAATAAGGGCCTTAAAATTGTCCTTTGTAGGGATTTGGGAGAGCAGTAGGCTGAGATCAGGAGGCGTCATGGTAGAGGCTGGGACCCCAGAACAGTCCAGGTCAGAGTCCAGGCCTGTGTCCCAGGCCTGTGCCTGTGTCCAGGCAGAGTGTTTGGGGGCAGACATATTCCTTAGGGATAATGTAAATCATCTGTTTTTCCCATTTTACCCCCCAAAAAAGCATGAAAAAATTGAATATTCGGTATTGCTGCATGCGTAAAAGGAACTATTAAAATATATTGTTAATTATTCCATATGGTGAACAGCGTAAATATTAAAAAAAATTCAAAATTGATGCTTTTCTGTCACATTTTATTCCCTAAAAAATTTATAAAAGGTAAAACCTAAGCAAAAGTGGTAACAATAAAAACTACAGATCACGGTGCAAAAAATGAGCCCTCATACCTCCCTATATACGGAAAAATGAGAAAGGTATAGGTGTTCAAAATAGGGCAATTTCATACATACTAATGTTGTTCAAATAGTTTGAGATGTTTTTAAAGTGGTACAATTATAGAAAAGCATATAACATGGGTATCATTTTAATCATAATGACCCACAGAATAAAGAAAAATTTTACTGTAAAGGGTACAGTGTTAAAACAAAACCTTCCAAAATTAGCTAAATTGCGTTTTCTTTTCAATATTTTTTTGGTTGCACCGTACATTTTATGGTAAAATAAGTGATGCCAATACAAAGTAAAATTGGTGACGCAAAAAAAAAAAAATCCTCATATGGGTCTGTGGATAGAAATATAAAAGAGTTATGATTTTTAGAAGGCAAGGAGGACATAACAAAAATGCAAAAATAAAATGGGGTGATAGAGGAGTCCCCGGGGTGCGCACGTCCATCAGCACAGTGGGTAGGGCCACAGCAGCAGACCAAGCAGTAGGGGCCACAGGCAGGGGCTCAGCAGAGGGGGTGGACTGGGTGCAAGGGGGGAAGCACTCAGATGGAGAGGGCACTAATAAGGCTGGTGAGTTCCCTTTAAGAAGAGTAGCCCAAGATGTGCTCCCTGATTCAGCAAGAAGCAGGCCCGGGGGGGCTGGAGAGTACAGGGGGGAGGCAGGAAGAAAGGAGCCCAACTCAGGCAGTGGCAGTACAGGGCTAGCACTCACCCCCAGCGAGCAGCTCAGGTTGTCAGGTGTCCGGGCGGGAGTATCCAGCAACAGTGCCTCTCGGACCTCTTCAGCAGCGCAGGAGGAAGGAAGGAGATGGTGGGTGGGAGTCCATGCCGCCACCACCGTGGGTTTTCTAAGGGATGCTATTTTGGAGTATCTTGATAAAAATAAATGTATGACTCCATGTCAGCATGGCATTATGAGGCATCGGTCCTGTCAAACTAACCTGATCAGCTTTTATGAGGAGGTGAGCTCCAGACTGGACCAGGGGGGAATCGCTGGATGTCGTATATCTGGATTTTTGCAAAGCATTTCATACGGTGCCACATAAAAGGTTGGTGCATAAAATGAGAATGCTTGGACTGGGGGAAAATGTGCACAAGGGGTTAAGTACCTGGCTCAGTGATAGGAAACAGAGGGTGGTTATTAATTGTACTTATTCTGATTGGGTGACTGTTACTAGTGGAGTACCGCAGGGGTCAGTCTATGGTCCTGTTCTATTTAATATAATCATTAATGACCTTGTAGAGGGGTTGAATAGTAAAGTAGCAATCTTTGCAGATAATACTAAACTCTGTAAAGCGGTAATCACTATAGAGGACAGTGCACTGTTACAAATGGATCTGGATAGGTTGTGCACATGGGGAACAAAAATCCGGGCTGGGATTATGTATTAAATGGAAGAACACTTTGGACGACTGACGTGGAAAAGGACTTAGGTATCTTGGTTAACAGTAAGTTTAGCTGTAGTGACCAGTGTCCGGCAGCTGCTCCCAAGGCAAATAAAATCATGGGGTGCATAAATAGGGGCATAGATGCCCACGACAAGGAAATAATTCAACCACTGTACAAATCACTAGTCAGGCCGCACATGGAATACTGTGTACAGTACTGGGCACCAGTGTACAAGAAAGCTATAGTGGAGCTGGAGAAGGTTCAAAGACGGGCAACCAGGGTAATACGAGGAATGGGAGGACTACAGTACCCAAAAAGATTATCAGAATTGGGGTTATTTAGTTTAGAAAAAAGAAGGCTCAGGGGAGACCTAATAACTATGTATAAATATATCAGGGGACCTTACAGAGATTTTTCCCATGGTCTATTTATACCCAGGACTGTATCTATAACAAGGGGGCATCCTCTACGTCTAGAGGAAAGAAGGTTTCTACACCAGCACAGACGGGGATTCTTTACTGTAAGAGCAGTGAGACTGTGGAATTCCATGCCTGAGGAGGTGGTCATGGTGAACTTTGTAAAAGAATTTAAAAGTGGTCTGGATGCATTTTTGGAGAATAATAACATTACAGGTTATGGATTCTAGATCTATAGGGACAGAAGGTTGATTCAGGGATCTATTCTGACTGCCATATTTGGAATTTTTACCTCAAGTATTAAGGTTTTTTGCCTTCCTCTGGATCAACTCAGTAGGGGCTCCGTGTTATAGGTTGAACTTGATGGACTCTGGTCATTTTTCAACCTTATGAACTATGTTACTATGTAAACGGCACTGTGGCATGGGAGGGTTATGAAGCGAGCTCAGGAGCTGAGGTCGCATCATACCTGCATGGTCCTGGCTGCTATCAGCAGCCAGTACCCCTGGCTAATGCCGGACATCGCCGTTCACTCTGAAGTGAAAATGAAAGCTTCCCAGCAGCTCAGTTGGGCTGATCAGGACCATCACGGTAAAATCGTGATGTCATGATCAGCTAGGACGCATCAGCCTGAAATACAGGCTTGAGCAATCAATAGCCGATAACACTGATCAATGCATTGCATAACCCTATGGGGGCTATAACATCGCAAAAAAAAAAAAGGAGTGAAAAAAAAAGTTAATAAAGATGATTTAACCCCTACCATAATAAAAGTTTGAACCACCCCACTTTTCCCATAAAAAAAACTATGTAAATAAAAATAAACATATGTGGTATCGCAGCGTGCATAAATGTCCAAACTATAAAAATATATTGTTAATTTAACCGAACAGTCAATGCCGTACGCGCAAAAAAAATCCAAAGTCCAAAATTGTGTATTTTTGGTCACTCTTTATACCATAAAAAAATCAATAAAAAGCTATCAAAAAGTCTGATCAAAAAAAAATGGTATCAATATGGTATAAAAAAAAAACCTTCAGATCACGGCGCAAAAAATGAGCCCTCATACCGCCTCGTACGTGGAAAAATAAAAAAGTTATAGGGGTCAGAAAAGGACAATTTTAAACATATACATTTTCCTGAATGTAGTTATGATTTTTTTCAGTAGTACGACAAAATCAAACCTATATAAGTAGGGTATCATTTTAATCGTATGGATGTACAGAATAAAGATTAGGTGTCATTTTTACAGAAAAATATACTGCGTAGAAACGGAAGCCCCCAAAATTACAAAATGGCGTTTTTCTTCCATTTTGTTGCACAATGATTTTTTTTTTCCGTTTCGCCGTAGATTTTTGGGTAAAATGACTGATGTCATTACAAAGTAAAATTGGTGGTGCAAAAAATAAGCAATCATATATATTTTAACAAAAGACAAAGTAAACCAGCTCATCCCCTTGTTTTTGAAAACGTCAGCTGTGTCACGATCAGCTTGGACAGTGCTGAAGATAATAGAAAACAGCGCAGCAGCTCGAATATGAAAATATTTATTTATTTCAGTACAGCAACACACACGGACCAGGACAGCAGTGACACAGTTTTGATCGTCTAAGCGATCTTCATTGTACTGACACAGAGTCACAGAATTAGATTACCTATATGGGGGAGGGAATCCCAAACACAGGTGTAATCATTATCCATGAATCAAGAAAAAAAAAAAGGAAGAGAAAACCACTCCCCCATAAGGCTACCTCCATTACAAAAGTATATGCAATGTTTGCATCAGATATGTCACAATAAAATAACATATAAGAATTAGTATCAAAATTATCGTAAACAATATGGACATAAATAAAGACATATAGTATTGATAACAAAAAACATTTAAAAAATGTTTGCAATATTGCATTGCAGAAGCAAACAGTATAAATACAAATATAGACTACAAAGCATGACATTTATTTGAATACGTTAGAATAAATATATGTTACCCTATATTAAATTCCTAAGAGGTGATTAGGAAGAAAACTCCATCATAAATCTATTATACAGAGGAGAGAAATAAAAAAGGGTAGGGAAGAAAATATGGAACGTGTAACAGACATCCGGGATCATGCGGCTCAATAGTGCAATATGACATCCTGTCTCTTATTCAGACCCATTGGATGTCTGCTGTCGAGCCACATGATCCAGAAAACCTCCCTATCAAGGAGCTTCTGTCTATGGTTGCCCCCTCTTATTGGGGGTCCTACCATTTCAATGCCCTGGAGAAATAATCTAGCATGGCTGCCATCATGTTTTTCTGCACAATGTTGACTTATCATGGAGACATATCGGGAATGAAAATGCCTTACATCTGAGAGATGCTTTCTAATTCTAATTTTTAAAGGGCCATTAGTACACCCAACATACTGGACATTGCAGTCCCGACATGTCACCAGATAAATAACAAATGTTGTGTTGCAGTTAATGTATTGTTTAATAGTATAGACATCACCTCTCGAGGAGGAAAGGAATTCTTTCGATATAAACATTATGACCCAATGGTTTTTGATGTAAAGAGACTAGGAGAGACTATTTGGCCTATGGTCGGCGCTCTTCTCGACACATACTTGTAATCTTCAGCAAATAAGGACTTGTACTTAGGATCACTTGTAATAATAGGCATAAATATATGTATTATATTAGTTATAGTTTTAAAGTCTGTACTATACTGGGTAACAAAGGTGACTGGTTGTTGTACAGAATTCCAATGTTGTTTTGGGGATTTCTTATTTGAAATAAGGTTAGATCTATTCCTTGATCTGGCCACTTCTTTGCCATTTTTTTTTATACCCCCTACTCTGTAGACGTAACCCTATCTCTCTAATCTCCTCTTCAAAATCTGCATCCTGGGTGCAGTTTCCTCTAGCTCGCACCATCTCCACCACAGGCAGATTTTTAGCCACATGGGGAGGATGGCACGAGGCAGCATGAAGTATGGAGTTGACTGCTCTCGGTTTGCGAAAAGTCCTGGTGTAAATTTTATCCGTCTCAAAACACCCTCAAAGTGTAAGATCCAAAAAGGATACCTCTGCGGTCCCTGATGAGGCCATGAAGCGTAAGTACGCCTCATTCATATTGAGGTATCTAGAAAATGCCTCAATGGCCGCTACATCGATGACCCCCAAATAAACAGGAGGTCATCGATGTAGTGGCCATACCATTGGATTTGGGGTGCAAAGGAGTTATTGGGGGAAAAGAGAGTCCCCCTCTCCCACCAACAAATATATATGTTAGCAAGAAAGGGGGAGAACTTAGCTCCCACTGAAGCTCCGATGGTCTGCAGAAAGAAATCGCCGTCAAACATAAAAAAAGTAAAAATTCCACCACCTGGACTATAAATTCCCGCAGACCACCGGAGTACCCAAAAAACGTATTTAAAAACCAGGTAAGGGCAACCGCGGCTTGATCATGCGGTATAACTAAATATAGGGATACAATATCAGCGGTAACCCTCACCCAGTCAGATTGCCACATCACCCTGTCAGCGGCTGTAACATGGAATCAACCCATGCACATAAGCATTCGCCGAGGGAGGAGATGCCAGCCACTATCGGACGCATGGGGGGAGGAAAAACTTCCTTATGGACCTTTGGGAGGGAATGAAAAATAGGGGTCACGGGATGATGAACAAAAATATATTCAGCCTCATTAACCGTAAAATAAACCTCTTCCACCCCAAGGTCCACAAGGTTTTTAGGATGTTGCTTGAAAATAGGGGTGGGATCACTCAACAAGGGTCTGTACGTGGTGGAATCACCAAGCATATTCATATTTAGTTTTAGGCACAGACCCTTGTCGAGGATGACAATAGCCTCACTCTTATCAGCCTGTCGGACTTCTCTCTGAGTGATATTATTCCTGGATGAGTCCAGAAGTTCCCGCTCGACCAGCTCCTGGAACTGGTCAAGAACGGGAGTTCTGGAGTTGATGGGGTAAAAATCGGGATTACTAGTGCTGAAGGAGGGGGCAATCTCCCTCAAAAGTAGTATCTGATCCAAGTTGCTGTAAATTAGATAATACAGTTAAATCATTAAACCTGAGGGAAGTAACACCATCCCGAGACCCCACATTAGTATACTCCCCCTGATAGCCTACTCAGTATCCCCACCATCAAGGTTCCACTGAGCAGAAACCCTATTGTTATCATCATTATCATTAACAGAAAAATGTTTTTGGACAGTAATGTTGCGAATAAATTAATCTATTTCCAAAACCATCCCAAAAAATGAAAACGGCATGTGGGGGAAAAGGACAGTCCTTTAGACAGGGCAGTGATCTGTGCTGACAACAGGATTTTAGCTGTTAAGCTGAAAATAGGTATTGTCCTTACCTCCTGCGGCTGTACCTCGTGTTGTGGCATGGCAGGGCGATGCTTACACCCGGCTCAGCGTTTTTTGATGAAGTGGATTTCTTTTGCCCAGGCTTGGCCAATGCAGGCAAGGGTGGGGAAGCAGCCGCAGGGGTTAATTGCTCGGCAGCCGAAGATGTATCAGCTGAAACAGGGATCTAAACCAATGATCCCAAATCCGTAGAATTGAAACTAACTCTCACATCCTTGGACTTGTGGCGTCTTCATCCCCTGTTCTTCAGGATGGATCGCGGTGTGGATGCTTTAGGACCCATCTGCGGCCACTGAAATACAGTATTGTTGCCATAATCCTGTAAGTCTCATAAATTTGCAATGTAGCAAGGTGTATACACCAGCACCGCTAAACAAATAGATCTCCTGCCGTAATGATCAACCTTCAGGTTAGGAGCACAGACTTCCCCTTTTCAGGCAATACTAGGTAGTGCTCACGCATATGAACAGTTCCATGTAGACAAAACAACGTCACAGAATATGAAGAAATAGAAGGAGCACATGCCACGTTTAAGATGCCTTCTTATTCTTTTTCTTTATTGCTTCATATCTGGGTAAGCGGTACAGGGGTCAGGAGGGTGGACGGGTGCTTCGGGGGAACCTCGGGCAACGGTCCGTATCATGCTGGATCGTGCTTCATCAGGCCCTACGTCACTGGACTAGAGGAGGTGTTTTAACATCATTGCAGGATGAAACAAAGGTAATGACCTGGACATGGATCGGGGATGGAGCGGGACCATACAAAAGGTAGGAAAATACAAAAGATACAAAATAACGATACAAAAGTGATGTTACAAATAATACATCATGTCTGTGAATCATGTGGGTGCATCAAGGTTGTTATTCATTTAAAAACTGCCATTTCATTATACTCATTCAGGCCTAATGGGCCCGTCGCATTAGTGTGAAGAATCCACCTGGATTCCTGTAATAACAGCCTTTGATGCATATGTCCGCCTGTAGGGGACTGCTCAATTCTTTCCAAAACCATAAATTTAAATGCTTTAATGTTATTATTATGTTCTTCACATATGTGTTGAATGAGACGTGTGCAACCTTTTTTGTTCTAATAGAACGTATGTGTTCTTTTATTCCCTGGCACAATGGTCTTTTTGTTTTGCCTATGTAGTGTCTCCCACAGGCACAGATCAGAGCGTACACCACATAGGCCGTTTTGCAAGTGGCAAATTGTTTAAGCATAACAGTTGTTCCTCCTAATATAGCTTCATTCTTTTTAAGGTTATATTCACATATGGAACAATTACCGCAGGTGAACAAACCTTTTGGTTTTGATGCTGAGAGCCAATTTTTTTTCTTTCCTAGTTGTCTTTTTTAAATAATTCTGTATTGTGCCATTTCTTCTGTAATTAACTATTGTTTTTTCTCAGTGATAGTTTTTAAATCCTCATCGCGTTGCAGCATAGGCAAATTTTTTAATATGGCTTGTTTTACCACATTATTTAATGGTGAATTCCTAAATGTGAACACTGCTCTATCCAAAGCTTCTTTCTTTTTTTGTTTAAATAATGCTTTTCTTGGTATTTTATCTACTCTTTCTCTAGCTTTCATTAACACTACCAATGGGTAACCTTTTCTTATTAATCGGTCTTATAGTTCTTGTGCTTGTTGTTGATACACTACCGAGTCTGAATTTATGCGTTTCAATCTAATTAACTGACTAACCGGTGTACTATTTTTTACATGTGTGGGATGTGAGGAGCTATAATGAAGAATCGCAATTTTAGAAATCGGTTTTCTGTATCCTGATGTGTGTATGGTATTATTCTTAATCTCAATCTTAGTGTCCAAAAATCGAGGGATGTGCCACCAAACTGAAAGGTGAACCACATGTTTATCTTATTACTGCTTTGAGATAGTCAAGGAACTTAGATTTTCCTCGGAATCATTCCAGATTACAAAAATGTCGTTGACAAATCTCAACAGCAATTTGATCTTAGATATAAAATAATTCTTGGTTGTGAAGTTTAAATCTCTCTCCAAAATGGCCAGAAAAATATTGACATATGAGCATGAGATTGGCGTGCCCATCGCCGTTCCTTGGGATTGGACATCCAACTTCCCCACATACTGAAAACAATTATTCGTCAAGATCAAACTAACGGAATGCTCCAATAAATCTATAGATTTTATAAATTTTGTTGCCGTTTCTAAGAACTATTTGAGAGCCTGTACACCCGCATTGTGAGGGGTGCGGGTGTACAGGCTCTCAACGTCTATGGAAGCCAGGGAGAAACTGTTCTGCCAGCAAAAATCTCGAAGGGAAGTTATTAGGTCACCAGTATCACCTAAATATGTTGGTGTAAGCTTTAACAATGGTGATATTAGCCAATCAATGTAGCTAGATAAAAATTCTGTTGGGGCGTCTATGCTCGATACAATCGGGCGACAAGATGGGGGGGAACCCCCTTGTGTACCTTTGATAATAGGTACCAATGGGGTTTTTTAGGGGAGGTAGGTAGGAGTTTCTCAGCAATTTTTTCTGTTAGTACTGAATTCCCAACATATTTATTTAAGTGTGACCTTAATTTGCTCATAATTTTAGATGTAGGGTCAGTTGTTAATTTTTTATAGACCATTATGTTACCTAATTGGTTAGTTGCTTCACTCTCATAGTCTGTCTTCCACCAGACGACAATTGATCCCCCTTTGTCTCCTTTTGAGACTACCAAGTCATCCCTGCTGGCTAGCCAGTCAAGGGATCTTTTTTCCTGTCTGGAAAGATTAAAGGGGGGGATCAGGATAGACGAGCGCCTTGACGTCTCCACAGACAGCTCTGTAAAAGAGGTCAATCGCTCCACCTGGAATAATCTGGGGGTTGAATTTGGACGGGTTTCCCCCTACAAAAAAAATCATCACTCGGCCCCACAAAATCTACTTTCATATCACCTGGCAGCTCTCTTAAGGTTGCTAATAACTCCTCATCCTCCCTTGTCATTTCTTTAAAGGGTTTGAAGCCCAAAGGAGCAATGGTACATGTACTCTCCCCCTCCCTTTTTTGTTGTGGGATAACATTTTTATTTGTATTTTGTTGTGATGCAAAACATTTTTTTATGTTTAACTTTCGTACTGCTCTGAAAAAATCTTCTCCAAATTGTGCAAATGAAAAATGTTCAGGTAAACCAAAATTGAGTCCCCTATTCAGAGCTGTTATGCATGATGCTGAAAGTTCCACATCTGTTAGGTTTATGACAATATTATCTTCTTCAGGAGTGGCATTTACGTTTTCCAAGTTACATTCTTGACTTTTTTCTTTTGTTGCATGTCCTTTCTTCCACCTTCTGCCCCCTCGGCGGGTCTTATGTCTAAAGAGACAACAGCAGTTTGAATGTTGGCTTTATCCGACAAGCTGTAATCGAATTCAGTTGTCATGTAATCTGACTGTTTATATTTTCTTTTTTGTGATACATTTTTCGATTTATAATTTATTTTTCTTGCAAATTTATCATTAGTATGTTGTTCTTGTTTATTTTACATCCATGTAAAAATTTGATTATGGTCAAAATCTCTTTTATCCCTCAAGAACTTGTCTCTTTTGGATTCCTTTATTGTGGTTTGTAGAAGTGTTAATTTACATTCTAAATTCTGAGAGAAGGTAGCAAACTGTTGTTCAGATTGTCTTGTGCGTAGTTCACACTTTGTCTTGCGTAGCTCTGCGGTAAAGCTTGTATATTCACTTTTGTTTTTTTCCAGTATGAGAGCTTGTAGGTGGACGGGTGCTTCGTGGGAACCTCAGGCAAAGGTGGTGCTTAATCACTTTTGTATAGTTATTTTGTATCTTTTGTATTTTCCTACCATTTGTACGTTCCCGCTCCATGTCCACATCATTACCTTTGTTTCATCCTGAAATGATGTTAAAACACCTCCTCTAGTCCAGTGACGAAGGGCCTGATGAAGCGCGATCCAGCGTGATTCGGACCGTTGCTCGAGGTTCCCCCGAAGCACCAGTCCACCCTCCCGACCCCTGTACCGCTTACCCCGATATGAAGCAATAAAGAAAAAGAATAAGAAGGCATCTTAAACATGGTATGTGCTCCATCTCTTTCTTCATATTCAGTGAACTTGTTTTGTCTACATGGAACTGTTCATATGCGTTAGTACTACCTAGTATTGCCTGAAAAGGGAAAGTCGGGGCACGTAGGTGCTCCCAACCTGAAGGTTGATCATTACGGCAGGATATCTATTTGTTAAGCGGTCCCGGTGTACACACCTTGCTACATTGTGGACTCTGTTGACTTTTTCTTTCCTTATTACAACTGGCACGCTAATACTATATACCTGCCATGGAAATGGATACTAACACCTTTGCACCTGAGACAATGGTATCTTCAGGAAGGGTGGACGTGGGGAACTTCTTTACATCCTGTGAATCGGTGGATGAACCAGTGGTTACTAGTACTAAAACACTTGAATATAAAGTGTCCTCGCTAGCTGAGCGTGAAGTTCGGCTGTTTTGAAGGGTCAATTCCCTCCAGGCATATGCTGAAGCTCATCGCACGCCTAGAGGATTATACAATATCCTTCACAATTTCTGAATGATGAACAGTTCATCAAAAAATGGAATGATTTACACGTGCAACATTCCCTAAACCTACAAGCTCTCATACTGGAAATAAACAAAAGGGAATATACAAGCGTTACCGCAGGGCTATGCAAGACAAAGTGTGAACTACGCTCAAGACAATCTGAACAACAGTTTGCTACCTTCTCTCAGAATTTACAACGTACATTAAAACTTCTACAAACCACAATAAAGGAATCCAAAAGAGACTTGAGGGATAAAAGAGACTTTGAGGGACTTTGAGGGATAAAAAAGACTTTGACCATAATCAAATTTTTACATGGATGAAAAATAAACAAGAACAACATACTAATAATACATTTGCAAGAAAAAGAAATTATAAACCGAAAAATTTATCACAAAAAAGAAAATATAAACAGTCAGATTACATGACAACTGAATCCGATTACAGCTTGTCGGATGAAGCCAACATTCAAACTGCTGTTGTCCCTTTAGACATAAGACCCACCGAGGGGGCAGAAGGTGGAAGAAAGGACATGCAACAAAAGTCAAGAATGTAACTTGGAAAACATAAATGCCACTCCTGAAGAAGATAACATTGTCATAAACCTAACAGATGTGGAACTTTCAGCATCATGCATAACAGCTCTGAATAAGGGACTCAATTTTGGTTTACCTGAACATTTTTCATTTGCACAATTTGAAGAAGATTTTTTCAGAGCACATTCAGAGAGTGCATTTGCACTGTGCGTGCGGCTCTGATGGCGTCCGTTGACGGACGCCATCAGAGCCAAATGCACTGTTTTCTGAACCTGAGACAAAGCCTAATAGGTTCCTGAAGATTCTAGCTAAAGAAACGCGTTGGACCCTGTGTGAGATGGAGTCAAGTGATGGACCAGTCATGAAACAGAGTCATCATACTGCTTTCTTTGCAAGGCGGAATACTCACTGCTAACAGCGCAGTTTCTACTTAAAGCTGTGTGCCCACAGCTGACAAGCATGAAGCGCTGAAAATACATACGGGAGATAAACCGCAAGAAAAATCAGATAAGTGTGACCACAACACAATATAATATATGTAGACTTACCATGTGCAGATATATCAAGTACAACTAGTATGCATACTACATTTCTAAGAATTTAAAGAACAGTGGTTTATAACATAACTGTCACGATGCCGGCTGGCAGGTAGTGGATCCTCTGTGCCAGAGAGGGATTGGCGTGGACCGTGCTAGAGGATCGGTTCTAAGTCACTACTGGTTTTCACCAGAGCCCGCCGCAAAGCGGGATGGTCTTGCTGCGGCGGGTAGTGACCAGGTCGTATCCCCTAGCAACGGCTCTACCTCTCTGGCTGCTGAAGATAGGCGCGGTACAAGGGAGTAGACAGAAGCAAGGTCGGACGTAGCAGAAGGTCGGGGCAGGCAGCAAGGATCGTAGTCAGGGGCAACGGCAGGAGGTCTGGAACACAGGCTAGGAACACTCAAGGAAACGCTTTCACTGGCACTAAGGCAACAAGATCCGGCGAGGGAGTGAAGGGGAAGTGAGGTGATATAGGGAAGTGCACAGGTGTAAACACTAATTGGGACCACTGCGCCAATCAGCGGCGCAGTGGCCCTTTAAATCGCAAAGACCCGGCGCGCGCGCTCCCTAGGGAGCGGGGCCGCGCGCGCCGGGACAGAACTGACGGAGAGCGAGTCAGGTACGGAAGCCGGGGTGCGCATCGCGAGCGGGCGCTACCCGCTTCGCGAATCGCATCCCGGCCAGAGGCGGTATCGCAGCGCCCCGGGTCCGTGGAACCGACCGGAGCGCTGCAGTGAGAGGAGTGTAGCGAGCGCTCCGGGGAGGAGCGGGGACCCGGAGCGCTCGGCGTAACAGTACCCCCCCCCTTGGGTCTCCCCCTCTTCTTGGAGCCTGAGAACCTGAGGACCAGACTTTTGTCCAGGATATTGTCCTCAGGTTCCCAGGACCTCTCTTCTGGACCACAACCCTCCCAATCCACTAAAAAGAAGGTTTTCCCTCTGACCTTTTTAGATGCTAAAATTTCTTTGACGGAGAAGATGTCCGAGGAGCCGGAGACAGGAGTGGGGGGAACGGATTTGGGAGAGAAACGGTTAATGATAAGTGGTTTAAGAAGAGAAACATGAAAGGCATTAGGAATACGAAGAGAAGGAGGAAGAAGAAGTTTGTAAGAGACAGGATTAATCTGGCGCAAAATCTTGAAAGGACCAAGATAGCGTGGTCCCAACTTATAGCTAGGGACACGGAAGCGGACATATTTGGCGGAGAGCCATACCTTGTCTCCAGGGGAAAAAATGGGAGGAGCTCTTCTTTTCTTATCCGCGAATCTCTTCATGCGTGAAGAAGCCTGTAAGAGAGAATTTTGGGTCTCTCTCCATATGATGGAAAGATCACGAGAAATTTCATCCACAGCGGGCAGACCAGAGGGCAAGGGGGTAGGGAGGGGGGGAAGAGGGTGACGGCCGTACACCACGAAAAACGGGGATTTGGAGGAAGATTCAGAGATTCTGAAATTATACGAGAATTCGGCCCAAGGTAGAAGATCTGCCCAGTCATCCTGGCGGGAGGAAACAAAATGTCGTAAATAGTCACCCAAGATCTGGTTAATTCTCTCTACTTGTCCATTGGATTGAGGATGGTATGCAGAAGAAAAATTTAATTTAATCTTGAGTTGTTTACAGAGAGCCCTCCAGAATTTAGACACAAATTGGACGCCTCTATCCGAGACGATCTGCGTAGGCAACCCGTGAAGACGAAAAATGTGTACAAAAAATTGTTTAGCCAACTGAGGCGCTGAAGGAAGACCAGGAAGAGGGATGAAATGTGCCATTTTGGAGAATCGATCAACGACCACCCAAATAACAGTGTTGCCATGGGATGGGGGTAAGTCAGTAATAAAATCCATACCAATCAGAGACCAAGGTTGTTCGGGAACAGGCAGAGGAAGAAGAAAACCAGCGGGCTTCTGGCGAGGAGTCTTATCCCGGGCACAGATAGTGCAGGCTCGCACAAAGTCCACCACATCAGTCTCTAGAGTCGGCCACCAATAGAAGCGAGAGATGAGTTGCACAGATTTCTTGATGCCCGCATGACCTGCGAGATGGGAGGAGTGACCCCATTTGAGGATTCCGAGGCGTTGGCGTGGAGAAACAAAGGTCTTTCCTGGAGGAGTTTGCCTGATGGAGGCTGGAGAAGTGGAAATCAGGCAGTCAGGAGGAATGATGTGTTGAGGAGAGAGTTCAATTTCAGAAGCATCTGAGGAACGAGAGAGAGCATCGGCCCTAATGTTCTTATCAGCAGGCCGAAAGTGAATTTCAAAATTAAATCGGGCAAAGAACAGAGACCACCTGGCCTGACGAGGATTCAGCCGTTGGGCAGACTCGAGGTATGAGAGGTTCTTGTGATCGGTGTAAATAATAACTGGAAATCTTGATCCCTCCAGCAGATGCCTCCATTCCTCAAGTGCTAATTTAATGGCTAGAAGCTCTCGATCCCCGATGGAGTAGTTCCTCTCCGCCGGAGAGAAGGTCCTAGAAAAAAAACCACAAGTAACAGCATGCCCGGAAGAGTTTTTTTGTAGAAGGACAGCTCCAGCTCCCACTGAGGAGGCATCAACCTCCAATAGGAAGGGTTTAGATGGGTCAGGTCTGGAGAGCACGGGAGCCGAAGAGAAGGCAGACTTGAGTCGTTTAAAGGCGTCTTCCGCTTGAGGAGGCCAAGACTTGGGATCGGCATTTTTTTTGGTTAAAGCCACAATAGGAGCCACAATGGTAGAAAAATGTGGAATAAATTGCCTGTAATAATTGGCGAACCCCAAAAAACGTTGGATGGCACGGAGTCCGGAGGGGCGTGGCCAATCTAAGACGGCAGAGAGTTTATCTGGATCCATTTGTAGTCCCTGGCCAGAGACCAAGTATCCTAGAAAAGGAAGAGATTGGCATTCAAACAGACATTTCTCAATTTTAGCATAGAGTTGATTGTCACGAAGTCTCTGAAGAACCATACGGACATGCTGGCGGTGTTCTTCTAGATTGGCCGAAAAAATTAGGATATCATCAAGATATACAACAACACAGGAGTATAACAGATCACGAAAAATTTCATTAACAAAGTCTTGGAAGACAGCAGGGGCGTTGCACAGGCCAAAGGGCATGACCAGATACTCAAAGTGTCCATCTCTGGTGTTAAATGCTGTTTTCCACTCATCCCCCTCTCTGATGCGGATGAGGTTATAGGCGCCTCTTAAGTCCAATTTAGTAAAGATGTGGGCACCTTGGAGGCGATCAAAGAGTTCAGAGATGAGGGGTAAGGGGTAGCGGTTCTTAACCGTGATTTTATTAAGTCCGCGGTAGTCAATGCAAGGACGTAGAGAGCCATCTTTTTTGGACACAAAGAAAAATCCGGCTCCGGCAGGAGAGGAGGATTTACGGATAAAGCCCTTTTTTAGATTCTCCTGGACGTATTCAGACATGGCAAGAGTCTCTGGGGCAGAGAGAGGATAAATTCTGCCCCGGGGTGGAGTAGTGCCCGGGAGGAGGTCGATAGGACAATCATAAGGCCTGTGAGGAGGTAGAGTCTCCGCTTGTTTTTTGCAGAAAACATCCGCGAAGTCCATATAGGCCTTAGGGAGACCGGTTACTGGAGGAAGCACAGAGTTACGGCAAGGGTTACTGGGAACCGGTTTTAGACAGTCCTTGGAACAAGAGGGCCCCCAACTCTTGATCTCCCCAGTGGACCAATCCAGGGTTGGGGAATGAAGTTGAAGCCAGGGAAGTCCAAGGAGAATTTCCGAGGTGCAATTGGGGAGGACCAAAAGTTCAATCCTCTCGTGATGAGATCCGATGCTCATTAGAAGGGGCTCCGTGCGGAAACGTATGGAACAGTCCAATCTTTCATTGTTTATACAATTGATGTAAAGGGGTCTGGTGAGACTGGTCACTGGGATGTTGAACCTGTTGACGAGAGAGGCCAAAATAA
The DNA here is from genome assembly GCF_029499605.1 of Hyla sarda. Classification (NCBI taxonomy): domain Eukaryota; kingdom Metazoa; phylum Chordata; class Amphibia; order Anura; family Hylidae; genus Hyla; species Hyla sarda. Next base: position 318,270,275 of record NC_079191.1, on the reverse strand, counting down.
AATTTCCTGCAGATCCAGAGTCCAAGAAGGCCACAGAAGAGAAGGAGAAGGCAGAGACAGACATCCGCACAGGCACAGTAAGACGTGGAGAAGCAGAGTGGACATCAAGGATTGTCTCACCTTTGTGCGGAGTCAGGGTACGTTTTTCCAGGCGGGGAGGGCGGATAGGACAATCCCTCAGGAAGTGTTCGGTACTAGCACAGTACAGGCAGAGGTTCTCCATGCGGCGTCGTGTCCTCTCTTGAGATGTCAGGCGAGACCGGTCGACCTGCATAGCCTCCACGGCGGGAGGCACAGGAACAGATTGCAGGGAACCAGAGGAGAGAGGAGCCGAGGAGAAAAAACGCCTCGTGCGAACAGAGTCCATATCTTGGCGGAGCTCCTGACGCCTTTCGGAAAAACGCATGTCAATGCGAGTGGCTAGGTGAATAAGTTCATGAAGATTAGCAGGCATTTCTCGTGCGGCCAGAACATCTTTAATGTTGCTGGATAGGCCTTTTTTAAAGGTCGCGCAGAGGGCCTCATTGTTCCAGGATAATTCAGAAGCAAGAGTACGGAATTGTACGGCATACTCGCCAACGGAAGAATTACCCTGGACCAGGTTCAACAGGGCAGTCTCAGCAGAAGAGGCTCGGGCAGGTTCCTCAAAGACACTTCGAATTTCCGAGAAGAAGGAGTGTACAGAGGCAGTGACGGGGTCATTGCGGTCCCAGAGCGGTGTGGCCCAAGCCAGGGCTTTTCCAGACAGCAGGCTGACTACGAAAGCCACCTTAGACCTTTCAGTGGGGAACTGGTCCGACATCATCTCCAAGTGTAATGAACATTGGGAAAGGAAGCCACGGCAAAGCTTAGAGTCCCCATCAAATTTATCCGGCAAGGATAGTCGTAGTCCAGAAGCGGCCACTCGCTGCGGAGGAGGTACAGGAGCTGGCGGAGGAGATGGTTGCTGGAGCTGTGGTAGTAACTGTTGTAGCATAACAGTCAGTTGAGACAGCTGTTGGCCTTGTTGCGCAATCTGTTGTGACTGCTGGGCGACCACCGTGGTGAGGTCAGCGACAACTGGCAGAGGAACTTCAGCGGGATCCATGGCCGGATCTACTGTCACGATGCCGGCTGGCAGGTAGTGGATCCTCTGTGCCAGAGAGGGATTGGCGTGGACCGTGCTAGAGGATCGGTTCTAAGTCACTACTGGTTTTCACCAGAGCCCGCCGCAAAGCGGGATGGTCTTGCTGCGGCGGTAGTGACCAGGTCGTATCCCCTAGCAACGGCTCTACCTCTCTGGCTGCTGAAGATAGGCGCGGTACAAGGGAGTAGACAGAAGCAAGGTCGGACGTAGCAGAAGGTCGGGGCAGGCAGCAAGGATCGTAGTCAGGGGCAACGGCAGGAGGTCTGGAACACAGGCTAGGAACACTCAAGGAAACGCTTTCACTGGCACTAAGGCAACAAGATCCGGCGAGGGAGTGAAGGGGAAGTGAGGTGATATAGGGAAGTGCACAGGTGTAAACACTAATTGGGACCACTGCGCCAATCAGCGGCGCAGTGGCCCTTTAAATCGCAAAGACCCGGCGCGCGCGCTCCCTAGGGAGCGGGGCCGCGCGCGCCGGGACAGAACTGACGGAGAGCGAGTCAGGTACGGAAGCCGGGGTGCGCATCGCGAGCGGGCGCTACCCGCTTCGCGAATCGCATCCCGGCCAGAGGCGGTATCGCAGCGCCCCGGGTCCGTGGAACCGACCGGAGCGCTGCAGTGAGAGGAGTGTAGCGAGCGCTCCGGGGAGGAGCGGGGACCCGGAGCGCTCGGCGTAACAATAACTTTGGATATAATTAGTACCACCTGTCACTTAATATACAATCCAGTGGAGATCCACAACATATATTAGGACATGCCAGTCTTTTTATATTAAACGACAAACATGCAAAATGTATTATATACTACATGAGAAACACAGGAAATACATTTGAATATATGACCTATTCATGTTATGGACCAAGCAACTGAAGGAATTGTTCTCTATGACTATAGCACCGTATGAATGACTCATTTATTCAGTATTACAATGTATACCTAAGTTGCAACATTGTTGTGAATAATTTGTTTAGAATCACAAGACACAGACAAACTGAAGTACCAACTATCTATAAGTTACATCTGCATTATTATCTATGATGCTGGCGGCATTTAGCCATATACCTTGTCTAAGAGTGGACTGAGTAACTTTTGACTATATTGAATGGCTCTGCACATCTATTACTTAATGTGGATAGTGGTCTTCTTTATCCTAACACAGTTAGCAGTATATGTGGCTTAGTACACAACCAATTTAGACTTGGCTTGGAAGAGATTGGACAGTATTTACACGGCTGCTGATTACAAGCTATGCTTAGTCTATGGTAAAAAGAGGGGTACAGCTAACATGAAATAACGCACAAGGTGCAAGAGACATACTGAGTGTAATGGACATGTGATGAATCATCTTTAAAACTGGCTACAGTTAATGCTTGAATAACGCACTAGGTGCAGGAGATATACTGTGTGCATAGGTTTTACGTGGAACTATTGGAAAACCGGCTGAGTGGTTACAACTTCTTTTCATTGCGATGTCGCCTTCAGCTGCATTTTGAGTCATGCATCTTGAATGAAGAAAAGTGTTCACTGGTCAAGTTAAGATGTGAACTATTCAGAGATCGATGTGTTGTGGATATGCAAATTGAAAGAAATAGTATCACATGTATTCAGCGTGAATTGCTACCTAGTTTTTTACTCTGTATTATATGAATGCCTATTTGGATTTCTGCGTCTTAAAGAAATTGTTTGCTGATACAGTTCAGTGAAAATATATAGTACGGAATACATATATTGGACTGTATGATGGCTCGAAGAAAAACATTAATATTTAAAAAGAAATTCAATATTTTTCTTTTTTTCACTTTTTCATTGTATGTGATATTTTTATCTTTATATATTAAAAGCTATGTTTTAGGTTCCCTACTGGTCAATTTTTTTTGTGTATATATATATATATATATATATATGTATAGATAGATAGATAGATAGATAGATAGATATATTTGTTGTAGGATATGGCAGGTACACTTTAAACCAGTAGAAGAAATGTTTTGCTTTGGACTGTCTTGTGTAGAGTAGGATTGTTATGTTTATGTCATATGCATATGAAATACCATATAGACACGTCATGTGGAGGGACAGATTTAGTTGTTGCCACAGGCAGAGACCTCTAGACACAGGAGGTATTTGGAGGAACAGTGATCAATCTTTACTGCATCCAGAACAAAAATCTGAAACAAGATTCTGATGATGAGAGTAATAGTCCAAAAGGATCTGAACAAAAAAATAACACAAGGAATCAGTATGTGTTCGTGCTTCTATAGTCTGCCAATAAATGTGTTTACGTCCATTAGGGCCAGAATTTTGTTTAACCCATTGTTTGCTGCCTGAAGATGTCCAGGAAGGAACTACTTTGCAGTCTCTGAAATTTCTGCAATCAAATCTGCAATGTGTAAACATAATCTCAGTCTAGGCTCACAGTCAGTTCACTTGGCAATGCCCTAACAATTAAAGTTCAAGGAACAAGGAAATTAAAGGTACTTTTTTCAATTTCTAGGCACAATTAAGGCTAGTAAGTAAGGTGAACATACCCAGTTTATCTACACTGAAGCCTTCAGCTGCTGCCAGTTCAGATTGAAAGAAATCATAGTCAAACTTGCTGATGTCTTCGCGTCCACGTTCATCTGGAAATCCAATATATATATATGCACTATTTGACCCAAGGATTATACGATCCTGAGTAAATAAAGATTATTTACTTACATTATTTTAGTTACAAAATACTTTACATGTTCACTGTCATTTTTAACAACTTCCCTCTATTTATTAAGCTATATTTCATCTAACAAATTTGTAAATCACTACACTTGGCAAAAAGGAATAACAGCTCTTTAACCTTGGACACTATGGCCCAGAGTTATCAATCAGTGTAAGAAAAAAACTGGAGAGATTTTGCCCAAAGCAACCAATCACATGGAAGAGGATCATAGAGGGAGTAGGGTGAAGAAGGCACCAGGTGTCAACCAGCCCTAACTTAGGCTGGGTTCACACCATGTTTTTGCCATACTGTTTTCAATCAGTTTTTCTAAAGAAAACTGTATGACAAAATAACGGATGGAACTGTATGGGAAAAAGTAAACCGTATGCGTTTTTAAACCGTATACTGTTTTTAAAAGTGCATACGGTTCTGTCCGTTTTTATAAAAATAAAAAAAACATACGGTTTCGGAAATGTTGTCCATTTTTAATGGGAGGGGTGTTGGGTGGGGACTTTAGGATGCAAATACGCATGTGCAAAGTAAAAACCATACATGGTTTCCTGTATGGAACCGTATACATGTGCTTTTCCCATTGACGTCCATGTTAAAAAGAAAAAAAAAAAAGTATGCGGTTGCAGTACTATTTTTAAACTCAAGTCAAAACCGTGGTTGACCGCATGAGTTTTTTTTTTTTTTTTTAACATGGACGTCAATGGGAAACGTATATGTATACAGTCCCATATGGGAAACTGTATACGGTTTTTACTTTGCACATGCGCTTTTGCATCCTAAAGTCCCCACCCAACACCCCTCCCATTAAAAATGGACAAAATTTTCAAAAAAGTTTTTTTTTTTTAAATAAAAACGGACGGAACCGTCGGCACTTTTAAAAACAGTATACGGTTTAAAAACGCATACGGTTTACTTTTTCCCATACGGTTCCATCCGCTCTTTTTGCCATACGGTTTTCTTTTGAAAAACTGATTGAAAACAATATGGCAAAAAACGTGATTTGAACCCAGCCTGAGTCGCCCTGTCACATAAAACTGTATCCCCCCACGGTTCTAGTATACGAGCATTAAGTCAGTTCCATCACCTATCCTCCACCTGTGACATTACATCATTGAAGTCACCCGCCACTATTCTATCTCTCGTGTTAAGCTGGGTTCACATCATGTTCTCAGCCATACGGGACCGCATACGGCTGGGGGGGGAGATAAAACCGGGCGCTCCCGTATCCCTGCCGTTTGCTGCCTGTATGTAATTCATTTCAATGAGCCGACCAGAGTGAAACACTCACTTCGGTCGGCTCATTTTTGCCCCATATGCGGTTTTCTCACCGGACCTAAAACCGTGGTCGACCACGGTTTTAGGTCCCATGGAAAACCGCATACGGGGCAAAAATGAGCGGACCAGAGTCAGCGTTTCACTCCGATCGGCTCATTGAAATGAATTACATACGGGCGGCATACGGCAGGGATGTGGGAGAGCCTGTATGCAGTCCCGTATGGCTGAAAAGGTGATGTGAATCCAGCCTTACTCTGTTGAAATTGAGCAGCTAAGAGGTTAAAATAGGACAAGTTGTCTCCATTTGGACTGTAGACATTTAGTATCTCACACTCACCAGATTGAGTACGCAAGAGCAGGTTACACCATCTACCCTCCGTATCATGAGACAACGACAATATTTCATGACTAAAAGCTTTATGGATCAGTATTGGAACCCCAGATTTCCGCCCCAAAGAGGGTGAGCCAACTATTTTCCCTACCTACCATCTTCTCATTCATATAAAATCAGCTTTCTCTAAATAGGTCTCCTGTAATAGTGCAATATCAGGGTAATGAGACTTAAGGTGTTGCAGTACCATACCCAGCTTGTGTGGTGACCTGAGCCTTTTAACGTTTCAGGTAATAACTTTCATTATTTAGCAAAAAGAAGAGTTAGGCTAGACCAGAAGAACCTAAGTGTACCTGTTCTAGAGCCAATCCAGGATAATAGATAAACATCCCAAATCCTCCCCCCTTCCCAGGCTACCCACAAAAAAGGACAACTGCAATCCTAATCATAAATCGCCCCCAGGAGGGCCACTTTCTAAAAGAAAGGAAAAAAAAATTCCACATATCAATACTGGACCTAAATCACCCCCACCCCCCTCCCCCCACACACACTAAGTGAAAACATATATAAACAAATTAGCATTAAGACTGAGAGACAAGCTAAGTAAAGAATAACCTATACATTTTTTGTCCCTCTGTCCTCCTGCCCCCCAACTCCCTCCTTATAGATAAAGCCCTTCCAACCTACCCCTGAAGAAGATAAAATCCCTCCCACCCCCTCTCCCCAAATAAAGAATACAGTAATATAATATTTCCCCCCACCCACCTCTCCCCAGGAATGGGGGGGGGGGGGGGGGGGGGGGGGGGGAAGGTTGCCTGGCCATGGATGGCAAATATGCAGATAGGCCTGCCTTGGCCTCCTATAGGGTATGTAAAGTAGATAGAGAGCCATCTGGGTGAAATACTCGCAGGACCACCGGGTACATGAGAGCAAAGCGTACCTGGCCTCTGAGCAGTTCTGAGAATATGAACAATAGCAGTTTTCGCCTTCTGGCCACTTCCGCCGAGAAATCACCAAAGATAAGCAATTTACTGCCTTCCAGAAATAGGCCTTCCTTCGGTTAGTGGAATGCCCTTTGTAAGTCCACTTAATCCGTGAAGTCCAGATATTTAGCAATTACTTTTTTTTGGGTGGTTGTAAAGCTGGGTGCATCTCTTTATCAGGTTCAGAACGGATATCTGGGCCCAGCTGGTGAGCTCCATCCACTCGACATCTATGAGGCAAGCCTAATAGCTGCGGTAGCACTGATTCACAAACATGGTGGAGATCCCGAGTAGGAACCTGCGCAGGGATGCCTACAATCCTTAAGTTGTTCCTGTGCAAACGATTTGCCAAATCGTCCACTTTATCCCACAACCAACTGTTCTCCTTTTCTATCTGAGCCATCCTGTGTGACATAGTGCCGGTATCATGCTCCAGGTCCTGCATTCTCCCCTCCACCTCCTCTAGCCGGGTGGTATGTTCAGCCACCTCCTTCTGTAATAGCGTTAGGGAGGCATGGACCGAAGCACTAACTGTGTGTTTTAGACGTGTAGCCACTTCTTTTGCAAGTTGAGCATAGTCGATTGGTAACAGTTCTTTGTCGTCTCCTGCTTCAGATGAGGCTTTATCCGACCTGGCTGGGGAGGTGGGGTGGCTCAAGGCCTGTGAGCCCGCCATGTTGTTTGGCTTTTTGCTCGGTTCCTGTGGCCCATCCTGCGGCCCGATCAGGAGGGAACGATTTCAGATTAGCCGATTAGTCAGGATCGGGAGCGGAGATGGTGTGGCGCGCATCCTTACAGCATGGTGCCGGAACCAGAAGTCCCCTCTAGGTCTCACTTAACTGAAATAGCTGTTTGTTACCTTTTGTTAGAGTGATTGCATTTGTAGTAGCAGAGAGACCACGACAGAACACAGGAAGTTAAGAGAGGGCCTCAGTAGTGCTATGCAAGGGAGAAAACCTGGACTGTGGGAATGCAGTCTGCCTAATTACAGTGTTTGAAAGGTAAATCAAGGCTTCCCTTTCATTTCTGACCTCCCAAAAGGTCATTATTACAAGCTGCAGTTTACTGCACAGTACAGGGCTGTTTTTGTGATGCAGCCTATCTTGCCATTGTGCTTAAGCTGTTTTCACTTCTGTTGATATGGCCCCCTCCCCCATCAGGGCCATCTCATCTACAGTGCTGTACTGTAAATTATCTCCTAGAACATTTTGGCACTTTACCTAAAATTACATTGTCACAACTCTGAAAGGTTAATGTAACAAAACCAGGTTTTAAAGATCTATTGAAATGTTGAATTGTAGAAAATGTTGAATTGTGAGTTATGTCCTGTTTTGAATTCTAATGTTTGTCAGTATGACAGGGGTTTCTTGGGTCCACCAGAAGAAATAACATAACAGGGGCTCTTTTAGTAATATGTTGTTATCACTGCACATATGCACATTTAGTCACAAGTAGAATAACAAACAACACAAACTCAATATAACATACCAGATGTTGCAGTTTGGTGTTCATAAAAATGGGTACTCCATTCACAATCACTTTAGCCTTGCCATATGGCTTTACCAGCACCTTGTTTTCAATGTTTGTAAAAGTAGCATGTTTTGGTAAAATTCTAAGGGAAAAAATTAGATCACTCACATAAGTAAGGCGAATAATTAACTTAACATTTCATAAACATAGATTTTTCATCACATACCCTAAACCTGTCAATGTTATTTCATTAGAAGCTGCCTGGCCAACATCAGATGTTCCTGAAACAGAATGATTGTATACTGTAACCACCAATATATAATGAGGTCTAATGGCATACTCTATAATAAGTGTTGCCTTACTTCTATGGTTACACCTTCTCACACATAAAAGCATTGGTCAAGATTTATTATGTTTTTTTGCACCAGAGTTTTTGAATTTTGTGGCGCACAGCAATTGAGACACATTTATAATGCACAGTGCACTAAAACAAACAGTTAAAAGTGTCTTGTCTAACAAAGGGGCGTAGCTTATCAGGCCACGGTATTGTTAAAAAGGGTCTCAGCTTAAAATGCCATAAAGTAAAACATCTAGTACTTGGTCTAAACTTAGACTTATCAGTGCAGACTAAGACTAGTCAATCTACAGATGTGTGTCACGATGCCGGCTGGCAGGTAGTGGATCCTCTGTGCCAGAGAGGGATTGGCGTGGACCGTGCTAGAGGATCGGTTCTAAGTCACTACTGGTTTTCACCAGAGCCCGCCGCAAAGCGGGATGGTCTTGCTGCGGCGGTAGTGACCAGGTCGTATCCCCTAGCAACGGCTCAACCTCTCTGGCTGCTGAAGATAGGCGCGGTACAAGGGAGTAGACAGAAGCAAGGTCGGACGTAGCGGAAGGTCGGGGCAGGCAGCAAGGATCGTAGTCAGGGGCAACGGCAGAAGGTCTGGAATCACAGGCAAGGAACACACAAGGAACGCTTTCACTGGCACTAGGGCAACAAGATCCGGCGAGGGAGTGAAGGGGAAGTGAGGTGATATAGGGAAGTGCACAGGTGTAAACACTAATTGGAACCACTGCACCAATCAGCGGTGCAGTGGCCCTTTAAATCGCAAAGACCCGGCGCGCGCGCGCCCTAGGGAGCGGGGCCGCGCGCGCCGGGACAGAACTGACGGGGAGCGAGTAAGGTACGGGAGCCGGGGTGCGCATCGCGAGCGGGCGCTACCCGCATCGCGAATCGCATCCCGGCCGGAGGTAGTAACGCAGCGCCCCGGGTCCGTGGAACCGACCGGGGCGCTGCAGTGAGGGAAGTGTAGCGAGCGCTCCGGGGAGGAGCGGGGACCCGGAGCGCTCGGCGTAACAGTACCCCCCCCCTTGGGTCTCCCCCTCTTCTTGGGGCCTGAGAACCTGAGGATCAGACTTTTGTCCAGGATATTGTCCTCAGGTTCCCAGGACCTCTCTTCTGGACCACAACCCTCCCAATCCACTAAAAAAAAAGTTCTTCCCCTGACCTTTTTAGAGGCCAAAATCTCTTTGACAGAGAAGATGTCCGAGGAGCCGGAAACAGGAGTGGGAGGAACAGATTTAGGAGAAAAACGGTTGAGGATGAGAGGTTTAAGAAGAGAGACGTGAAAGGCATTAGGGATACGAAGAGAAGGAGGAAGAAGAAGTTTGTAAGAGACAGGATTAATTTGACACAAAACTTTAAACGGACCAAGATAGCGTGGTCCCAACTTATAGCTCGGGACACGGAAACGGACATATTTAGCGGAGAGCCATACCTTGTCTCCAGGGGAAAAAATGGGAGGAGCTCTTCTTTTCTTATCTGCGAATCTCTTCATGCGAGAAGAAGCCTGTAAGAGAGAATTTTGGGTCTCTTTCCATATGGTGGAAAGATCACGAGAAATTTCATCCACAGCGGGCAGACCAGAGGGCAAGGGGGTAGGGAGGGGGGGAAGAGGGTGACGGCCGTACACCACGAAAAACGGAGATTTGGAGGAAGATTCAGAGATTCTGAAATTATACGAGAATTCGGCCCAAGGTAGAAGATCTGCCCAGTCATCCTGGCGGGAGGAAACAAAATGTCGTAAATAGTCACCCAAGATCTGGTTAATTCTCTCTACTTGTCCATTGGATTGAGGATGGTATGCAGAAGAAAAATTTAATTTAATCTTGAGTTGTTTACAGAGAGCCCTCCAGAATTTAGACACAAATTGGACGCCTCTATCCGAGACGATCTGTGTAGGCAACCCGTGAAGACGAAAAATGTGTACAAAAAATTGTTTAGCCAACTGAGGCGCTGAAGGAAGACCAGGAAGAGGGATGAAATGTGCCATTTTGGAGAATCGATCAACGACCACCCAAATAACAGTGTTGCCATGGGATGGGGGTAAGTCAGTAATAAAATCCATACCAATCAGAGACCAAGGTTGTTCGGGGACAGGTAGAGGATGAAGAAAACCAGCGGGCTTCTGGCGAGGAGTCTTATCCCGGGCACAGATAGTGCAGGCTCGCACAAAGTCCACCACATCAGTCTCTAGAGTCGGCCACCAATAGAAGCGAGAGATGAGTTGCACAGATTTCTTGATGCCCGCATGACCTGCGAGATGGGAGGAGTGACCCCATTTGAGGATCCCAAGGCGTTGGCGTGGAGAAACAAAGGTCTTTCCTGGAGGAGTTTGCCTGATGGAGGCTGGAGAAGTGGAAATCAGGCAGTCAGGAGGAATGATGTGTTGAGGAGAGAGTTCAATTTCAGAGGCATCTGAGGAACGAGAGAGAGCATCGGCCCTAATGTTTTTATCAGCAGGCCGAAAGTGAATTTCAAAATTAAATCGGGCAAAGAACAGAGACCACCTGGCCTGACGAGGATTCAGCCGTTGGGCAGACTGGAGGTAGGAGAGGTTCTTGTGATCGGTGTAAATAATAACTGGAAATCTTGATCCCTCCAGCAGATGCCTCCATTCCTCAAGTGCTAATTTAATGGCTAGAAGCTCTCGATCCCCGATGGAGTAGTTCCTCTCCGCCGGAGAGAAGGTCCTGGAAAAAAAACCACAAGTAACAGCATGCCCGGAAGAGTTTTTTTGTAGAAGGACAGCTCCAGCTCCCACTGAGGAGGCATCAACCTCCAATAGGAAGGGTTTAGATGGGTCAGGTCTGGAGAGCACGGGAGCCGAAGAAAAGGCAGACTTGAGTCGTTTAAAGGCGTCTTCCGCTTGAGGAGGCCAAGACTTGGGATCGGCATTTTTTTTTGTTAAAGCCACAATAGGAGCCACAATGGTAGAAAAATGTGGAATAAATTGCCTGTAATAATTGGCGAACCCCAAAAAACGTTGGATGGCACGGAGTCCGGAGGGGCGTGGCCAATCTAAGACGGCAGAGAGTTTATCTGGGTCCATTTGTAGTCCCTGGCCAGAGACCAAGTATCCTAGAAAAGGAAGAGATTGGCATTCAAACAGACATTTCTCTATTTTGGCATAGAGTTGATTATCACGAAGTCTCTGAAGAACCATACGGACATGCTGGCGGTGTTCTTCAAGATTGGCAGAAAAAATCAGGATATCGTCCAGATATACAACAACACAGGAGTATAGTAGATCACGAAAAATTTCATTAACAAAGTCTTGGAAGACGGCAGGGGCGTTGCATAGACCAAAGGGCATGACCAGATACTCAAAGTGTCCATCTCTGGTGTTAAATGCCGTTTTCCATTCATCCCCCTCTCTGATGCGGATGAGATTATAAGCACCTCTTAAGTCCAGTTTGGTAAAAATATGGGCACCTTGGAGACGATCAAAGAGTTCAGAGATGAGGGGTAGGGGGTAGCGGTTCTTAACCGTGATTTTATTAAGACCGCGGTAGTCAATGCAAGGACGTAGAGAGCCATCTTTTTTGGACACAAAGAAAAATCCGGCTCCGGCAGGAGAGGAGGATTTACGGATAAAGCCCTTTTTTAAATTTTCTTGGACGTATTCAGACATGGCAAGAGTCTCTGGGACGGACAGAGGATAGATTCTGCCCCGGGGTGGAGTAGTGCCCGGGAGGAGGTCAATGGGACAATCATAAGGCCTGTGAGGAGGTAGAGTCTCAGCTTGTTTTTTGCAAAAAACGTCCGCAAAGTCCATATAGGCCTTAGGGAGACCGGTTACATGAGGAAGCACAGGGACACGGCAAGGTTTACTGGGAACCGGTTTTAAGCAGTCCTTGGAACAAGAGGGCCCCCAACTCTTGATCTCCCCAGTGGACCAATCCAGGATTGGGGAATGGAGTTGAAGCCAGGGAAGTCCAAGAAGGATTTCAGAAGTGCAATTGGGGAGGACCAACAGTTCAATCCTCTCGTGATGAGATCCGATGCACATTAGAAGGGGCTCCGTGCGGAAACGTATAGTACAGTCCAATCTTTCATTGTTTACACAATTGATGTAGAGGGGTCTGGCGAGACTGGTCACCGGGATGTTGAACCTGTTGACGAGAGAGGCTAAGATGAAATTTCCTGCAGATCCAGAGTCCAAGAAGGCCACAGCAGAGAAGGAGAAGGCAGAGGCAGACATCCGCACAGGCACAGTAAGACGTGGAGAAGCAGAGTAGACATCAAGGACTGTCTCACCATTGTGCGGAGTCAGCGGACGTCTTTCCAGGCGGGGAGGACGGATAGGACAATCCTTCAGGAAGTGTTCGGTACTAGCACAGTACAGGCAGAGATTCTCCATGCGGCGTCGTGTCCTCTCTTGGGGTGTCAGGCGAGACCGGTCGACCTGCATAGCCTCCACGGCGGGAGGCACAGGAACAGATTGCAGGGGACCAGAGGAGAGAGGAGCCGGGGAGAAGAAACGCCTCGTGCGAACAGAGTCCATATCCTGGCGGAGCTCCTGACGCCGTTCGGAAAAACGCATGTCAATGCGAGTGGCAAGATGGATGAGTTCATGTAGGTTAGCAGGGATTTCTCGTGCGGCCAGAACATCTTTAATGTTGCTGGATAGGCCTTTTTTAAAGGTCGCGCAGAGTGCCTCATTATTCCAGGATAATTCTGAAGCAAGGGTACGGAACTGTACGGCATACTCGCCAACGGAAGAATTACCCTGGACCAGGTTCAACAGGGCAGTCTCAGCAGAAGAGGCTCGGGCAGGTTCCTCAAAGACACTTCGAATTTCCGAGAGGAAGGAGTGTACAGAGGCAGTGACGGGGTCATTGCGGTCCCAGAGCGGTGTGGCCCAAGCCAGGGCTTTTCCAGACAGCAGGCTGACTACGAAAGCCACCTTAGACCTTTCAGTGGGGAACTGGTCCGACATCATCTCCAAGTGTAATGAACATTGGGAAAGAAAGCCACGGCAAAACTTAGAGTCCCCATCAAATTTATCCGGCAAGGATAGTCGTATTCCAGAAGCAGCCACTCGCTGCGGAGGAGGTACAGGAGCTGGCGGAGGAGATGATTGCTGGAGCTGTGGTAGTAACTGTTGTAGCATAACAGTCAGTTGAGACAGCTGTTGGCCTTGTTGCGCAATCTGTTGTGACTGCTGGGCGACCACCGTGGTGAGGTCAGCGACAACTGGCAGAGGAACTTCAGCGGGATCCATGGCCGGATCTACTGTCACGATGCCGGCTGGCAGGTAGTGGATCCTCTGTGCCAGAGAGGGATTGGCGTGGACCGTGCTAGAGGATCGGTTCTAAGTCACTACTGGTTTTCACCAGAGCCCGCCGCAAAGCGGGATGGTCTTGCTGCGGCGGTAGTGACCAGGTCGTATCCCCTAGCAACGGCTCAACCTCTCTGGCTGCTGAAGATAGGCGCGGTACAAGGGAGTAGACAGAAGCAAGGTCGGACGTAGCGGAAGGTCGGGGCAGGCAGCAAGGATCGTAGTCAGGGGCAACGGCAGAAGGTCTGGAATCACAGGCAAGGAACACACAAGGAACGCTTTCACTGGCACTAGGGCAACAAGATCCGGCGAGGGAGTGAAGGGGAAGTGAGGTGATATAGGGAAGTGCACAGGTGTAAACACTAATTGGAACCACTGCACCAATCAGCGGTGCAGTGGCCCTTTAAATCGCAAAGACCCGGCGCGCGCGCGCCCTAGGGAGCGGGGCCGCGCGCGCCGGGACAGAACTGACGGGGAGCGAGTAAGGTACGGGAGCCGGGGTGCGCATCGCGAGCGGGCGCTACCCGCATCGCGAATCGCATCCCGGCCGGAGGTAGTAACGCAGCGCCCCGGGTCCGTGGAACCGACCGGGGCGCTGCAGTGAGGGAAGTGTAGCGAGCGCTCCGGGGAGGAGCGGGGACCCGGAGCGCTCGGCGTAACAATGTGCAGGATTTATCAAAACAGTCCTCTGAACTATACCAAAATAGTGGCTGACAACCATTAACGGCTGTCTTTACAGCATTTAAATGTGTTGTTTTACTATTGTAACCTCAATGATCATTATGGGCAGATTCACATGCAGCAGATGTGTTACTAAAATGTCATTGACTGTTCTATACAGTTAAATGGGTCTTGCAGAAAAATACTACAGATACTGCAGAAACCACCTACTTCAGAAGTATTGAAGGGAATCTTTACACTGCTTGTCTAATTTACACTCTTGCTCAAGATTTACTAAAGTTGCACACTCCTTTGATAAATTTTGTGCAAATATAGAAATGCCCCCCCTCACTCTAGCGTGCACTCCTTCTCTACCTCACACTTCACAGAGCTGTGGCATTTTCCCGCTGTACACTGCTTACGTAGCTAGAAGTGCAGGAGAAGCAGTGTGTGCCGAACAAAACTCTGCCCAATAGTAAAATCATAAATCTTTAATAAAGTACACAGAAGGGGAGATACTCAAAGAATTTTGCACCAAAAAAATAAATAATAATTTTGGCGCGAAAAGTATCGACCACATTTTCAAAAAGCTTTGTGCCGCGGTTTACACTGTTCACGTCAGTTTTGTAAAAGTGGGCATGTCCATGTATATTGTCTGCTTTACATGATATTTTCGAAGGGGTGAGAGGCCAGTTTAAATGAAAAATTTCACACCAGCTTTTTGATAGTGTAGAAATCAAAGAAATGGTTGTAGTTTTATTGTTTTTGTTTTCTTCTCATTTTAGATATCTGAATGCAGAGAACTACGTCAGATTCGGGGGATTGCGATTATGAACAGCTTTTCTTTAATGTCAATAAAAGGGTTAACGAGGGCTGTGGGGGAGTGTTTTTTTTCTAAATAAAACATTTTTTTCAATGTGTTGTGTTTTTTATAATAACATTTTCAGGCTTAGTAGTGGAAGCCGTCTTGTAGACAGAATCCAGTACTAAGCCAAGGCTTAGCGTTAGCCACAAAATCAGCTAGCGCTAACTCCCAATTATTGCTCCCCGGTACCCACCGCCACAGGGGTGTCAGGAAGAGCTGGTACAAACAGGCCCGGAGCATCAAAAATGGCGCTCCTGGGCCTAGGCCGTAACAGGCTGGCATTATTTAGGCAGTGGAGGGCCAGTAACAATGGTCCTCACCTACCCTGGTAACATCAGGCTCTTGCTGCTTGGCTGGCTGGTATCTGGCTGATAATGAAAAATTGGGGAACCACACACGTTTTTTAAATGTATTTATTTAAAATAATAAATAAAAAATGCATAGGGTTCCCCCTATTTTCAGTATCAGTCAGATACCAACCAAGCAGCAACAGCCTGACGTTATCAGGGTGGGCGAGGACCACTGTTACTGGCCCTCTCCAGCCTAAATAACTCCAGCCCGTTCCCGCCTAGGCCCAGGAGTGCCATTTTTTACAGTCTGGGCCTGTTGATACCCAGCACCCCTGTGGCGGTGGGTACCGGGGTAATAATTAGAGGTTAACATTAGCTGATTTTGGGGCTAACCCTAAGCCCTGGCATAATAATGGTTTTTGTCTATAAGACGGCTTCCACTACTAAGCCTGAAAATTCAATTGTAAAAAAACACAACACATTGAAAAAAAAATTTTATTTAAAAAATAAAAAACACTCCCCCACAGGCCTCATTAACCATTTTACTAATGGTTCAGGTATCTGAAATGAGTAGAAAAGAAAAACAAGAAATATGGGTTAGTACATTTTTTAGCGCTCTCCGCTGGGGAGAGAGCACATAATGCAGAGTGTTCATAATCATGGGGGCTGTAGTTAAGCAACAGCTGGAGTCTCCATGTTTGGGAACACACTGCCAGAAAGGCTCAGCTCCCATTATGCAAAACACATAATGAGAACAGAGTTAGGCCTGGACTGTGTAGCTCGATCTGTCCCCCTGCCCTTGGACTACTACTCTCATCACAGGACAGAGTCTATCCCATGATGGGAGTAGTTGTAGCACCTGCACATCCCCCCGGCTGTGGCACGTTTAGGACTACTATTCCCATCATGGACAGGCTCCGTCCATGATGGGAGTTATAGTCCAGGGGCTGAGTTGCAGATTGCAGCAGGCCATTCTCCAGAGACCCGCTGCGATCCGCATTTATTAACTGTAAATGCCGGCAGAACATGCGGCTACACTGCGCTGGCCGCTGGCTCCTGTATACACCGCTCGTAATTCATAATCCCCACCACCGGGAGACAGAAGCTCTGACTGGTGAATAGCTTTTCACCAATCAGAGCTCCCGTCTCCTGGGTGGGGATTATGAAATGTGATACAGTATACAGGAGCCGGTGGGCAGCGCAGTGAAGCTGAATGTTCCGCCGGCTTTTACAGTTAATAAATGCGGACTCTGGAGAATGACCCGGTGCGATCTGCACCTCAGCCCCTGGACTACAACTCCCATCATTGGCAGAGTCTGTCCATGATGGGAGTAGTAGTCCTAACTGTCCCAAAATAGTTAAGATAATTCTCAGATGCTTTAGAACACTTTGGTACGTGTCCTCCGAGGTGGTGTATATTTGCGCAAGAAAAGTGCATTTGCACATTTTTTTGCGCTTAAAAAAAACACACGCAGTTTATAAATTCAATTCTACAGTAGAATGTGCTTTATGGTAAACTTAACCATAGACATAACTATGAAGAATTCTATCAGGTTTTGCGCAAAAAAAAGATGCAAAAAAACTCTTGCGCAAATTTTTGTATAAAAAAGTAAGACAAAAAAGCTCTATATACAATTATAAATTCCCCCTGTATGTGTATCTGTATGTGTATATGTATATATATATCTTCAAAGTTTAAGTTGAAACAAAAAGATGCTAGAAAGGGATCCCGTGTTTTTAGTAGAAACAAAAGCATCATACCTTCTTGGATAAATTGCTTAAGAACTCCCGATAGTTGTGGATCTTCATTAATGTTCAAGAGATAAGGAAATGACTGCATCATGCACCTCTCCTGGAAACAAACATGTTAGCTCATCTTGCAGACACTTTGCCGTATCGGACAATTTCTTTTTGTTGGAAGGTTTCCACAACCATAAGCTGATCATACGGTGTTTAACAGCTAGATCCCAGATAAAAACTATAATCTGATGAGGAACCCAACAGCAAGTGGTAAATTCCCCTGCATTGCTGCCACAGGGAAGTATTGTGGCAGGGTCACACAGGGCACATCTGCAGCATATTTCGAGCTGCAGATGTGCCAAAGGCAATCACAAGAAAGGCTGCAGAGCGAGCTCCCGAGTGTGGTTTCACTGATTATTATTATGATTCAGATGGCAATTCAGAAATATGCATATTTGGCAGTGTTGGACATGTTTGTCATGTGACATTAGCATATTATCAGCTGCTATGACACAGCTTTTTATGTAAAGAAAAGCAGAATGATAGGTCTGTTTTAATCCTTAATTGAAATGTATCACCTTTATTTGGTACCAATTAAAAAAAGATACTGATACATTATTATGTCAAATATGTTTTTTTTTCTTATCATAGATTTTGTTTTATTGATCAACTTTTTGATCTCAAATATGGATGAAGCCATCTTTCCTGCTTTACAGCAGCCATATGTAAAGTATAGGAATGTGTAGTCTGGAGATGAGGCATTATCTGTGACCTGTGCAGTAGTTATTGTGCAGGGAGGGGCTGGGGGCTGTAACCATCACCTGTTGTCAAAGGTGGATCCTGTATTATCGGATTTAATATAAGGGATACTACTTTGTGTTTATTAGGAGGAGACTGCTGAAAAGTGATCTCTACAGAAAAGCAAGTGTTAGCTTATTATGAGGCATAGTTGTCAGTGTTAAAACTAATTGCATGGGGAAAAAAAATTTAAGAAAATCACCACAAATGCTTAAATATATTTAACATAAAAACTTGATTTAACCCCTTAAAGGACAACTGCAGTGCTAATGACATAGTGCTCTAATGTCATTAAATAAGAAGTTATGCAACTTAGTAATTGTGCTCCATTACCTTTTCTGCACGGTTTAGCTGCTTTGCTGTCACAGGAAGTTGCTGCCTGGAGCTCTAATATGAGTAGCATCTACCTGTTATTCCCTATGGGGCTGTCAGCTAGGTCGACGCTACGTCACAAACTCCCAGGATCCTTCACTCCCCCTGCAGCTCCTCCAACCTCATACATATTCATTAGGCTGTTCTGTGCTCTGCTCTAATTGGCTGAGCGCACAGTAGGGGGGTTTCAGGGCTGTAAGCTAAGCCGTTTGGATGTGAGCAGAAACAGAGCCTGTGCCTGCAATCAGCTTCAGCACGGCCTGTGTCCCCCTCCTCCCCCCTCGGTCTCTGTGGTGACATCTGCCCAGGTGCTAAAGTGTGCTGCTGTCAGTGAAGGCAGTAACCCTTTATGTGCCTGCCTCTCACAACCATGTTAGCTATTGTACTGTGTGTCCATTTTCTCACTGCCCTCTTGGAATAAAGATTACAGCAGTGTGCTGCTGAGAAAAAGCATAGCATTCCTGTGGGTCACTGCTGCTGAGAGGTGCATAAGTCCACATTGTCCCCCTGTCCTCAGTCCCTAAATGTTGCACCATAATCTATCAGCGTTTCCTAATCAGAGCACCTCCAGCTGTTGCAAAATTACAACTCCCAGCATGCCCTGAAAGATGGTGACTGTCCAGACATGCTGGAAATTGTTGTTTTGCAACAGCTGGAGGCACCCCTGCAACTCCACACTGTACATTATAGCTATGTAAGCTGTTTTCCAGGCAGCCGCAGCCGGCTCTCCTATTGGACAGGGGAGAACATGTGGTGAGGATGGGAGGGGATAACCACAAGGGAAGGAGCTGTGGGCGTCACTTTATTATAATTTATTATAATTTCCTTGGGGGGAGAGGAGGGGGGAGAGCAGCAACTGCTTTTTTAAGTACCAGCGCTGCAGATGTCCTTTAAGGACACAGTCAATTTTGTGTTTTTTTTCTCCATTTTATTATTTTATCCTTCAAAGAGCCATAAGCTTTACATTTTTCTATTGTTAGTGAAAATGTATTAAGAAATTTAGAAAAAAAAAATTCTGTGATGGAATGGTGCAATTCTGCCATTGTTTTATATTTTCCACTTTTACAGTATTTACTGTGTTTGTTATGTGGGTTAGTAAAATTGCAGCAATACCAAATATGTATAGTTTTGTTATATTCTGCTACAAAAAAAGAATGCTCTGAGGACCTAATTTCTGCAGGTGGAGCTGCAGATTTTTTAAAATAAAATTCTTAATATTTTTTCTGACAGTTCACCTGTGTAATTGTAGCAAACTGCTGCTCCCATTCTTTTCTGGCCTCTTGTAGCTGAAGTTCCCAAGCTGATTGCATTGCCTGGATCCGCAGTTCATTTTCTGCAAACAATCGTCTAAGTTCTTCTGTAATTCCAAAATAATATAAAAACACACTAGCTATGTCGCATAAAGTTGTCGGTGGTCTTCTCATAACATGGCAACATGAAAACAAGAGAATAATACAAATTCTTCCAAGAGCCACCCATGCAATGTCTTGTTACTTTTTATAAGAGAAACAAAATATTAGTTTTGCAGTTATGATACGGATTTATTGGCTAACATAACTAAAAAAATTGTCTTTAAAGTGTTCCTGACGTTAACAAACCATTATATGTATACAGTTCTATGTATATTGTTTATACATTTTTTTCTGTCCCTGTCCCTACAGTGTGGGTGGTCAAGCGGGGCTCTATGCACTGAGGCTCTGTTACATGTTCCCGGCTCACACATCAGGATGGTTGACATACCAGGAGCCTGCACAGAGCCAAGCAAACCCTAAAAGCAAAAATTAGATCTTACATTTGAAGACAATAAGACACATTGAATGTTATTATATTATAGGGCAATTCCAAATAAGACATAAATGCCTGAAAATACTAGTTTACAGTTTTTAACATAGAGATTTATGACATGTTACCACAAAAAATTGTGGAAAAATAAGATAGTTTCAAGCATGTGATGCTCCTTTAAACTCACCTAAGGCAAGTAACAGGTGTGGGCCATATAAAAATAACACCTGAAAGCATATAAAAAGGAGAGAAGTTTACTTCCCTGTTTCCCCGAAAATACACCCTACCCCAAAAATAAGCCCTAGCTGGATTAATAACCCCTTGCGGCAATATAAGCCCTACCCCGAAAATAAGACCTAGGGCCAGGGGTACTCAACTAACGGACCGTGTCCCTGCCCTGGCTGCTACCGGTAAGCAGCAGAAGGAGATCCCGCCGCCGTCGCGAGCTGCGGCTTTAGTTGTGGACGCTATGAAGGTGGGGAAGTGCTGGTTTATTATGGCAGAGGGGTGGGGGGCACTGTAGGAGTGTGGAAGATGACGGGGGAAGGGGAGGATGGGGGCTGTAGCAGTGTGGAGGATGGGGGGGCCTGCAGGAGTGTGGAGGATGGGGGGCTGCAGGAGTGTGGAGGATGGAGGGCTGCGGGAGTGTGGAGGATGGGGGGCTGTATAGCAGTGTGGAGGATGGGAGCTGTGGAAGTGTGGAAGATGGGGGGGGGGTGCGGCATCCTCCACACTGCTACAGCCCTCCCATCCTCCACACTGCTAAAGCTCCCCATCCCCCTACAGCCCCCCATCCTCCACACTCCTGCAGCCCCCATAAATAAATAAGCCCTACCCTGAAAATAAGCCCTAGTGTGTTTTTTGTGACTAAAATTAATATAAGACCCGGTCTTATTTTTGGAGAAACACGGTTAGTTATTACACTATGTGTCTGTGTGCCACACTAAGCATGGACAACAGAAAGAGGAGAAGAGAACTCTGAGGACTTGAGAACCAAAATTGTGGAAAAATATCGACAATCTCAAGGTTACAATTCCATCTCCAGAGATCTAGATTTGCCTTTGTTCACAGTGCGCAAAATTATCAAGAAGTTTGCAACCCATGGCACTGTAGCTAATCTCCCTGAGCGTGGACGGAAGAAAAAAATTGATGAAAGGTGTCAACGCAGCATAGTCCGGATGGGGGATAAACAGCCCCAAACAAGTTTCAAAGATTTTCAAGCTATCCTGCAGATCCAGGGAGCATCAGTGTCAGCGCAAACTATCCGTCAACATTTAACTTAAATGAAAAGCTATGGCAGGAGACCAGGAGGACCCTACTGATGACACAGAGACATAAAAAGGCAAGACTACATTTTGCCAAAATGAACTTGAGTAAGCCAAAATTCTTCTGGAAAAACATCTTGTGGACAGATGAGACCAAGATAGAGCTTTTTGGTAAAGCACATCATTCTACTGTTTACAGAAAATGGAATGAGGACTACAAAGAAAGGAACACGGTTCCTACAGTGAAATATGGAAGAGGTTCAATGATGTTTTGGGGTTGTTTTGTTGCCTCTGGCACTGGGTGCCTTGAATGTGTGCAAGGCATCATGAAATCTGAGGATTACCAATGGATTTTGGGTCGCACTGTACAGTCCAGTGTCTGAAAGCTGGGTTTGTGTCCGAGATCTTGGGTCTTCCAGCAGGACAATGACCCCAAACATACTTCAAAAAGCACCCAGCAATGGATGGCAACAAAGCGCTGGAGAGTTCTGAAGTGGCCAGCAATGAGTCCAGATCTAAATCCCATTGAACACCTGTGGAGAGATCTTAAAATTGCTTTCGGGAAAAGGCGCCCTTCAAATAAGTGAGGCATGGTGCAGTTTGCAAAGTAAGAGTGGTCCAACATTCTGGCTGAGATGTGTAAGAAGCTTATTGATGGTTATAGGAAGTGATTGATTTCAGTTATTTTTTCCAAAGGGTGTGCAACCAAATATTAAGTGAAATGGGCACTGTCAGATACAAAAACTTTGATATGTTGTAAAGCATGCAAAACCAACAGGTTTTGCAATTGCTTTCATTAGAAAATTTGCAGTATTTCATACTGAAAAAGCCAGTCAAACAGCTGTCCACCTTGCCTGCTTGGACACATACTAGTCCTGCTTTGTCCATGCATCATCACCTATGTCATGGACACACTTCCTTGATTGACAGCTGTGAGCGCAGGGCTCACAGCTGGAGGAAAAATCCTCCCACTGTCAGCTTGTGTCCTGCTACTGTCAGTGAGGACAAGCTGGGAGTTGTAGTTTTGCTAATGCTAGGGGAGATGTGAGCAGACAGCATACTGAGGGAGGGGGTGGAGACCTGCACAGTGAGGCCACACCCCCTCCCTTTGAGAGGAATTCAGACTAGTGAGCTAAAATAGAAGTGTAATAAAAAAATTAAAGTGCTAGACACATAAAAATTGTATGTACATTGTCAGGATTAGGCACTGAGTGATATATTTAAAAAAAATGTTTTTTTGTTGGATCTGAAGGGTACACTTTAAGGGTGCCAATAATTTTGTCCAGACCATTTTTGGAGTTTGGTGTGACATTATGTCTAATTTGCTTTTTTTCCTCCCTTTTTTGGTTTAGTTCTAATACAAACAAAGGGAATAAACATGTGTAAATGCAATCCTTTTCTGTGAAAAATATTTTTTCTCAGGGGTGCCAACATTTACGGCCATGACTGTATGTCAGTTCAGAAATAATGTCATAATTGCAAAACTATCATTTTGTTTTTCTTATTGACAGGAATGAGACTTTTTATGAACTGACTAATATGGTATCAAACTTTTTTTGTTATGCCTGCCTGGTAGAAACACGCAGTATTTTAAAGTAGAATGGATATTACAGATTTCCATCATACTTGTTTCTTGCTCCACCTTCTTTCCTGAATTCCCAAGTCCAGCAAGTCGGGATAACAATTTGTTGTTTTCTGCTTTAAGCTCTTTAAGAAGGCGCTCGGTGGGACTTGCATTAATAATTGCTTTGTTCTTAATTTTCTTTGCCCTAGTAGAGGTAAATAACATATATTTGTATATATACGTTAAAGTACTATTATGTTCTCTTATTCCTATTTGTAGGTCAACATAGAAAAACTGGGCAATACCTTTCAGCATATCTTAGTGTAGACAAAGTTTCCTCATAGCATATATCAGCTGGACTCACTGCAGCAACCTTAGAAAGGGAAACATGACAACACCCATGGATACCCACCTCTTTTATGTTTAATACGTTTATTTACCTTATTATTATTATGGCTGTTTTTTCACTTTTGCACTTCACTTGTGAGTATTCTGAGATAAAACAAACATTTATACTGTACCATAACAGTCCTGCTATTTCCTCCCAGGGCAGACTGCAGAAGTTTTGTCAGGACAGAATCTCTGTATGGAATATGTAGGACTTTTTTGCCCATTGCAGCCTCAGCAAGTGCACTGAAAAACCAAGACACGTGACATCAGCATGGAGGTTTAT
Organism: Hyla sarda; assembly: GCF_029499605.1. NCBI lineage: Eukaryota > Metazoa > Chordata > Amphibia > Anura > Hylidae > Hyla > Hyla sarda. The sequence goes on along the minus strand of NC_079191.1, from coordinate 318,246,750 downwards.
TTTAAGTTTGTCCAATCTGCTTCTGATATTTTTACATTTACTTAAGTATGAATCTGGAGAAAATCATCCGCAGAAGAAATTCTGAAGAGAACCAAGTGGTTAACCTCATGTTGACTTGTAGAATTATGGGCTATAAAACAGCTTAACCCCTTCCCGCAAATTTAGGTACTTGTACGTGATGATTAGGTATGACTTCCCGCATCACCACGTACATGTACCTGATGAGAATAAACTGTCACAGCACCTCCAGGCGCTGTGACAGTTTATTGAGCTCGGCTGTGCTGCACAGCCGAGCCTCCCTGAAGCCGGCCAGGGTCCCCGGCTGGTGATTGCTGCTATTGGTCTGTCAGTACAGATGGACCAATAGCAGGGATCTAGTGCGGATCTCCACCTTCCCCCTCTCCTCTGTCGCTTCATCGAAGGAGGCCACCCGCGAGCATACTCCCTCTGTTACCCTAATAGATGCTGAGGTCTCAGTAACCGCAGCATCTACAGGGTTAACCCAGGATCAGAGCGCAGCTAAGGACTGATATATCCTATGCCTGTCAGTACTGACAGACATAGGCATAATTCAATGGAGTACAGATGTGTACTCCCTTGAATTATGTGTATAATAGTAAAAAAAAAAAAAATGAACACAAGTGTGAAAAAAAGTGTGTAAAAAGTGGAAAATAAAAAATGTGAAAAAATAAAATCAAAAAAGAGAAAAAAATTAAAAAATTGAACAAAAACAACCACAGAATAGATTTTTTTATGTATACCACCTCATAAAAAAATTAAATAAAAAATGATCAAAGTGTTACATTTGCCACAGAATGGTACCAATGAAAGCGTCAACTTGTCTCCCAAAAATATTGTTGCACCCCAAGGCCCCTGTAATTTTACATGATGCCAACAAAATATCCTAAACTAAAAGGATGCCCCAAAATCCACACAGCACGTCTTCATGTCTGAGGCCTGTGTGAGAGACAAGTAGCGCACAAAGGCCACATATGGGATATTTTTAAGTACCTCAGAATTCAGGGAATAAATTTTGAGTTTTATTTCTATGTCAACACCTACTGTGTTATAGAAAATATGGATTAAAATGAAAAATCGACAAAAAATAAAATGTTAAAATTCCGCCTCCACTTTGCTTTTATTTCTGTGAAACGCCTAAAGGGTTAATAAATTTCTTTAATGTCATTCTGACTACTTTAAGGGGTGCAGTTTATAAAATGGGGTGATTTATGGGGGTAACATACAGGCCCCTCAATTCCAATTCAGAACTGAACTAGTCCCTAAAAAATCTGATTTATCAATTTTCTTGAAAATCTGGAAAATTGCTACTAAACATATAAACCCTCTAACATTCTAAAGAAATAAAAGAATGTTTATCAAATAATGGGAACATAAAGTAGACATATTGTAGATGTGAATTAATCATTAATTTGGTGCGGCATGGCTATTTGTCATGAGTAAAGGGTTGAAGAGAATATTTCAGCTATGAGCTGCAGATATTAGGGGAAATGACTCCTCCTTGTCATTTAAAATGTTAGATGGCACAGGGTGTTCCCTATAGAGGAGACAGGCAGGCTCAGAATACATGCACACAGTTTGTGCTCTCTTCCCTGCATAACATTATCTAGTCATGCTCCCATTCCTGTGTTCTGTATTGGTCTCTCTCGCAATTTCTATGTTTATGTTTCTTTTAGAGACCCCTTGCTGTACCTGATTACATTCCCAAGGGTTGTTAAGCTGAGATTCACACAAGCTCCTTCTCTTAGGCGATCTCCTTCAGAACCAGATGATTTTTGTCTTTCACTCCCGGCAAGATCCACCAAGTTAATAACTGATTGTTTAGTAATATCATCCTCTAAAAAAATCTAAGAAAGGAAAAACAGAGTAGCGCTAAAGAAAACAGAAAGTTAGTAGCTGATTGTTTATTAATATAATCCTGAAAAAAAAAAAAACTATGAAAAGACAAACAGAATAGTGCTTTAGAAAACAAAAATATTTTAGAAATTGGAAATCTTAAAGGAAAACGGTCACCCATTCATCCGCACTATAACCCGATACAGCGGGTTATAGTGCGGGTAAACAGGAGACCGATGCAGGGTATCAGACTGCTATACCTACCTGCAGTCCGGAGCCCTGATCCCCCGAAGGTCCCCTTCTTCCAGCGCTGACTTGCGCTTTGAGGCGGGCACGCCGGCTAGTTTTAAATATTCATAAGCACTGGTCACGTAAGAGCTCGTGCCTACTGAGCACTCACGTGACCAGCGCTTATGAATATTTAAATCTAGCCGGCGGGCCCGCCTCAAAGCGCAAGTCAGCACACGAAGAGGGGAACCTTCGGGGGATCAGGGCTCCAGACCGCAGGTAGGTATAGTAGTCCGAGACCCCACATCGTTCTCCTATTTACCCGCACTATAACCCGGTGTATCGGGTTATAGTGAGGGTGAATGGGTGACCATTTTCCTTTAACATTTGATCTAGAGTGAGGAGTGTCTGTAGCACTGGGTATCCAGAACACCCATCTCTGGATTTTAATTCTTGTGCTCCAGATCTTTGGGGGACCCTTTGCTGTCAGCATTCTGTTCCTCC